>NC_133372.1:22648150-22825206 GCF_049309525.1 Garra rufa | reverse complement strand
GTAGTGGGAGCATTTGAACTGCTCGCTAAGATCAAAAGAGAGGAGAGAGTTTAGAATAGCAGAGTGAAGATTTTGTCACTGTAGAACTACATTCACTAAAAAAGGCAAATAATGAGATAATGAAATGCAAATACTCACGGTCTATTTTCTGTATAGTTGTGTTTGGGAATGGCAGAGTTTTGGAGGCTCTGGCTGCTCAATTCCTGTAAAGTAAAACAATGAGGGGAAGAAGAATCAGCAAACCGTAATGTACATGCCAATTCATCATTTTATGACTGAATGTTGCCCATTAGAGGAACTAGAAAATGCCAAAAACAAAAGTTTTTGAACAGTAAGATTTTTAATGTTTTTTAATTACGTGTCTTGATCCAAAGTGTGTGATTCAAACAACAGCAAAAACAGTACATTTTTAAAATATTTACTATTTAAAATAATAAATTTATAATGTAATTCATTCCTGTGATCTCAAAGCTGAATTTTTAGCATCATGATCCTTCAGAAATCATTCTAAAATTCTGATTTGCTGCTAAAAAAAAAAAAAAACATTGTTATTATGTTGAAAACAGTAGAGTAGATTTTTTTCAGGTTTCTTTGATGAATAGAAAGTTCGGAAAAAACAGCATTTATCTGAAACAGAAATCTATTGTAACATTATAAATGTCTTTATCATCACTTTTGATCAATTTAAAGCATCCTTGCTAAATCAAAGTATTCTATAATTTCTTTTTCCCGAAAAAAAAAAAAATAAAATATATATATATATATATATATATATATATATATACACTGACCAGATAAATCTTTTTTTATTAATTAGAGAATACTCAGCTGTTTTAAATATAGCTAAAATGAATAAAATGTTCCTTGAACAGCAAATCAGCATATTAGAATGATTTTTAAAGGATCATGTGACACTAAAGACTGGAGTAATGATGTTAAAAATAGAGCTTGGATCACAGGAATAAACTGCATTTTAAAATATATTCAAATAGAAAGCAGATACTTTAAATAGTAAAAAAATATTTCACAATATTACTGCTTTTGCTGTATTTTGGATCAAATAAATTCAAGCTCAGTGAGCAGAGGAGACTTCTATAAAAAAACATTACAAATCTTACTGTTCAAAAACTTTTGACTGGTAGTGTACACCACATTATTTGTGACAAATAAGCAAAAGCCTTCAAAGCCTAATTCTCATTTTATAACACAAAAAGATACTATGATACAAAAAAATGTATGCTGATTCTGATGCAATAAAAGCAACTCATTTACACTGTTCTGTAATCGTTTTCTTTAATTACGATATTGAGCACAACATTTTCCTTTAAGCAAAATATTACTTGATTATGGGTTGAAATATGACATCATCATGGGTCTCATGAGATTCTTCTAAACACATGAACTGGTTAATTGTGGTCTCATTTATGTTTGGTTTGTAAATTGTTGACAGGGCAGTAAAAAAAAAAAAAAAAATCTCACTCCTTCCACACAAAGTGTAAGACACACAATATCTTCTTGAGCGCCATATACACATGCTGACCCAGTTATTTCACAAGGGAGAGGAAATTGGGGCATACACAAACTCTTTTTCTTCTCCTAGCAGCTAATTTGGCTCATGTGCTTCAAATAAGCAGAGAATAAATTCACTGGCTATTTCCTCTGGGAAGGCATATGACAGAAAGCTTGTGTTATTATCATCTTTGCAGTCTCTAGCAATGTGAAACTTGACACGCAATCGGCCAAACACACCAAAACCAAACATACTTACAGAAAAAAGAAACACAAACATGCACTAAGATCTTCAGAGAAACAACGATTGGAGGAAATAAAGTCAATGTGTATGAAAAGATCTTACTTCGGTAACACATTTTCCTGCGCTTGAAGTTGAGCACTGTGAAGTTGTTGGCTGGTGTAGTCAGGTTTAACTGCACTGTTAGCACAGCCTCTCCATCAGCTTTTCCAGAGCAGAAAAGATCTACTCTGAACACTGGAATGACACAAAAAGAATACTTACTGGAAGACCAAATTTAATTATATTGAATATTCAAGTTGTAAACAATCAATGCAGGGCCTCATTTTCACTGTTTCAAGCATACAGGCTGCTCTTCCTTTTGTGCTGGTGCATTAGCGCTCGCCCGGTTCCTACTAAACCACATGAGAAGATCAATGAAAGGCCTGTTCACACCAATACAAATGTTCAGCACAAAGATTATTTGGTCCGATTTCCACACTGTTCATACAATGCGAATAAACATCAAACAGGTTGAATGCAAAAGCAAAATAACTCTGACAGTAGGTGGTGCAAACAGTATTGACATGTTTTCAAAAAGCCAGTTTAGATTTTGTATTCACTATGGTGGCTATCAGGCAACACCAAATACAAAAGTACTGAAACAAAAGAGCCAGTTCAGGATTCTTCCTCTGCTATTCACTGTCGCTTAGCAAAATACTGTGTTTGCAAGCACTACCAAGTCACCAACAGTTTAATGTAACTGAAGCAGCTCTGGGCATGTAACCAAAAGCATGAATCGTATAGGCTGGTCAGCTCTATTCGCAGTGCAATGGAAGAGACATTTCAACACCTTTTCAAGAAAAAAAAAAAAAACTCAGTCCACCCAAAAATGAAAATTGTGTCAATAATTACTCACCCTCATGTACTCAACCCACAAGATCTTTGTTCATGTTCAGAAAACAAATGTGACCTGATCCAGCAAAATGAGTCACAGTGACCCAAATGACAAAACTGAGATTTTGCTATCAATTGAAAGAGGAGACTGAAAGCTTTAATATGATATCATATTCATTGAATATATACCCATTTGAATTATGGTCGTCTGCTCTCTTTTTTTTCAATTGAAAACCTGAGAAAATCGCTTTTAAAGTTTTTTTGCCCATTTTTTGTTGATATCTTTCCAAATCTATTGCATTTAAAGGAATAATCAGCTTAATTTGACCAAATACATTTGTATATTTTTAAATGCTATTGAACCAGGCTGAAGCTCAAATTATTTTGAAGTATTTATTTGAATAAAACATCGCGCGAACCATGTACACGGAGTCACAGAGAGAAAGCGTCTGTCATCAAATGACAGAAAACACGGCTCTCCGTCATTGAGTTTGCAAACTTGACTGCAATCATCGTGATCCTCTTCCACAGGGGTGACAAATTCATGCTCCGTTTCTGCATCCAAAGGAACTTTGACATCACTGTCGCTTTCACCAGAGGATGACACGTCTAAAAATTACGACTAGCCTTAGCCACTCTCGCTAGCGCTGCTAGTCTGACAGGAAGACGGCTGGAACAATCGCGTACTGGTCAGTCGAAACTGACAAATGATTAGTATTTATGTCACTGTTTGTGTACATTTCTGAGCTTTTTGACTGGTTTTAAACAGAGATAGTAACGCTTCAAGGGATACCCGAAATATAGGTAAATGCTCAGAAGCGAGAAAAGCAAATGTTCATTTCCAGCCAATTTAGTAAAACTTTAAGTCAACTTTAATAGTCATTTAAATACCTTCACTCAATTATCTGGACTACGAAACTTTGGGAGATCATTTCTGAATTTCTGTTCTTTGAAATGAGCTAATAAAAAAACATTTTTTTTCATTGTTTTTTTTTTTTTTTTCACATTATGGGCCTGTATCTTAAAATAGAACGTTGCGACTTCCGTCTCATTTCGCCAGATCAGGTCACAAATTATGATATTTTTGATGAAATCCAAAAGCATTTTAACCCTGCATAGACAGCAACACAACTGACATGTTCAAGGCCCAGAAAGGTAGTGAGGACATAGTTAAAATAGTCCATGTGACATTAGTGGTTTAACTGTAATTTTATGAAGCTACGAGAATACTTTTTGTGCACAAAGAAAACTTTTGGTGTGTCAAGGCACTGTCTCGAAAGCTCATCGAATACGGACACAGAAGATAAGAAATTGATAAATAAAGTCATTATTTTTGTTTTCTTTGCACACAAAAAATACACTTGTAGCTTCATAAAATTATGGTTGGATCACTGATGTCACATGGACTATTTTAACGATGTCCTTACTACCTTTCTGGCCTTGAACAAGGTAGTAAACGTTGCTGTCTATCAGTGTTAATTTTGTTGATGAATAATTTGTCATAATTTGTCAACAACATTTTTTCACAGGCAAAAACAAGATAACCAAACAAAAATAAATTTTGAATAACAAAAACTACAACAAAGATCTACTGACATTTTCGTCAACTAATAAAAACGAGACAAAAATAGGGAGGGACAATATAGGACATTCATTCAGAACGAATCTCCTACGTGGTTAGGAGGTTAGATGTGTACATTTGAACTGTAACATAGTCTATTGATCTATCCGACGGGACATAGGCTGGCATACATTTGCTGCACGTCTCATAAAACGTTCAAAAATGTCAAGAGAAGAGCAGACATATGGATAAATTTGACGATGCAAAAGAGAACCCAATTCGTTCCGGTTTACGAGTGCAGACACCGAAGCAGCGCGCCTCACAACAGAGCACGAGTTGAAATACACACAAAATTATATCGAATTGTCCATTTTGATGAGTATTTACATTAACACACTCGGTTATGTCTTAGGGGAACGTAAAGAGCTGTGAGAATATCGTACATGTATCAGTACATTGTATCCGTGCGTTCGGTTTTAAAGGGACAGCATTGATATTAAATCAAGCAACAAAAGAGAGAAAAATCAATCACTTTAGTAGCCCTAATAAAGATTCATCTAAATTTATTCATATAAATATGTCAGTTTGAAAGAATGAATAACATTGTAAAGTAAAGAATGCATAATTAGCATATAACCATTGACATTTCATTGAAAATAAGACTATGTTTTTGTTTCTTGATGAGAAGTGGTTTCATTTAGTTTTAATATAAAGGCCTGTTGCGTGTCACAGCAGTTAAGTCTATCATGATAAAACCTTAATATTAAACCTATACAATGAGTTAATTTTAGAGAAATGCTTAATAAATGCATTACACTGTAACTAAACCCATTCGATTTTAGCCGACTAAAACTAAAACACATTAAGATGACTAAAATATGACTAAAACTAAATAGCATTTTAGTCAAAAGACTATGATTGAGACTAAATCAAAATTAGAAAAAGGGTTAGAAAGCTCTCGGATTTCTTCAAAAACATCTTAATTTGTGCTCTGAAGATGAACGAAAGTTTTACAGGTTTGGAACGACATTAGGGTGAGGAATTAATGACATTTTTTATTTTTGGGTGAACTATCCCTTTAACCACAGTCTTGGTGTGCACAGGCCTTATGGGAATTAAAAGTAGACAAACGCAAAAAAAAAAAAAAAGACCTGGGTTCTTAAGTTGTGATATAAATTTTCTTCAATAAAAGTCTGACAAAAACAATTTTACCAGTAGTTAACAGGTCATTTTATGCAAGGACCTTTTAACATAAGTAGAAACTTTCCACTTGAAAAGACAACACGACATGACAGGAGAAAATGCTCCACTTACCTGAACGAGCGCGTGGGACCTCCCCTTGAGTAGAGATGTTGCTCTGAGGTTGATCCATGGCTGAAGTGTTTTCCACTTGAAACCCTAACCTGTAATCCACCTAAACACAAGACAAGGATTATGGAAAATAATTCTGATATTGATATAGATCATTCAACAAAGTATGTGATTAAAAAAAAAAAAAAAAAAAAAAAAGATAGAACAGACAGTGGCCAAAGATTTAAACACTAGTATTTTCATCAGCTAAAAATCAGTCAGTTGTTTCTATCTTTTGCTGTAGTGTGTCAATAATAGAAAATATCAGTTTACATTTCCAAACATTAATTTTGCCATTAATTGTAATAATCCAGTGAGACTTTTTTTCAAAAGGAGTCTGATCACAGCCAGTGCTCCACACAGAGATCTGATCTCATCATCATCCAGTCTGTCTGGAACGAGAATGAGGAAACAGAAGAAACTGAGACCGACTAAATCCAGAAGAACTGTGGCAATGTCTCCAAGATGCTTAAAGAGACCTACCTGCAAAGCTACCTGAAAAACTATGCGCAAGTGCACCTAAGGTAAAAGCTGCTTTAAACACAAAGGATGGTCACACCAAGTGTTGATTTAATTTAGTTATAGAGTTGTTCTTTATCAATTACTTTCTATTATGACCATATTTTTGACAGCATTCTCATTTTACACAGTACTGTAGCTTTGCAGATAGGTTTCTTGAAGAATTTTGGAGATGTTGTCACAGTTCCTCTCGATTTGGCATGTCTCAGTTTGTTGTGTTTCTTCATGTCATTCCAGACAGACTAGATAATGATGAGATCAGATGTCTGTGTGAAGCACTGGCTTGTCAGACTCCTTGTGCAAACTAAAATCTTACTGGATTATGCAAAATGAACGTTTGGAAATAGGGGTGTGTGATAATGACGAAAAATGATGTCTCGATTTTTTTTCTTTATTTAGTCAATATTTTGCTGAGCAAGATATTGTGCTGGTATTTTGGTAGGTTTATGACTGCCGTTGACAGCTGACTCCCAAAAATTTGATATTCTTCATATTCTGTGAAGAGATGCGTTTGCAGCAGTAACAGACATTTATTTTTCCAATCAGTTTAAATAGATTTTTACCTTTTATGGGCATTTTATAATCTTTAGAGCAGTGTTTCTCAACTCCAGTCCTCGGGACCCACTGCTCTGCACATTTTGTATGTCTTCCTCATTTAAGGCACCTGATTTTGATCATCAGCTCATTAGTAGAAAGATTCATGAACTGAACTGAGTGTGTCAGACTCAGAAACATACAAAATGTGCAGAGCAGTGGGTCCCGAGGACTGGAGTTGAGAAACACTGCTTTAGAGGGTCATTTCTTCTAACCTAATTAATTGTATGCATCATCTTTTGTGTCAAATTCCTAAATTCAGTCAATAAATTCAAATAGTAAGACAATGTGTAATTTGTGTTTGCATTGCAGAGGTGGTACAGAATCTGATCAATTACAATATTATCATAGACAATATATATCAGACACCTCTATTTGGAAACGTCAACTGATATTTCCTACTGACACACTACAGCAAATAATAGAAATAACTGACTTAAAGGAGTGGTTCACTTTCAGAACAAAAATTTACAGATAACGTACTCACCCCCTTTTCATCCAAGATGTATTTCTTTCTTCAGTCGTAAAGAAATTATGTTTTTTGAGGAAAACATTTCAGGATTTCTCTCCATATAATGGACTTCTATGGTGCCCCCTAGTTTGAACTTCCAAAATGCAGTTTAAATGCAGCTTCAAAGGGCTCTAAATGATCCCAGCCGAGAAAAAAAAAAGGGTCTTATGTAATGAAACGATCGGTTAATTTCTAAAAACCTTTACAATTTATATACTTTTTAATCTAATCTAAACAGAGTACACACAAAGCTATACAAGACAAGCATTTGAGGTTAAAAAGTTTTTTTTTTTTTTCATTAAATAACCGATCGTTTTGCTAGATAAGACCCTTCTTTCCTCGGCTGTGATCATTTAGAGCCCTTTGAAGCTGCATTTTGGAAGTTCAAACTCGGGGGCACCATAGAAGTCCATTATATGTAGAGAAATCCTGAAATGTTTTCCTCAAAAAACATAATTTCCTCACAACTGAAGAAAGACATGAACATCTTGGATGAAAAGGGGGAGAGTACATTATCTGTAAATTTTTGTCCTGAAAGTGAACTACTCCTTTAAAACCCGTTTTTACCTGGCGAAAATACTAGTGTTCTAATACTTTTGGCCACCACTGTATATACAAAATTATTATGGACAAAGCGATTACAAAAGTTTCAAAAGATTGCGAATGGTGTGTTTTTTATTTGGTTTTCAAGAAGTTTATTACACTCATCAAGTCTGCATTTATTTGATCAAAGAAACAGTAACAACAGTGATGTAGAAAAACCATTTGTACAATTTAGTTGTATTTTAGCATGTAAAAGATTTGTATTTGAAATATGTTTTAATGTCATTAAAACAACAGTAGATGATTTTAGGATTCTTTGCCTTTTTTATTTATATATTTTTGACTGACACTAAACTTTTGAGTAAAAGTGTACAGGATACACTACTAACCTTGGTGCTGGAGTGCCATGTGAAATGCAAGCTGTTAGTGTCACTGGGCACAGGCAGGATGAAAGAAAGGGCATAATGATTTACCACATCATCCCTCACATAGTACAACTCAGCATCAAGACCTGCAGAGAGAGACATAATAATAATGATGATAAAACTGATTAGGACTGATGGAATTCAAACAGTTAAACATCTTTTTACATTCACACAACCACCCTGCCTCAAGAGAGGAGTAAAATATAGTTTCATAAATGCCAGACTCCATCTCTGCACTCACATGAACTCTGTATTTCACCATCAAAACATTCTATGTGCTCATTTAGGCTTAATGTATTCCACAGCGCCTGGAAGTATATGGTGCAAGAAGAAAACCATGGCAACAATACATCAAATACATTCTTTCAGTGTGGTGAACAACCACCGTCTGACATAGCTCAGGATCTGGAGCAAAATCTGGATCCATTATATCAGAGTGCAGGTATGACAGCCACTAAAATATGATTACAATTTACAATCAGGAGGATATGATTTATAACAGGCTCAAGTGTTCATGCTGATACTCTAGAAAGTTTCCCATTTAACTGATGAAACTACCAAGACTGCCGCCCAAGTTTTAACCACAGTTCATTCCTCTCTCTCTCTCTGGCCTGTCCATTTAGAACCACACAGAATGGTTTTCATCCTTTATACCAAGAACAATATCCTCCGTTGCCACCTCCACCATACAGTGAAGGGAAAACATTCAAGTGTAGTATATTTATGTTTAAGGACTTGACCCCTCAAAGCAAAACATCTCTGCTCTCCCCCTCCCTGGCCTCCATTTTCTAATGACGCTGTAATCTAAACAGCGTTTCCTTCCCGGCTACATTCCTGGGAGAACCTCGACCTGAAAAGCCTTTTGCCCAGACAGCACAGCACACCTGCGATCCCAGTTTTACCGCATCCAGCTCCCAAGGAACAGCTGGAGAATGGTGGTGCTGATGATGAACACAAGACCGAAATCTAAAGTGGAGGCTGATTTCCACACGAATGAGACACAGTGATGTGTGAAGTTGATTGACAGCTGGAATCTTCTGCCATGGCTCGGGGCAAACCTTATCATGACTGAAAGGCTCCGTTGTGGCTGACTGGAACCTATCAGTCTGTCATGGGGTCTGCTCAAACATAAGGGGGATGGGAGTACACATACCCTTTGTAAAACATCTCGTAAACAACAGTAGATGATCTTTTTGCCTACTAGTGCTATCAAATGATTAATCGTGCTTAATCGCATCCAAAATATGTGTGTGCATAATGTGTGCTGTGTATATTTATTAAGGATAAAACCTATACAGTATATATTTAGAAAAATAATAAGATGTATTTACATGTAAATATTGTTATTCAAAAAATTAATATTACATATAAATATATATTCAACAAAAACATAACATCTTTCTTAAATATATCAACGCATGTGTAAATGTTTATACATACAGATCATAAATATACACAGTACACACACACACACTATGTAAACAAACTTTTTTTTTTTAACTTGTGCAATTAATCGCGAATAATCAATTCACAGCACTAAACAATTTACACTCTCACCGAGGAGCAATTTGATCAAAAACATAGTTTTTACAGAAAAATAATAAGAAATATTACTACAATCTAAAGTATCGGTTTTCAAAATGTAATATACCAGTTAAATTCTCAGCAGACATTACTCAAGACTTCAGTGTCACATGATCCCAGAAGTCATTATATGCCGATTTGCTGCTCAGAACAACTTTGTTTCAATGCTGAAAACATTCGAACTGCCTAATATTTTCTGTGAAAACCATGACCCTTTTTTTAGGATTCTTTGATGAATTGAAACTTTAAAAGAAAAGCATTTTTTTAAGAAACAAAGACAAAAAGAAGGGGAAAAAACAATTGTTAACCACAAACAATGTTAACCAATAATATGTAACACATCATGGAAGATTAATGTGTTCCTAATGAATTCAATGTGGGGGAAAAAAGCTTTTTTTGTGAATTGATTGGATAAAGAAAAGTGGGTATTCCATACAGGAATGGACAAAATCCTATTTAGCACATTAGTCAACATCCCCGCATAGCCTAGTTGAGATATAAATATACTTTTATATTGCAATAATTTCACATTCAAACTTTAAATTTAATATACCAGTTTAATTCTCAGCAGACATTACTCAAGACTTCAGTGTCTTTAAATTAATGTTGAAAACAACAAAGACAGTATATAGGGTGCTTTTCATTTCTTATTTTTGCATCCTCGTTTCCTTTCCTTGCTTCCTTTCCTCGCGTCTTAGCTCCACCCCCCTAGGATATGAAGGAAGGATTTAAGGAAAGGAAATGAGGATGAGGAATCAAAGGAGGAACATTGGAATATTCTTGGCCACTCAAGCGTCACTTCAAAGCGTCATCAGCTGCGCTAAAGGGATCTGCCCATATGTTGTTAAAGTTAGTTATTTAAGGCATTCATAATAATTATTAAAGCAAGATGCCCTGTTTAAATATATGACATTATTTACACTGCAAAGGTAAAATATAAATGTAAATTATTATGACATATCTGAAGGGGGAGGAGTGCATCACGTTTAGTCGATAAAACACTTCCGCATAGGATACACCCGCGTATCCTCGCTCAAGACTCCTCAGGAAGCCTCCTCACTCCTCGATCCTTGCCTCCTCATGGTCCAATTAAAGAATTGAGATGTCCTACAAGATGGCTGAGCTCGATAGGTTTCCGGGTCATAGGATGGAGGACGGAGGAGCGAGGAAACGAGGAGGGATATTGAAAAGCACCCATAGTCTCCAGGAAACTGTTATTTCTTTCCTAATATTTGCCCATTGACTATAGCCATTCAACATTACGGTATAATTTAGAGCTATCAATTTTAACATTTCTTAAATTACTTCTAATTTAGGTGAACTTATAACCATCTTTACATAACCCAATTATGTTTCTGTGCCTTTCAGCAAGTAGGAAATTTACAAAAATAAATAAATAAATAAAAGTTATCAAACACTAAATACTAAATCAAATATAAATTCATTCAGACCATTTCTTGACATAATCTCATGTGCCCTTCAGTAAAGCCGTTAAGCTCCAAAAATCTCACCTTTTCCTGCCAAAACAGACATTCTGCACCAGCTAGCAGCATAAATGATAGTTTGAGTTAATAGAAATCAGCCCTCCAGTGATATGAGGCTGCCCACCTACGGAGCAAATAGAGTGTGTGGCCCCTAAAACAGGCATATTTCAAGATTCAGGAGTCCTCAAACTTCAGACGGACATCCCGACTGACATAATCCTCTGAGCACAGAGGAAAAGAAAATCAGCCAGCTGTGAGAGACTACTGAGGCATGACTTACACTACAGATATACCCAGACTAATTAACGTTCCCATGTCTTGCACCATGTGACCTGCTTTTGCCCATGCTGTTTTGATACCCTTAGTAGTCGACTCGCATAACCAGACCACTGACTCACTGTGGTATGTTCTGGTCATGAATCTTCTAGCCACTTAGGATGCTTTCACACCTGGCCCATTGTTTCGGAACATGGCACGTTTCCCCCCTTAGCTCGTTTTGGGCATATGTGAACATGGCAACCACGCTCAGATCAGCACAAAAACAATGCGTTCGAAATCGCATACTTCCATACTATATAGTAGGCAAAAAGCAGTAGGCGAGTGAATAAAAATCTTCAGTATTCATAAAAGAGTAGGCGAGAATTAGTAGGTGAGTGCACTAATTCTCGCGAGATTCGGACGAACGTATACTTAAAGTGCGTTCAAATATGCCTACTTACCTACTATATAGTAGGGGAAAAAAAAAAAAAAAAAAAAAAGAGTATGTGAAGAAAGAGGTACGTTCGAAACCTCAGTATTTATAAAAGAGTAGGCAAGAAATCCCCGGATGTCTTACTGCTTCAGCCCAGATTCTGAAGTGTTCATCTGATGCACACTTTTCAATCCCAGAAGGCCACAGGAGGCCAAAACGTCATCATCGAACGTGATTGGGAACCGCAACGAGGCTGTTTACAAATGTATTACAAACCAAAACACGGTTCCCTGTCTTAAAGTCGTATTTGTTGCGCTACTGTATCGTAAACTGCTGATTTGCATAAGGTGTCAAGACGTTAGACAGTAACGTTAAAGTATATTTGTGATTTCGCTGTAAAACACGTTTTAATACGTATAGCGACCATAGACATCTTAAAGATGATTACTAAATGTCTATTTAATAACTGACAGGAAAATGTTCTAAGAGAATTAAATGAGCACATCACAACACCAAACAGACATCTAAATGAGTGATGGACGTTATGCGAGTTTATGTAGAATTCACTGTTGTCAACACTGCTTTAGATTAATGTTATGTAAATAAACATGTACATGTAGTAACTAAACATGAGTTATCTATTTCATTTGTCTATTAGTACTGTAGATAAATTCAGGAGCATTTGTATTGGATAAAAAGCCAATTAACACAACAGCTACCTCATAAATGTGGGAATGAGTACATGAAGTGCTGCCATCAAAGGCTTTGAGTGAGTACACTACAGACATCTATTTTAACCTTAAGTTGCAGTTTATTAATAATATATATAAAAATAATAACTTTAAGCAGAGCTATTACAGCACTTTTCTGATTCATGATTTCTGTGCCTTTGTTGCAGATCTTTTGTGGTGGAGCAGGACCTGAAAGGAAAGGGGACAGCAGCATTTGCAGGGAAAAAAGTAAAATCTGAAACTTAATATTAAGTTAGATCATTTTGTTACTTCTAATACAGAGATCTAATGAAATTGTGCTGTTAAAATGACAGCTTTTGTATTCTATTTGTGCATCTTTGTATGATCTGAAATGTCTGCAGACTGGTGTGTGCAGTGACAAAAGATAAATCCACAGCAGCATCCTGGAAATGGTCAAGTGCCATCCATCACTCCACCTACCCTTTGTCTCATCTGGACCAGATGTTGCTGTGGTCTCTTCATCCTCAGAGACCAAAGAGCCAGCGAGAGCATCTAGAGAAAGACTAAAATACCAATATGTCTGAATAAAGCTTTGTTCCATGTGTCTTTATGTTCATGGTTACTTTAATTTATTATTTTACTCATGTATCCATGTTGTTGTCTGCAAATAAAATATAAGTTTCATTAACATATGCATTAATTAATTACTTGATTGTAAAAAAAAAACATGCTTGTTTTACTAAAAATATAATTAATTATAGGTCAAGCATGTACCATTATTATTGATCAGTGCATTCTGAGGTAATCTTAATTTCTAAGTAGTAATACATTTTTTTGAGTGTAAAATCAACTGTCTTGTCCAAATACAAGATCTTCGAGCAGCTGATCCACGTCTCCTTTGTGCAGATATTGCAAACATGGAGGAAGATGTACTAGGAAGGGTCGTTGTGTTACTGATGCTATGAGGTGTTTGAGCACCTGTTGTGCTTGTTTTCTTTTTATTATTAATACTACCTAACTTACAATTACAAGCTCGGGGAAAGGTGGTATTTATCTTTAACAATGAACAATCATAATGACAAAAACTAAAAACATAACTATAAGGCTTGCTTACATCATAGTATGCAATTATATACACAGGGAATATACTGTCTGTACCTTGAGGAAATTTTTCGCCGCCATGTTGAATTTAGTTACGATAAGTCGAGTGACGAGCAGGAAGGAAACTACAACCTGATAAGTCACGCGAGTACTCGCGTTACTTTTGGACTGGAGTTAGCGCAGACAGTTGGCAATTGCAAGGATGTCGGACGATGAAGCTACTGAGTTTTATGAAGTAGTAGTTTAGTTTCCTTCCTGCTCGTCACTCGACTTATCGTGACTAAATTCAAGATGGCGGCGAATGGTAAATTTCCTCAAGGTACTGTCTGTATAAATCTTCTTGTAAATAAACTACCAGTGCTTTTTCAAAGTTCTCAATGTCTCGTTTTTAAATGTCAGGGCCCTTGGAAGTCTACCAATGAAGTGTGGAGCTACTTTGTGCCTCATAAATGGTGTAAAACAGTGATTTATTTACATGGCTAGTCCGATGCACCCTCAACGACAACCTGTTGTTAGCATCGGCTAACTAGTGCCAGATTTCAGAGTGCAGGGGACAAGCCGAGGTGAGCTATGAAAGCTAAGTTCACACTCTGTATCATGATTCATTACACTTTAGGTCAATATCACACCGGACTTCTCCTTTAAGGAAAACTCAAAACATCACAAAGCCGGGTGAGCACATGCAAAGTTTTAAGATGATCAGACCACAGATGGAGCTATGACAGTCATAAACATACCTGTATTTGCCAAAAAAAAAAGTTTCTTCAATCGTTGATTTGGTGGTTACAGGCTGGCTAAACAACGTTAAATGGTTTGAACCCTGGTAATCACTGCTTGCAGCTCTATTTTGTTAATAAATCTGTGTCCCTTTACTTTCAAGAAGTTGGACAGAACCAACCAGATTGGAACTGGAAATTTCAACCAACTTCTGCCATTTTTGTATGTAAAGTGTATCAAATGGTCAGTGAACAGACTGTGGATGGCCTAAGTGAACAGAGGCAGGAAGAGTTGTAATGAAAGAATGGGTCGAAGGGACATTTCTTAATTGAAATTCCTTCTCTTTCAATCTCTGGCACTAAAAAGATGATATATTGAGAAAGGAATTTGCAAGAGAAACAAGCCTTAGCTCAGTCATAAACTCAGCCCACAAAAGTGGATGAAGAGGGTGTTGAAGCTCATGGGTCAAGTGCACTCAACCCTCTGCCCAGAGGTTTCAAAAAGAAAGCAGGAGGTTGTTTGAAAACAGTTTCCTGTGTGGCATAACATGCTCCCACCCTTGAAGAACTGGTCCATTACAGGATGATTAGGAGAATGAGTTTATTATAGCATATGTGCAGCCTGTGTTTTCAAGCTTGTTTATTTGTGACTCTGTGGGGACCATTTTTAACCTCTTTTCTTTATGCTCAAGTAACAAGTTTGTTTCAAAAGAGCTGCGGTAAACCATACGTCTTGGAAAAAAAAAAAAGTGGTTTCCGCTTGCTGCAAAATGAAATCTTTGCATCCCCCTCACGGCAATGCTCCGTAATGTCTTTTTATGTAGCTTCAAAACCCCTTTCATGGTTCAATTGCTTCCACTCTGAAAAAGCAGAGACCACGGAGAAAACATGTCCACGGGGCGAGACGTCGATAGAGCATTATGTCGGTGGATCTTGCTCAAAGAGCGTGCCAAAGATCCAGCTCTGTATGAGAGTCATCTTCAAGCTTGCCAGCAAAAAGAAAAAAAAAGATGATCTCATAAAAGACATGGCAGACCTGGGAAATGCAAAGCGAACAGGCTAGATTTAAATGTTTAGATAAATCAGAGTAATGTGTCAATCTCAACGTTTAGAAAAAAAACAACAACTCTATGGTGGTTAGAAAATCATGAAAATGTTCTACTTATGATGTAACTACTTCAAAACATAGTAAGAATTTGTGGCTTTTTACATGTGGTCTAGAACTCACAACAAGACCCTTCTGTTTTGAACACACAGCACAGAATGAAACTGAAGTTACAGACAATACGAGAATGAAAAGGCAGTGATTTACATCCATGTCATTCCCCGCAGCCAAAGTTATAGACCTGCGGTTTTGGATTTCTTGGCCTCTGGAGATCACATTTCTGTCTTCAGAAAGGTACAACAAAAAAGTAAGAGCCAGGAGAAGAGGTAAGCACAGGTAGAACAAAGAGGCTCCTGTACTCAGGGTCCGATTTATCCTCAATCCCTCAGTGCACAGGACATAACAGCAGCCAAGCTTAGAGAGTGAGTGGGATGGCGGGGAGAGCAGCCATGTTATGTATCGATCAAGTTCTAGCATAACAAACTAAGTAAGAACTCGACAGGCGGATAAAACCTTTGATTTACAAACAGACTTGTTAGTTTATGTTCCTTGTTTATGTATGCTTTTAAAGAGACAGTTCACCCAAAAATGTTGATTTCTGTCATTAATTGCTCACCCTCATGTCGTTCCAAACCTGTAAGACTTTCGTTCATCTGCAGAACACAAATTTAGATATTTTTGATGATATCCGTGAGCTTTTTGACCCTGCAGACAGCAACACAACTACCATGTTCAAGGTCCATAAAGGCAGTAAGGACATCGTTAAAATAATCCTTAAATTGTCTTTGTGCACAACGAAAACAAAAATGACTTTATTTAACAATTTCTTCTCTTCCCTGTCAGTCTTTGATGCACATTCATGAGAGCGTTGCTGTTATGCATGGTCAGAAATAGAGCTGAAACGATTCCTCGAGTAACTCGATTACAAAAAATGATCGAGGCAAATTCCTTATTTTAAAGCTCACGTCTCGTTTTTTCGCAATGATTTTGTTTGTGTGACAATGCGCTTACATCACCCACAAAGTGAAAGGAAACGCAATGAAGGAGTTGGCGGTAGTTTTATTTGAGGGCACGGGCGCCGACTAGTGCTGGCTGCAAAATGGAAGATAGCAATAACAATGGCAACGAGCAAGGAGAAGAAACAAACAGGAGAAAACGACAGAAAATGTCCAAGGTTTGGGATAATTTCAAATTGAAAAGTAAAGAGAACGCTGTGGTGTGTGTCCATTGCAAGATCGAGCTAGCATACCACAGCAGCATAACGTCCATGCTGGCTGTCACCCGAGACGGGTAAATTCAATGTAACTTAGCGTTAAATCAGTGTGATTGCTAGTCGAGATGAAGGCTGTTAAATAATGTATGTCAATTACGTAAGGGATAAACCACGACGGCCAGTGCAATTGTGTGAAAATATAATTTACCACACGACGGATCTCCGTCTACACCACACAACCGAAAACTCCATATTACCATTCATGCATGTACAACCATAGATATTAGGGGTGGGAAAAAAAATCGATATTGCAATATATTGTTGTGCTCTATGTCGCAATAAATAATCGATACACTAACGGCCAATATCGATATTTTATTACAACACAAATGATTAATTTACCCGTCGTCAGTTTCACTGTCACTACCCAATATCTACCATTCTGTTTGCGGGGGGCGCTGTTCGAGTAAATAGGGGTAAAGTGGCGGAAGCAGCGGCCAGTGAAGAACACAAGTTATCTTACAACATCAGAGAAGAAGCGCAGAAAAAAAGTAGTGAGAAGAATGGCGGAAGATAACGAAAAACAAATCAAAGACGCACCCGCTAGTTGAGCATGCTGATCAGTTACGCCTGTTTCACACATACTCCGTCTGCAGTGCGTATGCGTTGAGTATTTTTTTCCACACACGTTAACGGATTAGAGCGTTCACACTGCACGCGGTTGCTGTGCAAGTGCATTGAATAATACGTTGTTTATTATACGTTGAGTTTAAACGTGAATATATCTAGAATTGTATTAGTGTACTGTGATAAAAGAGTATCACAATGCTGAAAAAGCACGTTTGTATTTGAAATCAAAATAACGGATAAATAGTGTGTTTGTGGTAAACAGCCGCGGATCAGGAACGGACTGCAAACGTGTCCTGTGTGAAAGCAAAATTAGTCCGTGCTGCTTCTGCATCGCACACGTAACGCACACGGACTGCATACGCACTGCAGACGGAGTGTGTGTGAAACAGGCGTTAGTGTTCCTCAAGAAGAATATGCATTGATGAGACCACTGTCCAGGTTAACATAAAGCACTTTACAGTAACTTACTACTGACGTTTCAGTATCATGGTTTACACATGTTAGTTAATGTTCATGTTGTTTTTTAATGTTCAGGCACTTTTATCTGTCTAGCTGTACAGTGTTTACATTTAAGACCAGGAGGCAGTGAGTTATTATGCAAATGCCTATTTCTTTGCACAGTGTTGGAAATGTTGCCATTAATAAATGCATAAGATTTCCTTATTATGGGTATTTTTTTCTTTTTCAGTCACATATATCATGATATATCGTTGATGATATCGTGGGCCACATATCGCCACAGAATTGAATCGTGAGTTACCTGTATCGTCCCACCCCTAATAGATATGTATAGATAGATTCCCTATTGTTAAGATGGAGGACGTGCTTGGAGCGGTCAAAGGGAAAACTATGTATTACACATCTATGGCTACAGCATCTATGGCTACGAGCATGATGTTATTGTTTACACGGTCGTCAAGGATACGCAGAGAGAATGTGGACAGCCACGCCATCGTTTTCAAAAGTCTCCGTTTTGGTCCGTTTACACTGAAACGCAACACCAGAGTTTTTAAACTAAAACGGGGTCTACACAGTGATCTATTTATATCAGTGGGTCTACAGCGTTTTCAAAAGTCTCCGTTTTCGAGGGTTGAAATCGACGGAGTAGTGTAAACAACACGCGCAACGTTAACCGTAGCAAAATTTATACGTTTTAAAACTTATAGTTTTATTGGCTTAAAGCACTCTGTGTGAAACCATGCATGGACTTGTGTTATGCCACAAAGCATTCCAAGAAGAAGACAGTAAAGTCTTATGTTATGCCTGAGCTGTAGATTTTGAAACTTTTAGTTCTTAAAGTTAAGTTGCAAGACTTAAAGGCAGTGTTTTTGTATTACTATTAATAATTTAATGTATGCCTTAGTTTTGATAATTAAAAAAAAGTAATTTTGAAAGTTATTTATTTTTATTTGTTTTTGTCTCTCAGAAAATGCTTTATTTTAAACCCAGAATTTATCTCACTTAATTCATCTCAGTCAACTTTGTTTTTGTTCACAGTACAAGCACAGACAGTAAAAAAATTGGTAATAACTAAATGCTTATTTTTAATGGAAAATATTGTTGCATACTATGCATTTAAAAAAAATAAAAATGTAGATTTTAAGAAACCTGTCTTCATTTCTCTTGTATATTTAATATTGCTCTTTAATTAAGCAAACCTATGTTTTATCCGATTACTCGATTAATCGATGGAATTTTCGGCAGAATACTCGATTACTAAAATATTCGATAGCTACAGCCCTAGTCAGAAAGCTCTTAGATTTCATAAAAAACATCTTAATTCATGATCCGAAGATGAATGAAGGTCTTACTGGTTTGGAATGACGTGAGGGTGAGTAATTAATGACAGTATTTATTTATTTATTTATTTTTTTTTGGGTGAACTCTTTAACAATTTCAAGTTAAATAAAAATGGCAAGCTAGGACTTTTTAAAAACATGAATAAAGAATTTTCAAAAAAAAAAATAACATACTGATTAACTTTTGACTAACCAGAGAACCAAAAAGTACATATCAATAAATAAATAATTGTTGTCCATTTAAAAAAAGAAATAGACAGAAATATGAGAATTTAAAACACAAAGTTAGTTATAGGATGCAACTACACTACCAAAAGTTTTTGAACAGTAAAACTTTTGAATGTTTTAAAGTCTCTTCTGCTAATCAAGCCTGCATTTATTTGATCCAAAGTACAGCAAAAACAGTAAAATGTTGAAATATTTTTACTATTTAAAATAACTCTTTTCCATTTGAATATATTTTCAAATGTAATTTATTCCTGTGATTTCAAAGCCGAATTTTTAGCATCATTACTGCAGCCACATGATCTTTCAGAAATCATTCTAATATTCTGATTTGCCACTCAAAAACATTTATTCTTATTATTATTATTATTATTGTTGTTGAAAACAGCAGAGTAGAATTTTTTTCAGATTTTTTTTGATAAATAGAAAGTTCAGAAGAAAAGCATTTATCTGAAACAGAAATCTTTTGTAACATTATAAATGTCTTTATCATTATTTTTGATCAATTATAAAGCATCCTTGCTAAATAAGAGTATTAAATTTCTAGAATAAATGCAGCCTTGGTGAGGAAAACATAAAAAATCGACTGGTAGTGTACAACTAGACTATAAAACTTAAGTTTGTGCAAGTAAAAAAAAAAATCCACCAGCATAAACAACAATAGGGTGGATTAGACCTGACTGTGACCCCACACACTTTTCTACATGAGCCAGTAGGCCAAAATGTGTGGAAATTTGCAAGGAGAGCTATGTATGCACATAGTTCAAGGTTCACAGGATGCAGTGTTCACACAGGGGTGTGGAAGCCAAAAGCGAGTGGTGGAACATGCAAAATAAGGAGATCTGGAGTCTCATTATCATCAAGAACGTCAGCATGGCTGCTATATTGGAGACCCTCGAATGTAAGAGTTCAGCACAGATGGTCAGGAGGGTAATCAGTGTAATACCAAACAGGTGTGGGCTAAAAGTAAATGATAAACTAGCAGACAGGCAGACCCAGAGTGCAACGCTGCAGTGAACAGAAAACCACTTTCAGATGTGACTGTGGCACTTCTAGGCTACCTTTCATAGAGCTGACATGAACAAGATGTCGTAGTAAACTGAACTGGACAGGACGGGATGGGATGGGACAGAATGGCAGCAGGCCCAGATGAAATGGCAGTGGTGTCACAACTTGGACGGCTGGTGAAAATAACCCAAACTATGGTGAAGTGTAGGAGGAAAATGTCTCCCAGCAGAGGTCTGACCTTTGGAGGACCACAGCCCAGTGTGGGATCAGCTGCAATTACCACACACACATTCTACCCTGCGAAATTTCAAAGAGGTTCTGCTGGTGTTGATAGTCTGTGGTCCCACTGGCATAATAAATAAAAGACAACTGATTCTCCACACTTCAGAAAATAACCGTCAGCGTAGCTAAGAGACAGCATTCAGATAGCCCATTTAGGATTAAACCAAGACCTGTGTGTTACCTTGAACACTTCAAAAATTTAAACCATATACATGAATTCACACATCAACATTGAGTTCTATAGACCAACATGTCTTTTCATGCAATGGAATGTCCTCCAGATGGAGACAGGATCTGACAAAAGATTAACACAAATGAGTTTGCGTGAAATTCTAGAATACTCTCATCCACGTGTGATGATAACCAGCAGCTAGTTTTCTGAGGAAAGTGGTGGTGCTCATCCACAACAATGCCATGGCATTACGCATTTGCTAAAGTGTTTTGAATGTTTTTTTAGTAGGGATGTAACATCAAAATCTCACAATATTATAATATTGAGATATGAAGTCCAAGATACGATATTTATTGCAAAAAAAAAAAAAAGAGACAAATGAAGACTTGAGGGGGGAAAAAGAAAATTTTGTACGATTTAAAAGTTAAATTATTCTAAAGGTGCGTTCACACCGGACGCGAATGAAGCGGCAAGCACGAGTGATTTACATGTTAAGTCAATGCAAAGACGCAAATAGCCATCCTGCGGCGCGTAACGCGCGAATGAGGCGGCACGAAACGCACAAATAGCGCGAATGAAGCAGCGCATTGAGCGTTTCAAGCGATTGCCGCGCGAGTTCAAAAATCTGAACTTTGGCGAAAATCCGCACCGCGTTAACCAATCAGGAGCTTGCTCTAGTAGTGATGGAGGCAGAAATCCGAAACAACAATGGAGGACAAAATCACCGTTGCTGTCTGTGGTTACTCGGAGCTGTACGATACATCTTTGGACTTTTGTAGAAACAGAAATAAAAAGGATCTTGCTAGGAAGAAAGTGAGTGAAGAGGTCGGACAATCTGGTTAGTTTAAAAAAAAAACGCTCTTTACTCAATTTGACCTACATATACATACATATTGAGACTACAAGCAAGCTAAAGCTGGCAAATTGAGCTCATTCACCTATTTTACAACTCCTTTCCCCGCTGACGAGTGGCAGAAGCCCCTCCCATGACGCAAATTCGCATCTGTTGTGAAGAAAATGTCACGCGCGAATGAGGCGAATTTTACCGCGCGAATGGCGCGAGTAAACTCAAATGTTCAAGCGTTCAACTATGCGCAAATAGCGCGTTTTTCCCGCGCAAGTCGCGTCCGGTGTGAACGCACCATAATGCACTTTGAGACTTCAAAATTAAGAGCTCCAACTCATGTTCCTAAGAAAACTTATGTTAGAAAAAAAGTCTATGAATTGACTTGTCCCTTAACTTTATATGGGACTCAACCCACTTTTTATTTGTGGTATATAGTCTCAGTCTAAATTACATTCACACTGGTGTTTAGAACATAATAATAAAATAAATTTTCTATTATTGATATTCCTATGAGATAGAATCCCACTGATAAAACAAATGCAGTGTAAAATAAATGAAAATTAATTTCATAGGTATATAATTTTTGCTTTACACTACAACAGGAAAATTACAATACTTCTTTCCTAATTTATTTTTATTCTTAAAAGAGAGGTTTTGAATTTGGACTGCAGAAACGTTACTCACTTAAAGCGCTACCAGTCAGTGTCATACTGCAATTGTAAGCTTTAATTTTGACAGAAATGCCAGTAGAGCTTTTATTTAAGGAAAACTCCAGCTTCAGTGAAAACAGGCTTACAAAAATGCATCTCACCATTTAGTGAAATCTAGTGAAATGCTGTAATCATCTGCTGCAAAAATAAAGCATAAGTGGTGGCCGCTGCCTTCCCAAACTAGCGCTAAACTCACAGCACATGCAATAAACGAGTTGACTGCATTCATTGTGAACTGAGCAGTTCTGAGGTGCGGAAAACACCCGATCACGAGCTGATCGCCCGAACGAAGTGTGTGCTTCGCTTTGAAACATGCAGCGAAAACAGACTTGATAAAGGGATTAAACCATATTGTGCTTTGGGCTTTAGTTTGTTTTACAGATACTATTCCAAAGCATAATGGCCCACAACACTACTTTAAAGACTTTTTATGTTAGAATATATTTTAAAAATCTACCCTTTTTGCCCATAAGACATATATTGTTTCATATCTTCATGTGACCACAATAATATTGACGCAGTTTTGCCATCACCGCAATATTCATAATATCGTTGCTGACTCAAATCAAAAGTGTCTGTCAGCGCTTCCATGATATTTTGGTCTCTAAATGTAGCTTGGGTCGGTCCTTCAATGCAAGTCTATGGGATTTCTTCTCAAAAATATCTTAATTTGTGATCCAATGATGAACGAAGGTCTTACAAGGTTGGGAACGGCATGAAGGAGAATTTAATTTTTTGGTAAACTATCCCTTTAACAATTTGTCCTTACTAACGTTCAGGACCTTGAACATGTCAGTTGTGTTGCTGTATACGCAGGGTCAGAAAGCCCTCGGATCTCATCAAAAATATCTTAATTTGCATTCTGAAGATGAATGAAGGTCTAACGGGTTTAGAATGGCATGAGGGTGAGTAACTAATGACAGAATTTTCATTTTTAGGTGAACTATCCCTTTAAGAGGCTTGAACAACCCTAAATTTAGAGTAACTCTTAGGCAACCGCCAATACTAACCAACAGTTGAAAGTAATATATTTATTCGTATTTTTAGCACAGAGAATCTTTTACTGTTCCAACAGTATCCTTCAGACTGACCCAAACTGGGTAAGACTAGGGTCAACAACCTCTTGTTACATTGGTACACAAACCATTTCCTTAATTTTTTATGCTCCCTAAAAAGAAAATGTAGTTTTATGTTGACCAGCATTATAGCTTGTAAGGAATGAAAGATGGTGACAAATATTTATGTTTCCAGAATTCAAACCACTGTGACTGCATTATTAACTGAATATGTAGCCTACCACATATTCTAAACCAGAAAAAGTCTCAAACAAGTGTGAAGAGCGTAGACTAGTGTACAATTAAATAATAGGTTGAGTCATGACAAAAAAAGAAAAAAGAAAAGGGGGCCCCCATTTAGTGTGGCAGTTCGAATAGACAAGCATTCAAATGAGAATACTACTGCCAGTCATTCCTATTCTATTCATGGACTTCTTTTGTAATAGCTCCCTGCTCGTCTTTCAGCTCGCCTTGAAAGCTTTCTTCAACCTCTTTTCTAGCTTTGGGCACATGTTCAAGTCGAGTGACTATGCGGGTAAAGCACAAGAATCTTTCAATGGTGCCATACTTTGCCCTGTTATTTTAGAAGCAGCTGTAAGGCATCTTTAATGGGGAATGATTTTACTTGATACTGGCTGTGGTTTCAGGCTTGGTGGCATTCCAGTCAACCATTATCTCCTCTACCATCACTAGTGAAAATTTGATACGGTGTGCTGAGCAAAGGGCAGAAAAATCCTATAATATACTGCCCATTTTCCACTACTTCAGTAGACGTGATGCTCTCTACGGATCACTAATGGATCTTCCATGTACCGCAGGCAAAAACAGAAGTACATGCTAGAACTAAACTCCATCGATGAATTAAATGAAACAACCCTTGGAATGTCTACTTGGATTGACAGTAAATAATCTTGTGTGTTTTAATTAGTAACGTGTCAATTGTAAATTAACTAGACTTTTATTTTAATCCCACTACAAATGAGCAACATGGTGTGTGGGAGGCACAGGAAGCCCCAGGTGCTTCAGCAGGGGTATAATAAGTGTCTAAGTGTGCGTGTTTATTTATGTGTGCTGACCAAAGCTCCCTGAAACCCCCCAGCGGTGAAGGATTTATAGGCTCGGACAGAGGCAAGCACATTTGGAGAAATAATTACTAATACTTGCAGGAAGTATCTCAGTAAATGACAAGCACACATGAGCACTGCTAGGAAGTTCTAGGCATCTTTTAAGAGTTGTGCTGGTTTCCTCAGGTTGTGTTTGTTGAAGTCAACATGAAAACAAAAGTGACAAATCTAAAGATTACGGTTTATTAAGTTTTAAATATAGATATTTTTCTTTCACAAATGCATCACTTCGCTTCAGAAGGACTTTATGAACCCCCTAGAGTCATGTGGAGGATTTTTATGATGGATGGATGCACTTTTTTGGCCTTCAAAATCTCAACACCCATTTACTGCTATTATAAAGCGTGGAAGAGCCAGAACATTTAATAAAATCTCAGATTGTATTCATCTGAAAGAAGAAAGTCATATACACCTAGAATGTCTTGAGGGTGAATAAATCATGAGGTAGTTTCTTAAGAAACGTGGTCTTTGTGCAGAATTCTTCTGTGCACACAATAAAGAAAAAGAAGTCTTTGAAAACTGAAACTGAATGTCTCACTTAGAAATTCATCACGTTCGTGTTGACCTTAAAGGCCTTTATCTGATAGCTTTTGCCTTTCATATTGCAAAAAGTTGTTTGAAACCAAGGGAAAGTCAACAGTTGTTGTCATGTTTAAATTTTTTGGCCTAGCAGTCATTTCTCCAGTGACATCTGCAGTTATACAAAGAAAAGTTCTAGTACATCAAAATTTACTGAGCTCCTTTGGATCTGATGTAGAGTCAACCAGGTGTTTTATAGGTTCACATTATTGCTGGGCGGTATGACGGTATATATCGTTACCACGGAATGAAATGTGTACCGTAAAATAATTTTTTATTACGTGTATACCGCGAAATGTAAATAAGTGGGCGTGGCCAACTCACGTGCAGCATGCCTGAGACTGGTCAAACCGTTGAATGCAAGACTGAAGGATATGCTGGGAGGTTGTAAAAACATGGAAAGGAGAAACGAACAGACGAGGAGGGCTTTAAACGGCATTTTTTTAAAGAAAATGTTTACTATATTTATAAAGTTAAAAATAAAATACAAAATAATCAAATAAGATCAAGTCCTTTTCTTTTCTTAAATATTCAAGCTTATTTATTATATAAAGCCCTTTTGCAGGGCTCGACATTAACGCTTGTCCGGGACAAGTGGATTTTGTGAATGGGCAAGTGAAGGACAATTTTACTTGTCCGACCGGACAAGTAACCTGATTAAAACATCAATAACAAACAATAACTAGTGTATCACCGAAACTTTGGTGAGAATGATTCTGATTGTATTACTTACAGTGTAAACAGTGACTGAAAACGGACAGTATCAAGTATCAAGCTCGTGCAGCCTATCTGAATCACGGAAAATTTCAAACTAATAGGCGCAACAGCATACACAAAGAAACAAACATAGTGCGGTAGAAAAAAAAAAGATAAATATTGTATAACATATTATATAGGTAAGCACCATTACGATTGCAAACGTGACATTGATTTTATACAACAGTAGTTCAATAAACTAGGAGTTAATATTAACTGACTTACATTTTAGACACATCACTGACCGTTTTTGTTAATGAAATAGTTATAAGTATAGACACAGCAGAACAGTCGCGAATCTGAGAAATACACAGCAGTGTTTTAATACTGAATGATTTAGCATTTAATCTAATGAATCGGGTGAGTCAGTGAACGAACTGGTTGAATCCGTGACTCGCTCATTAAAACAGTGACTTACTGCCACCTATTGGTGGTTCGGTTATTTAAAAGTATTGCATTTTTTCAACATTTTAGATTTATATGTTTAAAAAAAGTACAACAGTAATCTTATAACACTTATGTATTTGCAATTTTACTGTGTAAATGCATTTTTGGAACCTCTTATCTTCATTAAACAGTCTAAGTAAATACATTTAAATAGCATTTTGATGCAGACTGGGTTTTTCCTGTGCAGTGGAAAGATGGAGTTTGTTGATACCGATTTAATCTGAATGGCAACCATACAGAGTCTAGTTATTCTAATTGAATGTATTGATAAAATTTCAGAATTTAATGTAAATGACACATTTAGTAAGGTTAGGAAAATAAAGTTAAAAAGTGTCCTAGAAATCGATTTAAGGCAAATATCACAAATATTCTGATTAAAGTAAGACCTTATAGAGCAGTGATGAGACTATTGCTTCAGAATAGATTTACAGCAAAAAAAGGCTCTTTTTTTTGCCTCGGACGAGTACATTTTTTACTCAGACAAGTGAATGTCTGATTTACTTGTCCGAAAGGACAAGCACATGTCAAACCTTAATGTCAAGCCCTGCCTTTTGCACATTTTCTGGTTTCTGGTATCGTGAAAGATATCGTTACCGTGAAATAAAATTTTGGTCATACCGACCAGCCCTAGTTCACATTTTGGGCCCAATGTTTGCAGCACTCTGTGAACAAACTTTTGGTTTCAGACATACCGAGTTCAAGTCACATTATAAACACAGACAGATTTGCTTCAGAGGGCAATAACAGGTAACGACACAGAAAGTATTCCTGGAACTACCATTTGTCAGTTTTCACCGCCCACTTGGCCTTTATTTCATTATAGTACACACCGTGTCATCACAATGAAAAGTTGAAACAGGCTTAAGGTCACCTACATTCTTCATTGATGAAGTACTATAGATATCATCATCTGAAAAGTGTTTGCTTCATTCCAAATGCTCACGGAGCTAATAGATAAAAGCAACTGTGATGATTAACATCAAACAAGGTTACAAAGACAAATCCTAAGGCTATTCTTCAGTCCAGACACAACCGATCCTCAAAGTAATGTTACATACAAAGGTACGTATATTATATTACATTAGTTTTAAAAAAAAGTTTATAGGCACCACATCATAGGGATTTCAGTCTTTGGCTCCTCAAGAAAAATCTTCAGAGCCAAATTACCTTTTTACAATAACAAATTGTAGATAAACATTGTTCATAAGGCTTTAATTTATGTCCAGCTTGTTTACCTTTTAACAACAGTCAATTCTGTGTACTAATGAAGGGCCATCAGTCTGAAGGTCTGGCTACGCGAGACTACATCTAGGATGGCTTGAGGGTGAGTAAATCATGAGGTAATTTTAAACTATCACAAGTTTATACAAAAAAAGTACACAATTTATAAATAACTATATGTGTATTTACTAGAGAGATGCGAGACTAGTCCACTAGTTGCTCAGTGTTGCCACACAGTGTTGCTTTAGTCCGCGAGTTAAAGTGACAGCAACAGAATTACATGATCACAAAGATTCAGTTAGCACATGCCTAAATGTGCTCCTTGAGAATAAGTTAACCTTGAAAATACTTCATCTGTATTCAAAACACTTCAGGTCACAGTCTGAGGGTCAATGTGAGGCCCAAATGCACAGAACCACCAAAATTAGCATTCCATCAAAGCTCTACAACTCTAAAATGTTTGGCTTCATTTTAAGTCCACTCACGTATTCTCACGGCTGGACTTTACTTCAGATTCTTTGATCAGTTTTAAAGCGGTGACAATCCTTTCTTTCAGTGCCTCATCCACGAATTCAGCTCTCAGCTCATTAATGAACATTAGTTTCCTGCAGGCCTGGGTCTGAGGGATCGCTTGGACGGCTAGGCTCGGGTCTGTGGAAAGTGCATTGTTTTGAAGAGACAGGTTCCAGATTGTCATGGCTGAGTTGTGGCAGCTCAGTAATGAATCTTGCTTGGTGCTCAAAAGGAGCCTGCGCCAGTCATTAATTACAACCACATGAGGCAGTCCTACTACAGCTGCCACCGCAGTCAAGCAAACAGAGCTTGTTCCGTAAGAGGTATCCTCAGAACTTCCCGCCTTCACTGGAACAACATGGCAGTACAGCTGCTGCTGAAGTAAACAAACTTCGACGGGTATGATACGAACAAGGGGGGGCTCACTTACTCATAAGAGAGGAAGGCCAAGCTGGTTTGTAAATGCAACAGTACAATGCAGTTAAGAGCTAAAAAACACTATGATAAGCCTAGTCCCATAAAGACTAGCTTACTGTACTCTTGAACACTTGACAATGCCAGTCACAACATCGCATGACATAGACGTCATCCCAAAAACAGACATAAAGACATCAAGTTGTGGAGAGTCAGCTGAAACTCTTGATTAAAGAGGTCATGACATGGATTTTTGTATATATTCATGTTCCTGGAGGTCTACTTATGTTAATAAAGTTTTTGCACAAAAAAAAAAAAAAAAAAACACACCACGTAGAGAAAATTATTATTTTCAACCCCATTCTGACCCTCAGTCTGAAACAACCTGTTTATAAGGGATGGTCCTTTAAGGCTTCTCAGCCACTCATGATTGGCTAACGTAACTGCATAGAAAACAGCATCAAGGACTCTCACTATAGCATGTGAATGTTAAGAATGTCCAGACAAAGCATTATGAAACCATTTACTTACAGTTTATGTTGCAGCTGCAGTTAGATCTAGTATCGCATCAACAAATGTTTCTTTGTGAACTCTCCATGACACTGTGCCTCGATTACAAAATAAAATGCTCCAAAGTCCAAACAATCCTCTGACATGATCTGGGATGCCAATAAAAATAAACTATCCACTTGTTCCTTACGCTGGGAACCTACTGCAAACGAGCCGTTTAAACCAAATGCGTCAAAGCTTTCACTCCATTTGTACAACTGATGACAGACTTGAGTGTGTGGACTGTGTCAGAAAGGAAACAAGCATCTGTATGCTGTATCTAGTGTAGACACGATAGAAGCAGTGATCGTAATTTCTATTTGCTTTCAAGCGATCAGCCATTAAGCTACTAAATGCCAGTGGGCAGGGCCTATGGTGAGAAGATGACCATTCAAGGATACCTTGGTCTGGAGGCAGTGTTTATGCAAATGTTTGTGCCTGAGTGACATCATCTTGCAGTCTCGGTCCGCTTGTTTCGTGCACACCAGAGTTCGGATGGCAGCGTTCACACTTACTCAAATGAACTGCACTAACAGAGAAATTGCACCAGAGTTCGCTTTAATTGAACCAAACATGACAAGTGTGAGCACACCCTTAATGATACAAAAGAACTCTTATATGCCAAAAGATTAAGGCAAATTTGATTTCTCATGTCATGACTCTTTTAAATAAGATCTTCGCATAACAGTATAAATTTGGTCTCATGTCCATTCTTGTTGTTTTTCTGAGTGTCAGGATCAACCCTGCATAAACACATTGATTTAAATCAGCAACTCACCCACCTCCCTTTCACGCTGCCATGGAAACTACTGATAAAAGACTGGGCCAGGCCAAATACCTCAACCTCTTGAGGTCTCTCCTAATATGGAGTCAAAGGAGAAAGCCTGCTGAAGACAAAGACAAAGGCCAGCATCTCCAAGAGATAAGTTAGGCAGTAATATTGAGGTTTTTGGTGAGGAGAATGCTCCTCAAAACAGTGGTTTAAACTGCAAGACTCTTTGCTCTGGGAAAACACCAAAGTGAAGAAGTCAAATAGCCCGTCACAAGAGAAGCTCTGCAGAGAATGATTCTCCAGGGGTTTGTATCATTTGAGCATCCAGCTCAGATCTTTGATCCAAGACAGAAACTCACTTGGCTAGTGGAAGTGTACAAGAAACTGTAACAAAATTGAGCTACTAGATTTCTCAAGTTTCTTGTGGACTGGCTGAATGTCAAAGTGTTCAGAACTCTTTAAAGCTTTGCTTGTAGTCCTTGCAAAAATGGATTGATTAAAGACCAGTAATGCACTTTTTCTTAAATTACAAGATCCTATTTTACTCTAGCACATTACAGACCTCAAATTGACTGTGAATGCATTAACCAACTGAAACACAGCAACCTAAAGCCTTAAAACGTTCTTAAAAGTTTTTTTTTATTGGCATCGATGGTTCCATGAAGAACCTTGAACATCCATGGAACCTTTTAAATGCAGAAAAGGTTCTTTAGATTTATAAAATGTCCTTCAAAATGGTTCTTTTAGGAATCGTTCACTGAAAGGCTCTTTGGGGAACCAAAATGGTTCTTAAATGGCATCACTGCAAAAACACCCTTTTGGAACCTTTATTTTTAAGAGTGAAGAGCTGAAACCATCTGTCTGTTGTGTCTATTCAAAGCGTTTCCACTTTTTACAGGAGAAAAATGTTTCACAGGCAGCAAGTTTACATCGTAAATCAGAGTGGATGCGTTTCGTGACCTAAACATTCCATGTACTGCCATACACTGTGCAAGGCCATCTAATGATCCCCCAAAATAACTCAGACACAAGAGGGCTGATGCTGTCTGTTACAAATGAAGAGCTGGATAGTTGAGATTTTTCATCCCTGTGGTGTTTGGGACTCTGAAGGAGAGAGTGAGGCTTTCTCTTTACTATATCAGCATGAGGCTGGATGAACAGCGCTGTGACGTCACAGGGGGAAAGCCATAGATCCTTACAAGGGAGAAAAATTCACAAGTTCATTGTAGTAAACAGGCTTTTTAAAAAATATTTACCTCACTGAAAAGCATCTTCATGCCCTTTTTCACTGCTGTTCATACACTACTTTCACTATGGTCATGATATCATTTAATTAAATTATATTTTTTTATGCAGCACATGACTGGCAAAAACAAAACATCTGAGCAGAAACTGTCTCTGAAAAAAAGTAAACGCACGTTTTGGCAACCACCATTATAACATGGCTTTCACCAGCAATCTTCATAAGAAGCCAGTGCATTTACTTTTATGCTATACTGAGTGAACTCAGATCTGAGAGGGCTGATTGTGATACCAATGTAAATATCACATCAAACATTGCCTTTCATCATTTGCAGTAATCAGCAATGAGATCTCTTTTCCCATACATCAGAGTCACTATAGAACATGTATAGGATGAGGTTATTTGCAGTGGCATAGCTCTGAAAAAGAAAAAAAGAGAGGGGAGGGGGACAAGATTAAGATCTGTGAAAGGAATTACAGAACTCCTGAAAGCTCAGACAGGAAATGACAAGAGCATGACAGAAAAAGCAAGCAAGAGGAAAGAAAGAAGAGGTAAAGTAGAAAGTGGAGAATGAGAAAGAACATGGCATTCTAACATAAGCCAATAACTGCCACTGTAAGTGAATCTGCAATTTTGGAAGACAGAGAACACAGCAAATCCATAAAAAAATAACTTTAATCTGGTTATGAGAATTTTAAAACGTAATCCTCCAATTACAAGTACTTAATTTTTGAAATCTGATTACATAATCCAGAAAAAATGTAATCAGTTACTACCAAGCACTGGGTTTTAAATAAAAATGTGTCCCCACCACTAGCCCCAAAACCAGAAAACAGAGAGGCATTTGTTTTCAAAACTGTTACATCTGCAATAACGACATTAAGGAAATCTAGGCTTTGCTACAAAATATAAATCCCACAAATATAAATCCATTTGACTCCAGAGAAAACTGAGACATACATTACAGTCATTCAAAGCATTAAAAAAAATGGCATCCATATAACCACAACCATAAACCTTTAAGTTAACCTTTAAGGATTCATGTGAGTCATACAACAGGATCTCAGAACCATATAAGTGGTAATCAGACTCCTTTGCAGAACAGCAGACACCTGATTCTCTGAGGCACTGGTGGCGCAAAACTACAGGCTGCTGATGTCCCTGCGATAAATGCATTCGGAGATGACTTCTACTTACAGCCCTACTGCTTACAATGGCCCTCAGTCTACTGCAGCATAACAAGGTGGTTTTGATTCCAAGATGGGCAGCACCCATTGTTGAACCAGAACGGAGAAGAAAAAAAATAAATAAATAAAATAACGTTAACAGAAAAGGACACAGATTGCTGGCAATTCTTATGTGAAGTTTATGCTACACATTATTACTTGATTTAAAACATTCAGGTTCAAAACGAACGCAGTCGGGGTAGGTTGAAGAATCCCAGAATGCACAAAAAGAAACTGACACAGAAGCAAAACAGTGAAGGGGCAAATGACATTATGAGAAGTATTTTTCAAAAGAGCAGAAATTTTAAAGAGCTCCATTCCAGCACCAATCACAAGACAAATGCCAGAGCACCCCGCATAAAACTACAAGCGACATGTTGATGATAATAACCCGATATGATCATCAAAAGAGTGTAAAAGCCCACCAGAAAGTTCATCAATCATCACTGAGGAGACACAGAAATGCAGAGCACCCAGAAAGAGGCACTCACAGCTATGAGCTCTGTTCCCAAAGCTAGTCGTGACAAAAAATATGCAGGTCAGCTTTACAGAGGATAACAGAGGTATGAGACCAGAAGGGGACAATCATCTTTCAAACCTGTTCGCATTTAAAAAAAAGCTAAAATAAACCCACACAGTGCCTTCACATTGGGATTTTTGTTACCAACATTTAGAGAGAACCCCTTTAATTTTAAATACCTTTGGCGAATTTAAACAAAATATTACGTACAATAAGTTTAAAGAGATAGTTCACCTAAAAATGAAAATTCTGTCATTAATTACTCATCCTCATGTTGTTCCAAACTCGTAAGATCTTTGTTCACCTTCGTTAAAACAACAAGGACATTTTGGACTATGTGAACTATTTTAACAATGTCCTTAGTACCTTTTCAGGCCTTGAATGTGTTAGTTGTGTTGCTGTCTGTGCAGCTCTCGGATTTCGTTAAAATATCTTAATTTGTGTTCCGAAGAAGAACAAAGGTCTTACGTGTTTGGAACAACATGAGGATGAGTAATTAATGACAGAATTTTAATTTTTAGGCAAACTACACCTTTGCGATTTATTGCATAAATATAAAATGCATTAAATCACAACTCATGCTCTTTCTAGACATCAGCATCAGCCATAAATATACAAACATTGGTCAAACACTAGACATAACCACCACAGACCAGTCTTGAGCATCTGGTTAGGTTACATCCTTTACAAAATTCAAAGCATTCAAATGTAAAAAGTTTAAGTAGGGCTGCTCAATAAATCGAAATGAAATCGAAATCGAGATTAATCTGAAGCTGCGACTGTCATGCGTATCTTTTAGTGAAGCACAGTGATCTGTGATCTCCATTTCTATGTGATCTGTGATCAGCAGTAAATCTACATCCGAAGGCCAGGGGGCGCTCTGTGTCTCAGAAACGCCAAAAACACATGAAGGAGAAAGCTAGAGAATACCTATAGAGCTTGGCCAACTACGTCACTGCGCGTAGAATTATGGGTAGTTGCCGCCATGTTTTATGTAACGTCGTCAGCCGTCAGTACTACAAGATAGTAGGCTACTATTAAAAAGAAAAAAAAAACAATGCACAGATCCGAGGAAAAGCTAAATCTTCCATACCGAGAAAAGCTTAATGAAGTGTCAAAGCTGAGGTATTTAGAAAAACTAAAAATAATCAACGGCTCGATCCTTACGAGCATAAAGAGTGGTGGACGATCTAAATGAGTTACCGCCTTAATGCACGTAACATTCCCAGATGGTGTTTTCCTACTTTGTTTGTAGTGTTATTTGCCGTTTTACCTACTGCATTGTTACCTGTGTTCTTGAGACTTAAAGTTTACAGCACTGTTACATCTTACACCTGTTGTGTTTGCACTATAGTAGTAGTGGAACTGAACTTTTCAATTTAGTTGATTCTTATGTTACTGTGAACTGTGCACATTTACATCAGTGTGTTATCCACAAATAAAGGGATACAGAAATGTTCGTGTTTTTTCAATTTATTACTGCAACGTGGTATGCAATATGCAAAACAGATAATGCATGTTTAATGCTGAGTTCCAGGCAGATTTTGAAGCCCGTAAATCACGACTTCAAACCACCAGTCACGCGTTCCAGGCAAGTCGTGCCAAACTGTCTGAGCGCATTTATTATTATTAATTTGAATGCAACGTTATATTGTCCTAAAGACTATTTTTCCACCATGTACCACTTGCATAAACAACGCACCGTATATCAGAGCTCGGAACTGGGAGTACGTTGATCTAACGTTAGTACGAGTTCACAGATGGGAAATCACAGGTTTGACTGTCGCTCCAGTGCACTTTCACCGGTAGAAGGCTGGAAAAACACGGGTAAGGGGTTGCCTGAAACGCGGCATAACTGAAGGCTGTAAAACATTGTTTGTCTATGTATAAGTACACATACATGTGTATATTTTATACGTGTTATATCTATATCTATATATATATACATATTAGTAGTCAACATTCGAAGTTAAAGTCCTAAGACATGATTTTATAATGACAACTTTGATGAAAGCTTTCGATCCACTTCAAATGTTAACTAGTGTATATATAAATAATTTAAATTTTATATATGTGCATGTGTATATACATATAAATACACGCAATACATGAACATATTTACACAGAAAAGTTTATGTTGGATGACATTCCTTGAGAGCAACTGATTTGACAGCATTAATTTCTTAATTCATGGTTTCATAACAACGCTGGGGCACATATTAGTCAACTAATGCTTTTCCGTCTAACTGCTTGTACCCACGCCATGCAACGCCGTTTTGTTAACTCGGACACTTGGGATCCAAGGTGATTGTCCAAGCTGGAAAGCTGGAAAATCAAACATTTAACAGTCGGCGTACATGCTGGTAATCGGTGAGACTGTGGCAATTAACAACACAACAATAGTTCACCAAAAATTATTATTTATGCAGAATAAAGTAGACTAAAACTTCACGATCACAATCAAACACAGTGTTCACCGCAGCTCCGTTACCTAAATTCCCAACATGCATTGCGTTGCTGACGTCACGTTCCCAGACTCTATAGACATTTTTCCTCAACACGGAAGTAAGTCCGACTCTTAACTGAAAGAATGCTTTGCATTTCCGGTCAGCATTGTTTCTAGTCAAATTAGGGTATATTCCGAGGTAATAAACTAATGTTAAACCTATTAAAATGTTTTAAAAAGCACATGGCTCCATAGCGCCATCACTTGGCAATGTCGCAATGACCGTCATTTGTCAGTGCCTCACTTTAATGAGTGTGTAGATCAGCGGTCCCCAACCACCGGCCCACAGGACATTCCTAACCAGGCCGTAGCCTACAACATGAGTTTAAAAAAAATGCATGCAAACTAAATAAACTCAATTTAATTCGCAATAATGTCACGTTTTTACATACAAGCAGTTGTTTGATTGCACGCATGTTGGCATTTTGCAAGGTCTTTTTCCTTACGTCTGTCTGTCCCGCCTTTACACTTTACATATTGGCTTCAGCGCTGCGCAGCCTCAGCTCAGCTCACTTCACTTGACCACTTCTTGGCGAACAATAGTGTCACACGAAGTTAGCTAAACTGCTAGAATGAGCAACAAAAAGCAAACATCTTTAGAGAATTTTATTTGGAAGGAGTAGAGGGGCCAGACATCTCAAAGAAAAAGAAGGGGTCATTCAATCGGAAATATGATAAGTCATATTTAAAATATGGGTCCGCAAAGACCGGCATGTACCAAGTCCTTTATGTGTGGTATGTGGCGATAAGTTGTCAAACGAAGCAATGAAACCATCAAAGCTAATTCGACATCTAGGGTCCAAGCATTAAAGACAAACCCCTTGAGTTCTTTGAGCGTAAGAAACGCGAGCAAGAAGGGCAAAAACTAGTGCTTAAAGCAACCACATCGGAGAACGTGGCTGCTCTAAAAGCCTCATACTTAGTGGCTAGTCGGATTGCTAAAGCTAAGAAACCCTTTACTACTGGGGAAGAGTTAATTCTGCCTGCTGCTAAAGACATGTGCAATGAACTACTTGGGGAGGCTGCGGCTAAAAAAATAGCTCAGGTACCGCTTTCTGCAAGCAAGTTGTTAGCGATCACAGTACAAATTACAGTAAACTCCAAACGAATTACACAAACTAGTTCCTTTACATTAATATACGAGGCATACAAAAAACAGCAGAAAATTTTTAATCAAATTAGATTAAATAAACTACACCAAATATGCCTTTTTCATGGTTTTACCATAACGAACAGAGCTTGGAACAAAAAACAAGAGAGTATATTTTTTTCAATCAAAATATGAACGTACAATACAAAGCCTATACATTATAAATAACAGTTTATCATTCAAATACATTGCGAATATAGAAACACTTGGATTTGTGCAGAATTACAGAGGTACGTGAGCCCAACGCCTGCTATTTTTAGTTTCGCTTTGTTTGAGTTACTTAACTTTATATATTTGTTTCATTCCTGTTCTGTTCTGAATACCGTTACATTTAAATGATTCGTTTTGGAGTCGGGGTAACTAACTTATAGCTATGTTAGTGTTTATAATGTTAATACATAATAATATTTCGCTTGATTTGGTATTATTTCTGATATTACACTTCCTCTCTAAACATTCCGCTGCTCATTAAATGCGTTTGGAGAAAGTGGGTTAAGCAGGAAGCAATCAATGAGAGTGATTTTGAAGTTAAAAAAAGTTGACTGGTCGAAAATATGTTAAGGACCGACACACATCCATCAAATACATCCACATAAACCCACGCTTGCTCTGTCTTGCATGCACGCACGGTCAAGATTTTATGCACTTGTTAATCCTGGATCTTTACAAATCCAGCTCAGATTAAGCACTGGTGGAAACGGTAGGCTACAATTAATTAATTCGTTATGAATAAATTATTTAACAACAACCATCCCTCACCCCCCGCCGACGATGCCATCGTCCATCGCGATGTTTCACATTGGACATCGTACGATGCCAAATTGGTCGACATCGCCCAACCCTACACAACACATATGGAGGTTGGGGACCCCTGGTGTAGATGACACGAAGCAGCGGACGTTAGCTACATTAAAAACAGATGGACGCTATTTGAATGGGTTCCTATGGAAACCGGAACAGAAAAGCATTCAATCTGATGTTAGAATTCGTAATGGCGGCGCTCATCCTTTACTCAGGAAAAAGGTCTATAGCAGCAGCTAAATAAACGGAAGATTTAACTGCTTTCATTCATTCAACATGACTAATAAACACACTACTATGTAGGGCTGCAACGATTAATTGAACGATGTTGTGAGGCGCGTTTAGTGAGCGCGATTTGGCGTGGCTTGTCAGTGATTTACGGCGGGGTGTTTGAATTGCCGCTCCAGCTGAACGCACGTGATGGGGATTTACTACTAATCAAAGTACCGGCTTCATTGACTAAACGCGCCTCACAACATCATTCGATTAATCATTGCAGCCCTACTACTATGACAATATATGGTTTACTGAAGTTCGTATTATTGTAATTTTTATTAGAATAATGTATACTTATAATGCAATGTGTTAATCACTGCTTAGAATATTATGAACTAAGTTATGTGTTATTATGTCTAAGAAGCCACACCATTTCACAGACGGATTCATTTTAAACACTTGGCTGACATTATGAAGTAAGTTTTAAGTAAAAATATTATTAAATGTGGTATTTTCACTTGCTTTGAGATGTAGCACCATTTTTTACACAGCACCGTAGTTCACTGAGAAGCTACGCAAACAGCTGTCATTATCACAAACTTCTTTTCGATTTTATAATCGTTCGATTAAATCGATTTCGATTATGAACACGATTAGGCGTAGCTTCTAAGTGAACTACGGCTCTGTGTACTACATGCTGCTTCATCTCAAAACAGGTGCTGGAGATTTACGGCTAATCAAAGAACCGGCTTTATTGACAAAATGCGCACGACAACCGCCTTCCATTAATCGCCGAGCCCTAAAGTACTGCCTCTCATTTGAAACCTTATACGCCATATGGCAACATTCAGAGTTCAAGCTTTCGAGCTAAGCATTTGCATCACATTACATAAATGCCACATATAATTTCTGTTTTATTTGCAGTCTAATAGAAATTGCTCTCAATTTGAGCTGAAAGGGTAAACCCTCAAAACAAGTTCAAACAAGGCTGCTCTAAAATGCTCTTGTCTCCGCTTCCTCTCTCCAGCAGGAAATTGATGCTCCAGTCCCCAACCCTTTCATTAACTACGCTGTGACAATAGCAATGATAATGACTGCTTATAAGCCCAGTCACAAATACCCAGCAATTAACCACTAATCAGTTCCCATTGCATTAATCACAATGGTGCTAATCAAAAACCTACTCTGAATACAAACATAGCAAGGGCATCACAAAACCTTTTATCCTCAGGAAACATGAATGAGTTAAATTATTCGGAGTACAAAACACTTGGTTTGGTCTGGAAAGATGACTATATTCGCGCACATTTAATATTTAGTCATAAATAAACACATACGCAACCATATGTTGCTATTTAACTGTGTAATTATATTTATATTTTTCTATTTGGATTACAAGAGTATGAGAAATATATGAAAATGCACTCTCGCATTTTACTCTATAAAGTGTGAAAATATAAGTATCAAACCCTGACCCTGGACCACAAAACCAGTCATATGGGTCTTTTTTTTTTATTGAGATTTATACATTATCATGAGAGCTGAATAAATAAGCTTTCCATTGATGTATGGTTTGTTAGGATAGAACAATATTTGGTCGAGATACAACCATTTAAAAATCTAGAATCTGAGGGTGCAAAAAAAAAAATCTAAATATTGAGAAAATCGCCTTTAAAGTTGTTCAAATGAAGTTCTTAGTTATGCATATTACTAATCAAAAATTAAGTTATGATATATTTATGGTAGAAAATGTACAAAATATCTTTATGGAACATCACCTTTACTTAATATCCTAATGATAATTTTGACCCATACAATGTATTTTTAGCTATTGCTACAAGGGTCACATACAACAGGGTCATTCCGTATCAACTCAAAAGGAAAGTTTATTAAGAATGAGAATCTATAGAAGGATATTAAAATATATTAAATACTTTTACAGAGTTACAGGCATGCAAACTTTGGAAAGAGTATATTTTTGGCACTCAGATAGGCATGTTTTGATGCAATTGTGTTGATATATAATCATGAGATATATTTCTAGTTTCAACAATATTTGTTATTGTTATTGGTTAAAAGTGACTCACATTTTGTTTTTGACCACTGAAAATGTGTACAATTCACTAATTTACTCACGGAGCCATATTAACATCTCCATATCTCTGGGACTGAACCATCGAAGGCCTTTAAAATGAAGATACCAAAAGGAAAGTTTGTAAAAACCACAATCTAAAAGGATATTAAGATATCGTAATTATTTATTGAGTTACAGGTATGCAAACTAAGAGGCAAAAAAAAAAAAAAGAAAGAAATGCTTTTAGCCAGTTTTGAACCATCAACCATTTTTACACCTATCCAATTTGGCTACAAATCTCAGGTGAAAATGGTCATTTTTAACCCACTCTACAAAACAGTGGATTACTCAGTAAACATACATCTGTAACATTTAATATTATGGCAGTCACCACTATTTATGTTTGTCTTTCTACAGAAAAAATATTAACAAATCAAAAAATTGAGCTGGGGAAGTTTCTGAAATTTGGTTGATTTGACCCAACAGGCTTTTGAGGCAAGTTTTTTATACATCTCTCAATCCTTATTGTATTATATTGCGTTATATGTTTTGGCCTGCAAAATTAAAACTACAGAAATGTAATAATAAAACTAGGCATTTAAACGTCACCATACTAAGACACCTTGTTCAGAGACATAGCGTGACGACAATGCATTTTATGTAAGCAGTCTATTATACTGTTATAAAAATCTCTGATTCTCATCACAAGCTTACATAATTTGATTCAGTGCTTTTTGGTTATATAAAAAGTAAAATCAACAGCAACACCAAAATGCTTTCCAGGGTTAAATGTGCCTTGCATTTACAGTGATTACCGACTGACCCGACATAAAGCAGGAAAACTTCTGAGGAAAAATCCATTGTGTGACTTTTTATCAACTAATTCTGACACACACCAATCAGAATGAATGGCTCAGATCAGCACATACATCTCTGCTCTGTATCATGTGCATGTGTGAGATATAAACCTTACAAATCACCACACAGTTAAGGATGGAAAAGCTTTGGAATACACTTGGAAAACTTGACAAATCACGTTTCATTCTTTTTAAATAGCATGCTGAAGTACAACCTCACAAAACTACTCTCACATGTGCATTTTATAACACTTCTGTGCTAATATTAACGTTTTTCATAAGCATAAATTGAGGTTACAAGGACGCTGCGGATTGTTTGGCCTATCAAAGCTAACATATGGAGAGCTAACCAACTACAACAAAGTTTTTAGCAGTTTGTGAGACTGTTTTAAAACAACTTGCTTACGTCTGGAGACTAAACAGACACACGAGGTAGTGTTTAGCAAGTAGTTAAAAGCATTTAAGTTAGTTTGACAGAGTGGCAGAAACTTCCAGTTCTAAGCAAAACTTTAGATAGAGCAGGAATATTGACGGAGAAATAAAGTATACGCACCCAGGAGTTTCTTGACCTCTTCTTCGCTCATGAAGACGTTCACATTCGGCCTATTGTTATTGTTTATGCCCGGTGCGTTGCTCGGGTTGGCGAGGCATCGGGCCCCTTCGAGAAACAAGAGGAGAAAGAAACCCCCTAGTCTCCACAGTACCGTATGCGGCCAACCCCGGGACACCGCCGACGCCGCGCCTCCACCGGAGCCCCGCGCTGGCAGAAACATCACAGCCCACCGTCGCGTCAAAAAGTCTCTGCGAACGAACTGCGCCACGGAACCTCATCCAAAGCTTGAGTTACTTCTTCCCAAGGGCGACATGCTACTAGGTTTGCTGACGGCGCTCTCTGTCGACCTCTCTCTCCTCTCGGTATTGTCCCCCCTCACCCGCCGCCGATGATAGCCGTCCAGCTAACTTCTGTTAGCCCGCGCTCAATCTCAGTGAGCGAGCGGGACCAGTTGGACGTTGTTAAAGCGCTGTCTTTCTCCTGGGAGAAAGTCCTTAGCTTCTATTTCTTAAAATAAAAAGTCGGGAGACAAGCCGCAAATACTATCTCAAACAAACCCTTAAAAGTGTCCTCTAGCTCTGTCCTTTCATGGTCTTTTCCACCCCCAGCAATCTCAGTTTTCATTGAAGAAAGGGGGCGGTATGGGTGAGGGTGAGGGGGGGTCATTTAAAACTAGTGCGCGCACGCACGGACGTTTACGGGCGCGCTCCTGGGGTGGTGTGTGTTTAATGTAATGATAATAATACAGGCAGGTGACTGACAACTGTATGCTTTTGCCTACGCCAGTTACTGCCTGTTGAATTAGTTTAATCTCAAATGAATTTTTCTGAAATATGAAAATATGCGTTACAGAAAAAAATGCTATATTAAGTTAACTTAAACCAAAATGAAAGTTAAGAAACAAATGTAACTAAATGTTTTATTGTATCTCCCACATTAATATGTATAAAGTTAAAATGCATCAATATTGTTTTTTTTTCCCCTTTTCGATTGTTTTAAAAAAATGCAGTCATAACAAGGTACACTACCAGTCAAAAGTTTATGAACAGTAAGATTTTTTAAAGAGGTCTATTTTGCTCACCAAGCCTGCAATTATTTAGTCAAAGTACAGCAAAAATGCGAAATATTTTTATTATTTAAAATAACTGTTTTCTAATTAAATATATTTTAAAATGTAATTTTTTCCTGTGATTTCAAAACTAAACTTTTAGCATAAATACTTCAGTCACATGATCATTCAGAAATCATTCCAATACTCGTATTTACTGCTCAAAAAACATTTATTATTATTACTATTATGCTGAAAACAACTGAGTAGAATTTTTCTGTTTTCTGTTGTTGATGAATAGAAAGTTCAGAAGAACAGCATTTATCTGAAATAGAAATCTGTTGTAACATTATAAATATCTTTAGCATCACTTTTGATCAATTTAAAGCATCCTTGCTAGATAAAAGTAATAACTTCTATAGTTTTATTATTTCAGATAAATTCTGATCTTTGAATCTTTCTATTCATCAACAAAATGTAGCCAGCCTTTTAAAATATTGATAATAATAACATACAAATAATAAATGTTTCTTAAACAGCAAATCAACATTAGAATGATTTCTGAAGAATTGTGACACTGAAGACTGGACTAATGATGCTGAAAATTTAGGGAATAAATTTTAAAATATTTTCAATTAGAAAGCAGTTATAATATAGCAATTTAAATAGCAAAACTAGGTCATTTTATTGCTTTTGTTGTATTTGTCACGTTTTACACAGGAACACACGAACAACGACGTAGTAAAAGACGTATTTAATAAGTTCAACGAAAACTCAGGAGACACAGGAACACCAGGTGATACATCAAAGACCGACTAGGATAGAGGACAAACACACACCTTAAATACACAGACTGATTACAAACACAGGTGCAGACAATGAGGGATGAACCAAAATACACAGAGCAGTGGGGGGAGATGATGGGTGAAACCAACTAAATTGTCCAGGGGTGTGACATTACCTCCCCCCTCCCGGAAGGCGCGTCCTTGCGCCGACAAACAGGAAGCTGAACAAAGTCTTAGGAGGGGCTTCGGCGGAGGACGGACTCCCGGAAGGAGGGCAAAATACAGAGTCCAGGGAGGTGACGACGGAGGGAGGAGCCAAGGAGGTGACGGAATAGTCCAGGGAGGTGATGACGGAGGGAGGAGCCAAGGAGGGGGCTGGAGCAGGAGGAGCCAGGTGGGACCCAGAATGCAGCCATGATGGAATGCCATGGTGGAGCCGATGGAGGAAGGAGCCATGGTGGAGGGAAGGCTGACGACTCCATGGGGCCAACCAACGGAGGCTGAGCAGGTGGTGGTAGAGCCCGAGGCGGAGACGGAAAGCCGATGGTCATGGGCGACACAGAGGATCCGGAGGGCCAAGGCGGAACCCAAGGTTCTGGCGACCAAGGCGGAGATGGAGGTCCGGAGGTCCGCGGCGGAGCCGGAGCGACAGAGGACCGAGGCTGTGCCCACGGGAGGGAGGAGGTCCACAGAGCCGGTGGGACGGAGCGACGAGGCGCAGCCGGAGGAGTAGAGTCCAGAGGCGAAGGTGGGGCGACGACTGACCAGGGCGGAGCCGGAGGGATGATGGAGCCCGGTGGAGCTGGTGGACCGACGGCGGAGACGAGGGAGCAGAGAGCCGGGGTGGAGCCGCAGGGTCGGAGGGCCGAGGCGGAGTCCAGGACTCTGAGGCTGGAGGCGATGGTGAGGGATCCTCCAGCCATGACACCGATGGAGACTGGCAGACCCGCGGCGAACCCACCACACAGATGGTGGGCTGAGGGTGAGCAAGGGGACAGACAGAAGACAGCGGGGATTCTGGAAGGCTGGGTGGAACTAGCGGAGATTCAGGATGGCTGGACGGAACCAGCGAAGATTCAGGCATAAACAGAAGAGGGAGGGTGGGTGGGAAATCCAGGCAGACAGGTATTTCCGTGACAAAGTCTATTAAGTCCCCGGAGTTGTTCTCATGCTCACCCCCAGTGGTGGTGCAGTGGGCAGGGCTCTCTACCGCCCTCTCTTGCTCCACGAAGCACTCCACTGTCGCAGATGTAGTGGCCGGCTCTCGCACCTGGTCGGAAGTTATGACCCCGTCGGCGCTCCATACTTCTGTCGCTCCGGGCTCGGGCTTCCCGTCTACGAATGGCTCGTAATCCGTGAGTCGGGGTGGCTGGCTGGGCTCTGGATCTGGAGTGGCACTGGCGAGATTATCCACGGAACAGGCGGGGAACGAGGGTCTGTTTCTCGCCAGTGTCCACTCCACAAACGCGGCGAAATCTGCTCGAGGGCCGTCCTTGGACGACGGCGCTCTGCATGATGCATTAAGGCTGGCTTCATAAAACGCACAGAGCGCGTCGTCCAGGTAGCTGGTGGTGTGAGCTATTAGTTGGAACATTAATGTGTAGCCCTCGAGCAGTAATTCCCCCTGCTTCAGCTGTAAGAGGAGGAATTCTGGGCGGAGTAGGGGATCCATAAAAAACACACGACGGAAACAAAAGACTGGAAAAAATGAACGGGAAACAAAACGGAGGTGAACACGCAAAAATAACTGTATTGGTCGGTCTTTCTGTCACATTTTACACAGGAACACACAAACAACGACATAGTAAAAGACGAATACTTAATAAATCCAACGAAAACTCAGGAGACACAGGAACACCAGGTGATAACATCAAAGAAACCGACTAGGATAGAGGACAAACACACACCTTAAATACACAGACTGATTACAAACACAGGTGCAGACAATGAGGGATGAACCAAAATACACAGAGCAGTGGGGGGAGATGATGGGTGAAACCAACTAAATTGACCAGGGGTGTGACAGAATTCTGGATCAAACTGTCATGACTCTGGGCTGCAGATTTTCCCTCCTCCACACGATGTCGCTGTCTTCCTTCCTCACGCACCTCACTCCCCTGAATCACGTACACCTGTCTTGTGATTATGACACTCGTCTCACCCACACCTGTCCACAATCATACTGACTATAAAGTTGCCCACTTCCCACTCCTCATTCTGGCTGCATTGTCTTCTGTGTGGTTTGTTTTTCGTGATTCTTGTTCCTGAAGTTTATGTTCCTGATCTTGCCTTGTTTGTGTTTTGGTGTGCCGTGTTGGCCTTTTGTTTGTTCATTTGTTTATTTGTGTTTATTTAATAAATATTCCCTTCCCTGCAATTTGGACCCTGACCTCATCACTCAAACGTGACAGAATGCAGCCAGCAACTATGGGTCCAGCAGGGAAGTTTTTTTTCAAAGCGGCGATGCCCGCTTACTCTGTTCCCGATGCAGCGGCGTCCACTCACGCTGGGCCAGAGTGGATGGCAGTCATCTAAGCTCGTCTGGCGGCGGAGGACGCTCGCTTGGCGGCGGCGTCCGCTCACTCCGTTCCCGATGCAGCGGCGTCCGCTCACGCTGTGCCCGAGTGGATGGCAGTCATCTGTGCTCGTCTGGCGGCGGCGTCAGCTCACTCTGTGCCCGAGGCGGCGGCGTCCGCTCCCTCTGTTCCCGAAGCGGCGGCGACCGCTATCTCTGTTCCCGATGCGGCGGCGTCCGCTCTCTCTGTTCCCGATGCGGCGGCGTCCGCTCTCTCTGTTCCCGATGCGACGGCGTCCGCTATCTCTGTTCCCGATGTGGCGGCGTCCGCTATCTCTGTTCCCGAAGCGGCGGCGTCCGCTATCTCTGTTCCCGATGCGGCGGCGTCCGCTCTCTCTGTTCCCGAAGCGGCGGCGACCGCTATTTCTGTTCCTGATGCGGCGGCGTCCGCTATGTCTGTTCCCGAAGCGGCGGCGACCGCTATCTCGGTTCCTGACGCGACGGTGACCGCTCACTCTGTGCCGAAGCGGCGGCGTCCGCTATCTCTGTTCCCGAAGCGGCGGCGACCGCTCTCTCTGTTCCTGACGCGGCAAGGCCAGCTCACGTTCCTCTGGCGGCGGTGCCAGCTCACGTTCATCTGGCGGCGGTGCCAGCTCACGTTCCTCTGGCGGCGAGGCCAGCTCACGTTCCTCTGGCGGCGAGGCCAGCTCACGTTCCTCTGGCGGCGGTGCCAGCTCACGTTCCTCTGGCGGCGGTGCCAGCTCACGTTCCTCTGGCGGCGGTGCCCGCTCACGTTCCTCTGGCGGCGAGGCCAGCTCACGTTCCTCTGGCGGCGAGGCCAGCTCACGTTCCTCTGGCGGCGAGGCCAGCTCACGTTCCTCTGGCGGCGAGGCCAGCTCACGTTCCTCTGGCGGCGGTGCCAGCTCACGTTCCTCTGGCGGCGGTGCCAGCTCACGTTCCTCTGGCGGCGATGCCCGCTCACGTTCCTCTGGCGGCGAGGCCAGCTCACGTTCCTCTGGCGGCGAGGCCAGCTCACGTTCCTCTGGCGGCGAGGCCAGCTCACGTTCCTCTGGCGGCGATACAAGCTCACGTTCCTCTGGCGGCGGTGCCAGCTCACGTTCCTCTGGCGGCGGTGCCAGCTCACGTTCCTCTGGCGGCGAGGCCAGCTCACGTTCCTCTGGCGGCGGTGCCAGCTCACGTTCCTCTGGCGGCGGTGCCCGCTCACGTTCCTCTGGCGGCGAGGCCAGCTCACGTTCCTCTGGCGGCGAGGCCAGCTCACGTTCCTCTGGCGGCGAGGCCAGCTCACGTTCCTCTGGCGGCGGTGCCAGCTCACGTTCCTCTGGCGGCGGTGCCAGCTCACGTTCCTCTGGCGGCGGTGCCAGCTCACGTTCCTCTGGCGGCGAGGCCAGCTCACGTTCCTCTGGCGGCGAGGCCAGCTCACGTTCCTCTGGCGGCGGTGCCAGCTCACGTTCCTCTGGCGGCGGTGCCCGCTATCTCTGTTCCCGAAGCGGCGGCGACCGCTCTCTCTGTTCCCGACGCGGTGGTGACTGCTCTCTCTGTTCCCGTCTGGGAGCCGTTCCATAGAGAGGGGGTACTGTCATGACTCTGGGCTGCAGCTTTTCCCTCCTCCACACGATGTCGCTGTCTTCCTTCCTCACACACTTCACTCCCCTGATTGTGTACACCTGCATTTTGATCATTACACTCATCTCACCCACACCTGTTCACAATTACTACGGACTATAAAGCTGCACATCTCCCACTCCTCATTCTGGCTGCATTGTCTTCGGTACTGTCTGTCTCTGTGTTTCCCAGATCCTGTCTTCAAGTCGTGTTTGTGCCGTGTTGGCCTTTTGTTGTGTTTGGTTTGTTTTTTGTTTAATTAAATTATATCTTCCCCTGCATTTGGACCCTGACCTCATTTCAAACGTGACACAAACAAATGCATGCTTAGTGAGCAGAAAAAGAATTGTTTAAAAAACATTAAAAATATTACTGTTCAAAAACTTTTGACTGGTAATATATGTAATAAAGACTATTTTAAAATAGTACTTTATTAAATACTTAAATAGCCCCTTAGTTTTATATATAGTAGTTTTTACATACAAGGGATCATAATATATAATAAAAATAATAAACAATATATCTGAAATCATAATAATATCACTTTGAAAAACTTTAATTATTAAGGTTGATTTTATTTTATTATATTTCTCTAATGATATCACTAAGAATAATTATTTAATAAATCTTTGATGGATGTACAAGATCCTTTGTATCAGTTTGTTTCCTTAAATTGCAAATAGTTGATTATAATATGCAAAGAAACCGTTATATAGCCTAAAGTCTTTCCAGTGAGCTGGTCTCTGGTTTCTCTACCTCATACTAATGCCTTTTTTAATAGAACATGATAGTATTTTGTATTTTTATATATGTATAGATATTTTGCTATCTGCATTTCTGCACACGCTCTCTCTGAACTTAATACTGTGTATAGACTGTAGAACATTTATATAAAACACAATAGTGGATTAAACATGAAAATATAACGTCAATCTAGAATGCATGCTTATGTACCCTTCTCACTTTAAATACTTTGGTGAGCTAATAAGAATATTGGTAACACTTTAGTGTCCGATTCTCACTATTAACTAGTTGGTTATTAGCATGAATATTACTGAGATATTGGCTGTTTATTTACTTAAAAACCACATATTATTATCTTATTCTGCAAGACCTTATTAAAGACTTGACTTAATCCTTAATCCTACCCAGTTCTTAAACCGAACATCTGCTTTACTAAGTGTTAATAAGCAGTAATTAGGAGGCAAAAGTCATAGTTAATAGTTAGTTAATAGTGAGAAGTGTGACCAGAATAATTTATGTAGTTACCGGTATCTATTATTTATATAGTTTCATGTCTATCCTTGTATCATTAACTTGTCGAGGCTGATATAGGATTTAGAAAGTAATTAGTAACAAGTAATTAAATCGTTTTTGGAGAGAGTAATTTGTGCAGTAATCTAATTACACTGTTAAAGATTAATAATTTATCCAACACTGCTTGAACCTAAACAGTCCCTATTGGTACTTAGCATATGCACATATTAATACCTAAAGTGTAGCTACTTAGTACCTAAAAGGTACAAAATCGCCCCAATGACAGCTTTTGTACCTTTTTTTCTGAGAGTGTTTTTTAGATGCCAGGCATATTTCATTGGCTTTGTAGTTATACTTTGCACAATGACAATAATGCTAAATGTAATCTAATCTGGCATAAATGCACTAACTGCAGAACAATTCTTGGTTTAAGTGCTTTCTAAAAAGACACAGTGAAGTTAGAGCAGGAACTTGATATCCGTAACCATCTACTTCCTGTGTCACTGCATACCTGGGATTGTAAACTTTAAGTTGAGTGAGCAAGATCCATAACTACATATTTCACATAGCCAGACAAACGGTCTCAGGAAATGTTGGCTAAGTAAAGGAAGATGCTTCCTTGGCATTTTTAATTTTATTTTACAATATAGCGACACCGTGTGTTAATTTAGGGTCTAGCATAGCTTCATCGGTTAAACTAAAAGTCAAAATCCTAAACCCCTATATATAAATATTACTCCCTTCCAGGCACGTGTGGTGGGGGGTGGAGAGTGCCCTTTTGTTAAGATTTTTTTTTTTTGTAATAATATAAAAATAAAAAATGTATAAAAAATAACGAATTCGCGACAGCCTGTCCAATCGAACTATTAGTAAAATTAATTAACATTGTTTTAGCTGTAAATAGAAAGACCCTCACGTGACGACCCCACCCGGAAGTTCAGGGCGATTCCGATCACGGTTATAACACCAAGGATAGACAAGTTCGTGGCTGCTGGTAAGTGGTGTTTTCACCAGATTTGATGTTAATGCTGCGTTCCAGGCAGGTTTTTTAACTGGTAAATCACCACTTCAAACCACGACTCACGACTTTGTAGCGTTTCAGGCAAGTCACGCCAAACTGCCTGGGCACATTTATGAATTATTATTAATTTTATATTATTATTAATTTGATTGCAACGTTATATTGTCCTAAGCTCTATATTTCCACCTTGTATCACTTGCAAACACCGCACCCATTAGGGCTGACTTTGTTGTTTCGCGGGCTATGTTACGTCAGAACTGGTAACTGGGAGTACATCGATCTAGTAGGAGTTCACGACTGGGAAGTCACGAGTTTGACTGCCATTCCAGTGCACTTTCACTGGTAGAAGGTCGGAAAAACACAGGTTAGGGGTTGTCTGGAACGCGGCATTATTATAAGAATGACGTGAAGAAAAGAGATTATGCACAAGTATTTATATTATTTTTATAGCTTGTGCATGTGTAGTCTGCTCTGAAATAGCTGTCGATAATGTTAATGTCGTCATGTAAACAAAAGTGCAATTTCACTTCGTGAATCATTCTTGCATTTTGGGGGAGAAAAGGACGTCATGGGCATCTTGGGTCTGTTTTTTTCTTTGTTTATGTAATGCAGGGCTGCAAAATCGCTATCCTGATGTCCCGGGGCTAACGTTACTATGTTTTTCAGTCGGGCTACCAAAATAGTTAACTGGACTGCCCGATGGGCTATCGTAAAGTAGATGGCTCCTGCAGGTCCTTAAAAACTCCTCAATTAGGTTGTATCAAATTTAAAGCCATAAAAAGTATTATATATGTTAAATAGAATAAGAAAAGACTTAATTATAAATTAGGAGGTCTTATATTTGGGGACGGAAAGAAGAGAATCGCAATACGGCTGGATTAAACTTCAAAAGGCAATGATGTAACACATTAAATGAATAAATATGCACACTGCACGTTTCAAAGTCAAAACGCGGCACTGATGTCTTTATATAAATATATCTGAAGGGAAAGGTCTGTCCTCAGAAAGTGTCATTGGCATTTTCATTTCACGTCTGATAAAACAGTGTTAATGCTGCTTTGTGTATGTCCGTTCCTTTGGAAACCGTAGTATTTCAGCGCTCCTAAAGCGCCCCCTCGTGACAGAGAATCAAATTTTATTTCCACATTTTTCCAATAATGACTGATTGCAGAACAGCAGAACCATACGTCACAGCAGTCACACGGCAGCAGCGCCACGGCAGCAGGCTCAGACGGTAGTGGGCGGAGTCTCCTGCTGCAGCCCAATCAGGTCCCACAAAATATCCGTCCTAAATAGTATTCGAAAATAGAATTGGTATGTCCTAAAAAGTATTACAAAGATTTCCGGACGGTCTACTACAATTTACCTTTAGAATTCGAAGTACGGATTAATGCGCACTCTAACGGCTATTATATTGCCCACAGCACATTGAGTGTTGAACGAGGATTTGATTAGAACTACAAATACGCATAAAAAGTGTAAAAAACTACAAACATGGCGTATATGCGCGACCAACGGATGGGTAGAAAAATGGGGTTTAAGTTATAAATAATCAGTGTGTAACCTTATAAAAATATATATTTATTTAATGTTATTCGCATTATATTTCATGTGCAGCAACATAATGAACTTTTATAATGGCAGAAACAAATGATGAGAGTCTGCTGGCCAAAGAGCCCTTCATGTTTCACTTTGAATTTAAGGATGATATGGACATTTCCTTAATGAGTGTGTGAACAAATCATGCCTCTGGATTAATTGCATGTTTAAAGAGTTTTGATTTATTTTAGGTTTAAACTAATTTAGTTAGGTGAGTAATGTGTGGTTATTATTGTTGTTAAATGTGTGCCTTCTGTGCTATATGTTTTGTTTGATTTTGTAATTTTTTTTTTGGAAAATCCAATTTGTGATGGGTATAGTGTATAGTACATGGTATTATGTACAATGAAAAATTGGTTAATACTGAAATGATTAGGTAAAAAATATAGTTTAACTAAATAAAAACATTCTATTGCTCAAGTTTTGTTTTGTTTTTTGTTTGAGCTTTGTACTCAGTTTATACTGTTTAAAAATATATGGAAAAATATAGACGTTTTTCCTGAACGCGGAAGTAAGTCCGACTCTTAACTGAAAGAATGCTTTGCATTTCCGGTCTGCATTGTTTCTAGTCAAATTAGGGTATATTCCGAGCTAATAAACTAATGTTAAACCTATTAAAATGTTTTTAAAAAGCACATGGCTCCATAGCGCCATCACTTGGCAATGTCGCAATGACCGTAATTTGTCAGTACCTCACTTTAATGAGTGTGTAGATGACACGAAGCAACGGATGTTAGCTACATTAAAAACAGATGGACGCTATTTGAATGGGTTCCTATGGAGACCGGAACAGAAAAGCATTCAATCTGACGTTAGAATTCGTAATGGCGGCGCTCATCGTTTACTCAGGAAAAAGGTCTATAAGTTGATCATTATTTTCACCCACTTTCGATCTCAGATGGAGACTCCGCCCACTACCGTCTGAGCCTGCTGCCGTGGCGCTGCTGCCGTGTGACTGCTGTGACGTATGGTTCTGCTGTTCTGCAATCGGCCCTATCTCCATTTTTCAGCTCTATGGTCAAATTATTGCAATGATCGACCTACGTTTTTATGCGGCAAACACATAGAGCTGTAAATGTGAAAGAAGTTAACGTGCCTTCTAAAAACAATTAAGACATTAATATTTATGTTCTAAATAAATATAATAAATGATAAGCTCGATTGATCCCTTTTAATGGTATAAAGGTGTATAAGATATTTTGTTTTTGTGTGAACCTGTATCTGAATTATAAATCATGTTATGCCTTAATATCCTACCGTCTACAATCTTACAATACAATACATCAGGGGCAACATATATTTTATATATAATATATAATAGTGACCAGTGACCACACAGGTTTTAATATAACAGCTGTTATTTGTTATTGTGTTTAACAGAGAGAAGAAAATCTTTACGTTTGACAATTTAATACACAACAATTTCTAATCAAAATGAATAGGTCCAAAGAAAATGTTTTTAATCGTTTAAACATTAAAATGTTTTTTTATGTTCCGTTTCTTTCTCAAAACTGCTTTACAGCATTGGCTGCTAGAAGCCTCTGTAATAATACGTATATCAGCAAGGAATGTGTCACAATATACAGTACAGTATTGCTGTACTGATGTTTTGAGCACAGCCCTATTTAGAGAGCCCCTTTTATAGTGATAAAAATATTACTAATTCTATTGTTTGAGTCCTGAACTAAACATAAATGCAATTAAAACTTCGAATAATGCATTATTTGTCTTATTAATGACATTGTTACTTGTTACATAAGTAACTGGATGCCTACAATGAGGTGATGGACCCGAGGGGCTCTTTAAAGTCTTGTTCCAGGTGCCCTTTTTATACTTTGAGCACCTACCCCTTTAAAGGTCTCTGCACGGCCCTGCCCCCTTCCACCCAAAGCTTTATTTTTTCCTTAAAAAGCGAATGAGACCATGAAGTTTTAACATTTTTATTATTAAAATATTCAACTACAAAAACAGACTATAAACACTATTTACATGATAGCTATCAGACAGTTTTCCTTTACACGAACAGAAACAATGGTATGACATTTTTTTTCCAGTATTTTGTGCGATCTTGCTGTAGGAGAGAACCGGGCTTGAACGAATGGTTGAATGAAAATACTTGTAGGTTTTGGAGACTGAACAAGCAATAATTCAAAAAAATTCCCTGAGGGATTTGACGGACACTACATGTCAATATCTCATAATATTTACATTGAGGTATGCTATTTGATGCAGATAACTCCTAAATCATATGGTCAAGGTCATCTACAGATCTGGAGCTGTAAATGAACAAATATACGTCCATAGGACAATGTAGACAATAAAAGGTGACCAGTGATGCAAGAAAGGGTCAACAATGACAGTAATGCATCCTCATTTGAACTAAGACTGAGAGAAGCAGTCACTCCCCAAAGTCGTCATTGGTTCAGCCTCCTAAAACAGAAAAAGAAAAAAACATTCAGTATGTGATTGATGCCGTCATATGATTTTGTTAATTTCTATCAGATGTAAAATATACTCACAACTATTGTTGTTGTTTCTGAGTTCTTCTGTCTGATGAGAGAGATGAAAGTTGTTAAATTCACATACGCAGCATTTATATACACCAATTTATCAGCTCCGTGCCATGATTTAAAAGAATAGTTCACTCAAAAATTAAAATTCTGTCACTAATTATTCACCTTCAAAACGTTCCAAATCTGTTAGACCTTCGTTCATCTTTGGAACACAAATAAAGATATTTTTGATTAAATCTGAGAGCTTTCTGACAACCTTCTTTAGACAGTCACAGCAATGCAATTATTACGTTCAAGGCCCAGAAAGGTTGTGGTACTCTCATGAACGTGAGATGAATACTGACACAGACAAGACAAAATTGTTGAATAAAGTAATTATTTCCACACAAAATGTATTCTTGTAGTTTTATAAAATTGGTAACGCATTACAAGTAACGCAAGTTACGTAATCAGATTACTTTTTTACATGCAACGCATTACTTTTGCATTTTTAAAAAAGTAAGGCCAGTTACTTTGTTTCCTTTATGTATTTAATCCCATTTTATTAACCAATGTCTTTGCTGCTGACATTTGTTGATCCAATTCAACCACACTTATCACCAAAACTTACTTTAGATGAACTAACATTTGTGCTTAATTTTTCTCTGTTGAACTTTCTTTTCCTACAGTTCTACTGTACAGACATGAATTTACTTTTCCTTCAGCCTGAGCCTTATTCATTTCACTTTTTGGTGTGAAAGGGCTTTTACATTTGCTAAAAATCAAACTTTGTATACTAAAAACGAACAAGCAAGCCCTGCTCATATTTAAAAAGTAATGCAAAAGTAACCCAAAGTAATGTAAATTTTAATAAAAGGTAACTAAGTAACTTAGTTACTTTTTAAGGGAGTAACGCAATATTGTAATCCATTACTTTTAAAGGGGTCATCCGATGCGCATTTTCCACAAGTTAATATGATGCTTTAGGGTCCTAATGAAAAGTTTGTAATATACTTTGATTAAAAATTCTCTATGGTAGTGTAAAAAAACCCACTAATTTTACCTGGCAAAAAATGCCTCTGTTCTCAGCAAGCGATATCAGTACTTGGCCCTTTAAATTTTATGAACCTCTGCTCACCCCGCCTTTCAGTTCTGTGGGGCGTGTAATTACAAAGCACACGGGGTGTTGCCTAGACAACAGTTGGGGGTATAGTTGTATGGTTTGGGGGGAAATGGCACTTGGGGGCTTTGAAGACACTGTACAACCCTATCCATTTAAAATTTAATTTAAAAACCGGAGTTGGAACCGAAAAAAGATGACACCCGCAGAAGTTCGGCAATTACGGCTTATACTGGACCTGTCTGAATGGTTAGTAAACTTAATGTCACTTTGATTTATCTTTATATGTACTGGCAGGGTAGAGTACTGAGAGAGATACGAACGCGATGTGTTTACTGTGGTAAAGAGAGGAACACGGTGTGTTTACTGAGGTATAGCTGATTGAACAAGAGCAAAAGTAAGAGAGTAAGTTAACATAACTTACCCCGTCCTAATATTGAAATACATAAATGTGAGTGTTATGGTCTTTACTCATGTGCAGTTGCAGGCTGTAAACACGTTTGCAGGTATTGCGTTAATCATTAACAGACACCGTTTTAAACCATCTAGCCTTACAAAGCTAAGCTTTATACTGACCCTCGTTTATAAAGCAGTATGGTGAGAAATGATTCGTGTAAACATTAACCCATTTAGGAGATCACGGTCACATTCCCTCAGTGCTGTCAGTTTACACTCGGGGCGGGACTATGCTAAAACACTGCTGTCTATCAACTATTGCAGGAGCGGTCTCTGTCGGTGTTACGCCACAACGAAAGGCATCTGAGAATGGCTCGATATGAGAAAGGGCAAATTATTTTACTAAATTAAAAGAAAACTACTGGGCGGATCTTTGTCATTCTAGGGTGGTTGTGTACACACACTCCTAACACACATTTCAGTTCAAACATCTTGTAAAAGTGCATGTGGCACCGGATGACCCCTTTAAAAATAACTTTCCCCAAAACTGGTCCTTACTACCTTTCTGGGCCTTGAACATTGTAGTTGCGTTGCTGTCTATGGAGGGTCAAAAAGGTCTCATCAAGGTTTCATCAAAAATATCGGTAACACTTTACAATAAGGTTCATTGCTTACCATTAGTTAACTACATTAGTTAACATGAACTAAGAATGAACAATACTTCTACAGCATTTATTAATCAGTTAATGTTAATGTTAATTCCAGCATTTACTAATGCATTATTAAAATCACAAGTTGTGTTTGTTAACATGAACTAACATGTATTGAACTAACATGAACAAACAATAAACAACTGGATTTTCATTAACTAACATTAACAAAGATGAATAAATATTGTATTGTTCATTGTTCGTTCATGTTAGTTAATACATTAACTAATGTTAACGAATGACACCTTATTGTAAAGTGTTACCAAAATATCTTTATTTGTGTTCCAAAGATGAATGAAGGTCTTACGGGTTTCGAACAACATGAGGGTGAGTAATTCATGACATAATTTTCATTTTTGGGTGAACTGTTGATTTTAAATTGTGCATGAATTAACAAAGTCAATGTACAATTTTGTCAGTGTACAATGGTTTATGCGTTATACGTACTTGGAGTCTTAGGCAGTACTTTCTTAGGCAGCAAAGGCTCACAGATCTCTCTAAAACAAACATCCTGCTGAACTTTATATGTCCTTTTGTACCTAAAGGGGTGAAAACAGTTGCTCAGCAAAAACAGATATGACTATTGAATCAGACTGGACCAAAACAGGACAATGGAGATATCCAGACAGCAGACACTTACAAATAATGGCAGACTCCATCCTCCCACACAGGGACACTCTTTGTTTCGGAGTAAAGGCGAGTACATGGGTGAGGTACTCGCTGACAATCTGTATACGACAGAGCAGAGAAAGAAAGGAGACAAAAGGAAAAGTTGAACTGAAGATCGTATTACACTCAAAGCTACTAAAGCTTATATTATGTTTTTTTTTTTTTTTTTTTCAGAATGATTTTTTAAAAATTACTTTGGTGAAATTTATTATAGATTCACTGGTGTGTGTTTGCATGCTTGTGAATAAACAGACGTGGTTATACTCACATAGCTCACATCGTCTGCCCTTGAAACCAGCGGCACAGTTGCAGCTGAACGACTCGTTGGTCTGCGCACATGTTCCACCATTCTGGCAGGGCTGAGTTCTGCAGTCTTGGGATGACTCTGAAATTTAATGAAATGTTTTTTGGATACAAACACGTAAACACAATGCTTTGCTACATGAAGAGTTTAAACATTGGCAAGTTTGCAGCTTTTTCATGTTTGGGTTTATTTAGCTGCTCTTTTAAATACACAATCACATGCACATAAATATGCATTTTTTTAAAACAGCTATAAGTCACTTTTTGGAGGGCTGAAACCATAATAGATTACTGATAGATGTGGTTTGTTTATGGTGACTGTCATGCTGTAGATTTTTCAGAATTACATGCAGTGGTATTCTGCCACAGTCTCTCTCTCAGCTGGGACCAATTAGAGAGTTTGAATACCACCAACTGTTCAAACATTCTCCTGTTTTAAGAACCCCCGAACTCCCTGTCTAAAGTTAATCAACAATTTTCACTTGTCGTATAATAATCTTTATAGAGTTTTATCGAAAGATCACCTACCAGATTTAGTCTTTGTCGCTTCTTCAGGAATTTCCAGAGCTAGACTTATCTTATTGGTGGTTTCTTCCATCTTTTCTAATTTGATTGGAGGTTCAGGCTCTGTTTAAAAGATACAATGAGAGAAATAGTTTATTCCTAAAATATCAAGGCAGTTATATACAGTGTTTTCATATATAGTGACTCATTTACAGTTTAGAAAAATGTTATGCATAATACTGTAAATACCATATTATGTTGCTTTATGCTGATTTGTTTTTCTCAAAATTAATTATTTGGCTTTTGTTTTGAAGTACATTTTAGGCTCTTAAAACCACAGCAAATTATTCAAATATTACTTGTAGAACATACAGTTGAAGTCAAAAGTTTACATACACCTTACAGAATCCTTACAAAATGTTCATTATTTTACCAAAATAAGAGGGATCATACAAAATGCATGTTACTTTTTATTTAGTACTGATCTGGATAAGATATTTTACATAAAAGACATACAGTCCACAAAAGAAATTAATAATTTAATTTATAAAAATGACCCTATTCAAAAGTCTTGAACAGTTAAACTGCCTGCTGTTCTTCAGAAAAATCCTTTAGGTCCCACAAATTATTTGTTTTTTCAGCATTTTTGTGTATTTGAACCCTTTCCAACAATGACTGCATGGTTTTGAGATCCATATTTTCACACTGAGGACAACTGAGGGACTCACTGATGCTTCAAAAGGAAACATGATGCATTGAGAGCCAGGGGTGTAAACTTTTGAACAGAATGAAGAGTACATTGTTCTTATTTTGCCTAAATATCAAGGAAACATATTTTCATTTACTACTGCCCTTCAGAAGCTACAGAAAATACGTACATGTTCATCAGAAGACAAAATACATTAAATCTACTCTGATCTTCAAATTCAAATGCATCTTGTTTCCTTCTGAAGCATCAATGTGCATTTGAACCTTCTGTAATAGTTGCATATGAGTCTCTCAGTTGTCCTCAGTGTGAAAAGATGTATCTCAAAATCATACAGTCATTGTTGGAAAAGGTTCAAATACACAAAAATGCTGAGAACTCTTTGTGGGACCTGAAAGAACAGCGGGTAGTTTAACTGTTCAGGACAAACAAGTGACAAACTATATGTATACCACAAGAACGGAGCAATAAACATTTGGATATCAACTTTTTTCCCCACATAAACCTATACACACATTTCGTAACAAATAAAAATAATCACAATCAATTTCATTGATTTGATTGACTGTCTTCAGGAGATTGGAATCAAAATTAACATCAAATGTGGTAAATGTGATAAAAAAATGTTTGTATTTGTTATCCACAGTTAAAATGTTAACTTTAAAAACCCAAAAAACATTTTTTAAAATAGTTTTTCTCAAATTCTCAAGAAAACCTCTTGAATAGAACATTTATTTAGCAGATTTGTTCATCTAAAATGATTTAAAACACATTACTTAAAGGAATAGTTTACCCAAAAATGAAAATTACACCATGATTTACTCATCCTTCCATCATAGGTGTATATGCCTTTATTCTTTCAGCCGAATACAATCAGAGTTATATTAAAAAATGTCCTGGCTCTTCCAAACTTTGGCTGTGAATGGCTGTTGAGATTTTGAAGTCCAATAAAGTGCGTGCACACATCATAAAAAAGGCCTTCTGAAGCGAATCGATGCACTTGTGTAAGAAAAATATCTATATTTAAAGCTTTTTAAATCTTAATCTCTAGCTTCTGCTGTCATACACGTATTCACAAAAAAGTGAATACGTGTATGACAGGTGTACGAGAGTTAGTGGAAGTTAGAGATTAAGGTTTATAAAAATTGAAATATGGATATTTTTCTTACAAAAACACATCGCTTCACTTAAGTAGGCCTTTATTAACCCCCCGGAGCCCTGTGGAGTACATTTATGATGGATGGATGCACTTTATTGGACTTCAAAATCTCAACAGCCATTCACTACCATTATAAAGCTTGGAAGAGCCAAGACATTTTTTTAATAATACTTCAATTGTAGTAGTCTGAAAGTAGAAAGTCATATACACCTACTTGTAGGATGGCTTGGGGATGAGTAAATCACTGGGTAATTATCATTTTTGTGTGAACTATCCCTTTAAAATTATGTTTAACAATATAATGCATTACCATAATATATAAAATAACTTCCATTAAATTACTGACTTGTGCGGTGCCTGAGGGTTTTCTGTGGAAGGTTGGTAAATTTAGCTGTAATTCTCCCTCTTCCGTCAATAAGCTCTGTATATCTAAAAGAGAAAACATACACACAGAACTTATTATACAAATGGCTTCCTAGCATTGTGTCTATAATTGCATTGTTACATCTGTAAGGTACCATACCTTTGTGGCTCTTCAAGGAGTTCTGTGTGGTCATCTGTGCCTCCATCTTGAACTTTTGTCAATGTGTGTCCTATCTGGAAGTCCTGTCCTCCCTTAGGTCTGTCACCTCGGCTTTGGCCCTTTGAAACTGGTTCTGTGCAATACATGATACACAAATGAGTGAAAGACATCTTGACAATCAGCAGACAAGCAGTGATGTTAAATATCGGCGACTCACGTGTGGTGAAGGCTAGGTGTTGAGGGACACTCTGAATGTTGTCCTGGCCTGTTTTGCGCAGAGCAGTGAGGGCAAGTCGGTAATGTTGTCCCGGAGCGAGGTCTCGTAGTGTGTACGTCCCTAAACTTCCATCAGGTAGGTAGCGGCTTCGAGTGCTCAGGCCTCGAGTAATATTGACTACAAAACCATCTGGAAGACTTCGAAGATGATGGTCCCATGTGATCCGAGCAGAGGTGGTGGTGATGTGGGAGAGTGAAAGGTTCTGAGGTGGAAGTGGTCCTGATAGAGAGAAAACAGTATTATGTGCTGGTACTTACTACAGAGGTGCATGTGTTTGTAACACAGAGCTGAAGAGATACTCACTTGTCCAGAAATGCAGTGGCCCAGCAGATTTGCTAGTTGATGGCAGGTCTTCAGGGCGCAAACCACTCTGTGTGACTACGTCTACTGTGTACATCTGACCTGGGAGCAATGTGCTGTGGGTTACACACAACTAATCAGTACAATATGTGTTTTTCATGTTCATATTTTTAACCTTTATGTGATCTTAGAATGTAGTGATGCACCCAAATTTCAGAAACTTGAAAGAACTACAAAAAAAAAATCAGTTTTGGACAGAATTTCTTTTGGAGGGTTGAAATCAGTGATGTGTAAATGGAACTTCTCCGATGGCATGTTTAAACTGTGTCAGTGTTTATTTCATGCACACACTACAATATACAAGTATAAACTACAATAGGTAAACCTATCAGCAGGGTGTACACACTTCACCATGACCAAAAATGATGTTAGAGGTAAAATTTCTTTGCCTAAAATATCAAGAGGCAGCTTGCTGTAAAAGAAATATGATTGTTATAACAGTTTGACAGGAATGAAAATGACACTGTGAGGGATTGAAGTGCCATTGCAAAGGCTACTTCTGTTCAGCAGTCTCATTTTTTATCCACGCTAAATTCAATATGATGTCTAACCTGACTAAGATCTGTATCAACTGAAAACATGGCACCCTGAATAGCATTAAGAGTTCAATTACTCAAAATGAATTACCAAAACTTTATTTTTGGTTGTGGTTTTGTCTAAATGAAACTTTAATATTGGTTTAAGATTAAGAAAATGTGCATTACTAATCAAATGGCTTGTTTCCTTTTTACCCATTTGTTTAAACTGCATTATAATATTTCTTACATCATTTAGGGTTGTGTCTCTAAAATTAGAGAAGAACAAAATGTAAAAATATTCCTCTTATTTGTCACATGTAGACTAGATGATGAGAATTTTTATTTCAGGGTAAACTATTTCATTAAAGCTATAGTCAAACCAAAAATTATTTAGACACCAGATCTATTTTTTTTTTAGTGGGTGCAGGACACTATAACGTTAGTTCATTTATGTAAGTGAGGATAGCAAAATAAAGAAAACTGTGATATATTATACCCAAAAATTCTTCATACAGTCGACTACCAGTAAAACTGATAAAAAATTTTGGACCAAACATTTGATTTGACACTTAGACCTGACCATGTTTTGTTACATACCTTTCTATCAAAGTTATCTGACACTGAATTTGTTCTGACACAGTTTAACTCTTGAGTTTTTGTGTCCAAATGACCAATTTCTGAACTAAACTGTTATAATGTGAGAACTTTTGAAGGCGTCTAAATTTTGGTTTGACTGTAATTACTTTATGATCAACATAAATTTGTTCTGACACAGTTTAACTCTTGAGTTCTTGTCATATTTCATAACCATTTTCTAAACTATAGCTAATAAACTGTGATAATTTGACAAGGTGTCTGAAATGGTGAAAAAAACAGCAAAAACCAGTCTAGGCTGGTTGGCTGGTTTTAGCTGGTCGGCAGGCTGGTTTTAGAGGGGTTTTGGCCATTTTTCCAGGAAAATCACCAGCTAAAACCAGCCTGGCCAGGCTGGGAGACCAGCTTAAACCAGCTAATACCAGCCAACCAGCCTAGGCTGGTTTTAGCTGTTTTTTTCAGCAGTCTGTATACTTATTTTTATATATTTATTTATGTATATATTAAGAGCACATTGAAACATTATGTCACAGTATATTAAATGTCAATAATGTACCTATCAATAATAATATTATTATATTTTAAACCTTAAACTTTAAAAATGAAATACGAATCGTTCACAATAAGAGCACAGGCCACTGGTCTATAGATCAGTGGCACAGGCCGATTTTTTTTTTTTTTTTTTCAAACTGCCGTCAAAAATGACGTGCCCCGGAAATTGCTGTTCTTACATTCACCGCAAAACCCCAAAATAATTAACCTAAGTGTTTATTTGTAAAGAAACCATTACTCTTCGAATTTAACATAAGAGTGGAATCGGTGATACGTTTGTTAAGCTCTGTGGTAAGTAATTAGCAAGCGTATTAAGTTTTGTCTAGTTAAGTTCAACCAAATATTCTGTCGTTACTCACATGTTGTGAACACAAACCAGTATGAATTTCTTCCGTGAAACACAAGTAAATTTTTAAGTACATTTAAATCATGTTGAGCTGTACATGTGTTTACTATTAAACTATTAATTAAAGTTAACTAATTCTGCTCAGCAAAATACTTGCAATTGTACAGGCAAGCATGAGATATTATTGTCATCTAGTGGCTAATACGTGTATTGCAGGCAAACGTTCTAACTACAAAACAGAAGATTGTCACCCATTAGGCAAATGTTTGAAAAATCACATTTTCTTGTTTTATGATGTGTTGATATCCACTTTTCACATGCCGCCTTCAAGTACACATTTAGAAACTCCTACTTCTAGGTCCAGAGATTCATTATTATATTATGACACACTGTACAGTAAGGGGAAAATATGGTTATTCATGTGCTCGGAACTCTAATTATGTCATTTCTTGCAACACAGTAGAGTTCTAGGCTAGATTTACAAGATCATTGTCTTAAAGGGATAGTTAATTCAAACATGAAAATTCTGTTATTAATTACTGACCCTCATGTCATTTAAAACCTGTAAGACCTTTGTTCATCTCAGAACACAAATTAAGATATTTTTGATGAAATCTAAAAGCTTTCTGTCCCAGCATAGACAGCAATGTAACTAGCACATTCAAGCCCCAGAAAGGTAGTAAAGACATTGTTAAATACTCATCCTAGCTTCATAAAATTACGAACCACTGATGTCACATGAACTATTTTAACAATATCCTTACTACGTTTCTGGGCTTTGACTGTGTCAGTTGCGTTGCTGTCTATCCAGAGTCAGAAAGCTCTCGGATTTCATCAAAAACATCTTAATTTGTGTTCTGAAGACAAACAAAGGTCTTATTGGTTTGGACTGGCAAGCAGGTGAGTAATTAATGACAGAATCTTTATTTTTGGGTGAACTATTCCTTTAAGACTGTGCAAATTATTTGCAGCCTTGTGATTTCTTTTTCTGTGTGCATATGCTGACCTTGTTCTGTGTCATGACTGACCTGAAGGTGTACTCTGTGACGCTGCTATTGAGCACGGCTGTGCGAGCTCCACTACCATCTGCGGACACCAGGGACACCCGAACCTGACTGATTGCAGCATGGCGGCCAACATGCACCAGCCAGTGTAGCCATACTTGAGAGGATGACACATTCACAACCTCAAGCTGTTCCACTTTACGTGGCCCTGCGACAGAACAGGAGAAGAGCATGTGAGTGAATACTCTACATACATATTAGTTTAGCACTATTACTGTGTAAAAATTGAGAAAATGAATCACATTTAATAGTGCCTGACTATTTTTCTCATGGCACAAATAACATTCATATTATTTATTATATAAATTGCTATCCTGCTGTGTTAAGGAAACAGGATGTGACATAATCACCATGTAGGTACAGAAGAAAAAGTGGGAGCTCTCACTAGTGCGGATGAGAGCGAAAGCTGGCTGGCTTATGTCATTGCTGTTGGTGTTGCGTTTGACGGAGAAGGTGGAGATGTTGTAAAGCTGTCCGGGGTTCAGGCCCTGTAGTACGTAGGTAGAATGCTGTTTCTCCAGGAAGTCTGTCTTTCTTGGTACACGACCAACAGGAGCAAAGGCTACAGCAAAGCCGCTGATTAAATTCTGAGTGGCATCTGACTGATCCCAGCGTAACTCGACTTCATTTTCTTCTACCCGCAACACATGCAGGCCAGATGGAGGCAGCAGGTCTGGAAACAGTGAAAGGTGATTCTTAAAGAGATAGTTCAACCGAAAATGAAAATTCTGTCATTAATTACTTAACCTCATGTCGTTCCAAACCCGTAAGACTTTTGTTCATCTTCAGAACACAAATTAAGATATTTTTGATGAAATCTGAGAGCTTTCTGACCCTGCATAGACAGCAACACAACTACCACGTTCAAAGCCCAGATAGGTAGTAAGGACATTGTTAAAATAGTCCTATGACATCAGTACAAGCAGAGGAATGCACACACATGTGTTGTGGTACTCGGATTTCATAAAAAATATCTTGTGTTCTGAAGATGAACAAAGGTTTTACGGATTTGGAACGACATAAAGGTGAGTAATTAATGACTAAAAAAAATTTTCATTTTTAGGTGAACTATCCCTTTAGCTAGTGGACTGCGGCCCACTAGGGGACCTCAGCAAACTTCTTAAAATGTCCTAAAATTGTTTAAAATTAAAAACAAGCATGTATTTTAGTTCAGGTAGTATGAGGTGGCTTAAATTTAAAAGTGATTTCTAGATAAAATGTCCAAGGTGTTTTATGATTTTATGGAAGAATGTACATTTTTATGGAAGCCCGTTTTTGCCACTGAATAAAATAAAAAAAAAGGTTATTGCAACTTATCTCACAATTCTAACTTATTTTTTCTCAGAATTGCGTGATAAAAACGTGCAATTCTGAGTTTTTTTCTTAGAGTTGTGAGATATAAACTCACAATTGCGAGTTATAAAGTCAGAATTGCAATATAAACTCACAGTTCTGTTTTTTTTTTCAGAATTTCGAGTAAATATCTCACAATTGAGTTTTTCTCAGATTTGCGAGTTTATATCTCACAATTCTGATTTTATAACGCAATTGGGAGTTATTAAGTCAGAATTGCAAGATATAAACTCGCAGTTATAAAGTCAGAATTGCAATATAAACTCAAAATTCAGATTTTTTTCCTCAGAATTGTAAGTTTAAATCTCAAAAATTGTCCCTTTTTTCTCAGATTTGTCAGTTTATATCTTGCAATTCTGACTTTATAGCATGCAATTGGGAGTTAAGTCAGAATTGTGAGATTTAAATATATCACGCAATTCTGACTGTATTTTTCAGAATATTTGAGTTTATATCTTGCAATTCTGAGAAATAAAATAAGAACTGCATGATATAACCTTGCAATTGCAAGTTATAAAGTCAGAATTCCAAGATATTAACTCGCAATTCTAAGAAATAAATTCGCGATTACGTGATATAAATTTGCAATTGTGAGAATTGTGAGATATAAACTCGCAATTCTGTGAACATATCAGTCTTTTTTTTCTCCTCAGAACTGGACTTTATAACTCGCAATTGCGAGTTTATATCTAACAATTCTGAGAAAAAAGTCAGAATTGCGAGATACAAACTCACAATTGTGAGAAAAACGTCAGAATTGCAAGGTTTATATCCTACAATTCTGACTTTATATCTAGCAATTCTGACTTTATAACTCGCAATTGTGCATTTATATCTCACAGTTCTGAGAAAAAATCTGAATTGTGAAATGTAAACTTGCAATTGCAAGAAAAAAGCCAGAATTGTGAGATAAAAGTTGCAATTACCTTTTTTGTTTTTTATTCAGTGGCAGAAACGGGCTTCCATACATTTTTCTAGCTGTGTACAGCTAGATAATATTTTATCAAGTAGATACTCTGAGTAAAATAATTGAATAAAAAAATTATTTGAACAATAAATCACAAACAACTGGAAACACCATGTTAATTCATTGGTTAAATAAGTGGGATCCCTGAAGAACATTGAGCTATTAAAACTTTGAACAATTCTGAAACTTTTATTTTTTTATTATCTTAATTGTTTTATTTAATTATTTTAAATTATACACTCTTAAGAAACCTATTAGCCTACAAGGGTTCTCTTCAAATATTGTTGTGGACAATAGGGAATTCCCTTAGTATTAAAAAGTCTAAAAAAACAGGAAAATTAATTTGTTATGAACACAATCCATACATACCAAATCCATACCAAAGAATGCATATATTTTAAGTTTGTAGCAAGTCATAAACCTCCCATATCTCTGAATAATTAATAACTTCCCTGGAAGCATTTTAACAAATCACGTTGCCAGTAAAAACACAAATTCTGAATTCCATTCTATCTTAATATCTTGTTTCTAAATAGCCTCCACTTAAATAAAATTAATGGATATGGGTTGATTTTGAATAATGGAAGATCAGGAGCTGACCTCTCTCACAGTCTCTCCCTGTGTGGCCCACCCTGCAGGCGCAGCTGTAGTTTCCCCTTCTATCACTCCAACAGACACCTCGGTTTCCACACGGCTGCAGTACACATGGGTTCTCCACTAGACGGCAACAGAGGACCAATTGAGACTTTACATTTAAAGCACACTATTTGACAAAGGTACAGAGCTAATATAACAATCCTAGACTTTCAGAAAGTGGAAGGGTACACAGATTTCACTGACAGTTGTAATTTTATTCACATCAGATCAGTGGCAACTTTTTTTCCTCTCATAGTTTCCTCAATGTCAGTTACAATCTTGATGCTTCTTATTTATTGTGCATTTTTTAAGGAGTAATATTTAATAATGGTTAACATACATGTCTGGCAGCGGTCTCCAACATAACCCTCTTTGCACACACACAGGTGGTTCCTCCTGTAGCCTCGGCAAACACCTCCGTTCAAGCAAGGATTTGGCTCACATCCATCCTGTTCTGCAAAACAAACACATCTGTATCATAAGATGGAAAATCCTTCATTCTGAAAGGTGGGCTGTTTGCAGGTGATAAAGTAGGTGTGAAGTGTTTTGTGTATCGAATCAGATTTACTGTAAGTCAGAATCAGGGGGAAAGCAGATTATGCAGAATGACAAAAACAGTTGTAGATGCAAGCTGGAAAATGAGTTGGGAATCAATGCTCAACAAAAACAGGTTTGTTTTTCTTTCTATAGCTACAATATTGTAAGCACATCTTTAAGTGGGTTATTGAGTTTATTGCTGTAAGCTACAAGCATAATGTTATGTTTGCAAAAGCCTTGTCTGTTTTCTGGTAGATATTTCACAAATCCACCCTAAGACTGCAAAATAAGTGACTATAGTTTTGATGTTTTACAAAGCGACAGATTTTAAATGACACTGGTCATTATTATTCTTTCATATCAAAATGAAAACATTTTCTACAGGTTGATTATTACAGTTGTTACACAAAAACGAATGTTTTGCATAAGTGTTTGAGTTTAGCAGATGCACCTTTGGCAGCAATTACAGCCTTGAGTCTGTGTGAATAACATTAGATTCGCACATCTGGACACTGCAGTTTTTCCCCATTCAGGTTACATGGGGAGTGTACCTAACTTGGAATTTTTTCAAAGTCAGACTGGTAGGTGTCCTGGTAGACTCCATCAGGTTTTCCTTCTTGATTTCTGAGTATTTTGTTGCATTCATTTGATCTTTTACCTTCATCAGGTCTTTTAGACATTCTGCAGAGATGGATCTCCACCATGTTTCACACAAATTAGGGAAGGTGTGGAAGTGTTAGAAGTTCTTCCACAACACTGACACAAAAAGTGGACATTTCGAATAGAAGTGTGTTTATTTTACAGTCAAATGAAACCCTTTAGCTAAACTAAATTCATCTTAATTAGGGCCCGAGCACCGATGGTGCGAGGACCCTCTTGTATCTGCTCCGTTTATTAGGGCCCGAGCACCGATGGCGCGAGGACCCTCTTGTATCTGCTCCGTTTATTATTATTAGGGCCCGAGCCCAGAATGGCAAAAGTTGGGGGGTTAGTTTTACCTACAGTCACCAAACTCTGTACATATATTGGTCTCATCAATCTGGACAACTTTCTAAATCAAACTCATTAGCTACGACCAACAGGAAGCCGGCTATTTTGATTTGAATGTGGATTTTTGGAAAAATCTAGCTGTAAACAAATTCACACTCCTCATAAGAGCAACAAGCTGTTCACACCAAACTTTTTCAACATGAAGAGAAGATTCTGAAGATGCTAAATTGCGAGCGGATTCGGGATATCTTGAACGGTGTTGACGTGGTGATTTTTTAAAGTGATATTAAAAAAGATAAGCGTAATTTTTTTATATCTTTAAAGTGCAGCATCCAAACTCTTTAAAACTTTTTTCACACAGAGAACTAGTCATTCTGAGCAAGTGCTGTTAATATCATAATTATACAAGCTTCTATGAATTAAAGAAAATTAAAAAAAGAAATCAGAAACCTGCTCTCAGTCTGGTTGACTGTCTGTCTATGTGTTTGTGTAAAGTCACTACAGAGTGACTGAAGAGTGACTGCAGGGGGGAGGGGTGAAAGGGAGAGAGGGAGAGAGAGCAGTGACACATGCTGCAGACCATCTTTGAGGAAGAAATGCACATTGATGTAATGTAATCTACATAAATATTGCTGATCTTTGAGAGTCTGATATTTTGAGAAAATATAAAGGGTCACTAAGTCTTTCATTGTTTGTATTTTTCAGTTTTTGTTTTTTTATTTATTTTTTACTGAACTGTACCATGAACTTGTCCTATTCAGTCACATAGCAAAAGATTAAGAAAAATACAACTTTTTTGCATGAGCGATTTAACTTCATTGATCGACATTTATTTTCATAGTGTTATTTATTGAATATAAAATTTAAATTAACAATTTCAAGACAAACTTTGACAACAAAACAAACTGCTGTTATCTGTTCAAAACATCTGAAAATTGTACCATTTTAAGATGAGTTATATATATATATCGCCCCATTACTATACTCAACTTGATATTTAAAGATATTTTGAAAGAATGAAGCGTTTATAGAGCACTTTATTGTGTATTGCTGTACACCCACATGAACTATGTTCATGTTCATGTTAATTCACAGTACATAAACTAATGTTAAAAGATACTAATTTACCTTTAAACAATATATGAATACTTTTTAGCTTAATATTAATTAACATTAATAAATGCTATTTAATTATTGTTCATGTTAACTAATATAGTTAATGTTAACAAATGAAACTGGATGGCAAAATTGTATATATTGTGTGTATGTGTCTGTGTGTTGACTTTAAAGTGTAACCCTTTCAATTCTGTAAACTTTAAATCCAAACTGGCAGAGGGTTACTGTGAATGCATGTACCAACTGGGCACCGTTTTCCTAATAGATTCTTAGTTATGTAGCGCTTAAGAGTGATGTCTTATAACAGGAGTCACCAGCAAAGCAATATCCACACACAAATTGTACAGATAGGTAACGATGACATTTAAGCAGAATTGTTGGACGTAATGCAAGCAATAATAACATTTTGTTATCATCATGAATTACATGTTCTTATCATCATCATCATCATCATCATCAGAATATAGGGAAAATGTAGCATATTGGTTCACAGTTGGCACTATTTGAAGTCCTTGCAGGGGGTTAGGTTTATAGCAATCAACATTATATTTGGTCAGTCTGATCTAAAGGCCTTAGAGATGTTAAATTGTGAAGATCTAGAGTTTTCGTTAAAGGGTGTGTCAGTGGCGGCCTGACAAAGTTTGTTGTTTCGCCATTGACATAGAAGTTGTTATAACTCAGCCGTAAAATGTCTGATCTGCCTCAAACTTCACAGGTTTGGTAAGAGTCCTGGCCTGAAGACACCTAAAGGCCAATATTCAGATATTATCATAGCGCCACCTGTTGGCAGCAGGATATATCATATCTTTCACTAACTCAAACACACCAAGGTCAATCTGCACCAAACTTCATATGTTTGATAATAGTGCTGGCCTGAACACATCTACATGCCAATAATCAGTTATAGGCATAGCGCCACCAGCTGGCAGCAGGAAGTTTGGCACATATAAATGACTTTGACATATTTCTCCATATTTACTGTATTAAAAGCATACTGCCCACCGTTCACTGTTTTCCTAAAGCCACCGGTCGTCATACTTTTTATCTGACCAATTCAGATTTTTTTTTTTCAATTCCGAGTGTATATCTTGCAATTCTGCCTTTTTTCTCTCACAATTCTGACTTTTTTTTTCACAATTGCATGATATAAACTCAGAATTGTGAGTAACAAAGTCAAAATAGCAGGATATAAACTCATAATTGTGAAAAATAAAGTCCAAATTGCAATTATCTGACTTTTTATCTGACCAATTCAGAAATTTTTTTGCAATTCCGAGTTTATATGTTGCAATTCTGACTTTTTTTCCCAAAATTGTGAGATATAAACGCGATTACAAGTTATAAAGTCAGAATTGCGAGTTTATATCTTGCAATTCTGACTTTATTTCTGAGAACTGAGAATATATATCTCACGATTCTGACTTTTTTCTCGCAATTACGAGTTTATATCTTGCAATTCTGACTTTTTCTCTCACAATTCTGACTTTTTTTCTCACAATTGCATGATATAAACTCAGAGTGAGTTATAATGTCAAAATAGCGGGATATAAACTCATAATTGTGAGAAATAAAGTCCAAATTGCAATTATCTGACTTTTTATCTGACCAATTCAGAATTTTTTCTGCAATTCCGAGTTAATATGTTGCAATTCTGACTTTTTTTCTCAAAATTGTGAGATATAAACGCAATTTCAAGTTATAAAGTCAGAATTGCGAGTTTATATCTTGCAATTTTGACTTTATTTCTGAGAACTGCGAATATATATCTCACAATTCCGACTTTTTCTCGCAATTACGAGTTTATATCTTGCAATTCTGCCTTTTTCTCGCACAATTCTGACTTTTTTTCTCAGAATTGCGAGATAAAAACTTGGAATTGCAAGAAAAAAGTCAGAAGTGGAAGAAAAAAAAATCTGACCTTTTTCTCAAAATTCCAAGTTTATATCTCGCAATTCTGACTTTTTTTCTCACAATTCAGACTTGTGAGATATAAACTTGCAATTGCGAGTTATAAAGTCTTATTATGAGAGGGAAAAAAGACTCATATGTTCTCAGAATTGGAAGTCTTGTCTTTATATCTCACAATTCTGACTTAATAACTTACAATTGTGTAGTTTATATTCTGCAATTCTGAAATTTTTTCTCAAAATTGTGAGATATAAATGCAATTTCAAGTTATAAAGTCAGAATTGCGAGTTTATATCTTGCAATTCTGACTTTATTTCTGAGAACTGTGAATATATATCTCACAATTCTGACTTTTTTTCTCGCAATTACGAGTTTATTTCTTGCAATTCTGCCTTTTTCTCACAATTCTGACTTTTTTCTCAGAATTGCATGATATTTACTCAAAATTGTGAGTTATAAAGTCAAAATAGTGGGATATAAACTGACAAATTGTGAGAAATGTAGTCAGAATTGCGAGATAAAAACTTGGAATTGCAAGAAAAAAAGTCAGAATTGGAAGAAAAAAACTGACCTTTTTCTCACATTTCCAAGTTTATATCTCGCAATTCAGTCTTGTGAGATATAAACTTGCAATTGCGAGTTATAAAGTCCTATTCTGAAAGGGGAAAAAGACTCATATGTTCTCAGAATTGAAAGTTTTGTCTTTATATCTCACAATTCTGACTTAATAACTTACAATTGTGTGTTGTAATGTCAGAGTGAAAAAAAATTGTGAGATACAAACCCGCAATTCTGAGAAAAAAAAAATTAAATTGTGAGTTTATATCTTACAATACTGACTTTATAAATATATATGACTTTATAAGTATATATCTCACAATTCTGAGAAAAAAAACACGTTTCCATACTGATGACATTTTGAAACAGTGTTTTTCTGTTGATCAGTGAGGAAAAAAAGCCAAATAAAGTCCACTGTGATTCTGTTAAACAACAAAACATAAATCTATAGTAGTTAACATATTCCTGATGATATTACCTATCTCACAGTCCTGTCCGGCGTAGCCCTGCTGGCAGTGGCAGAAGTATGAGCCAGGCTGATCCTCGCATGTACCTCCATGCTTACATGGCTCAGAAAGGCATTCATCAATATCTGTCAAAACATTCACAGATGTCTGAACTCATGCCAGGTTTTACACAAATAGCTGTCAAAATCTCTAATATATAAATGTCAATATGACATAAGATAAAGAATGATAAATTAGCAAGATATATGCAGTGTGTTACCTGTTTGACAGCGCTGGCCGCTAAAACCATCTTCACATTCACACAGATAGGAGGCTACCCGATCACGACAAGTCCCCCCATTCATACATGGCTGGGACAAACACTCGTTTATCTCTGAGGAAAAAATGAGAGTCATTCATTGTTATTTATTTATTGTTTTTGTAGCTCAGAGTTAAAAATGTTAAATTTTTGGTAAAACGCAGCGGTCATCACTATCCCTTTTTACGCAGCCATCCAATCAATAGAGGACTAACTATCCTACTTGTAGTAGCTCATGTTACTAGAGCAGCATCATGCTTTATGTCCCACAGGGAGACCGCAGAATTGTTTTGTGTATACTAAGCCCTGACTACTTTCTGTAGCACCCTGACACGCTATACAAACTTTATGTTGGTTTCAAATTTCAATTTGTTTTAGAGTGTTTCTCGTTTGACATTTTGTAGGCTCATCAGCTCTTCTTCCCAGCATTCCAAACCAACCAACCATTTTGGAATGTTGGTTTCAGGGCGGGACAGTCTTGAGCAAACTTTGAACAACAAGGGTTTTGAATCTCCACTAACCTTCACAGACTGGAGGTTGGCTCCAGGACCCCTGGCTGCTGCAGATGCTCTGGGTGGCCCTGGGAAGGGGAGTGTAACCTGGGTGGCATGCATATAGAGCCATGGAGCCTGGAGTAGTGGAGGAATACTGCACCTCTGCGTGCTTGACTTTCACAGGGGGGCCACAGTCTAGACCTGCAGTGTGCAAAGAGTACACAAACAGTGAACATGAAAGTCATTTTCAAAATTCCAATATTATTGTATATAGCTTACAGTGATTTAGGTTTGTTAAAAATAATTATAATAATTATGACAAATCATATAAACTACCAGACTGTTGGCAATTATAAGATTTACAATAATTATATCAGAATAAATTATGACAAATAATAAAATGATTCACTATCATATTTAGGAATGTTACACTGATATTAGATACTAATATACATTTATTTTACAAGGTAAAAGCTATTTCCTATTTTAAAAGGAAACTAAATGCACAGAAGCAGACAACATCATTCAAACCGAGAAAAAAAATCATATTATAAAATGGGTAGTTCTGGTCCTTGATTTTTATTTATATCATTACACTTTATTTGCTCTGTTTTATTTTGTGAAACCTTACTACATGTATGGAATAACCATTTTATAAAAGCAAAAAGCCCAGTTAAGCTGTGGTTTACAGTGAATTATAACAGCTAAGGGGGTTTTAGGCACTCCACTTCTTGGGGCTTATTGCTTTAATGACATTCATACACTCTTAAAAATAAAGGTGCTTCACGACGCCATAGAAGAACCTTTTTTGTCTAAATGGTTCCATAAAGAACCTTTAACATGTGATGAACCTTTCTGTTTCACAAAAGGTTCTTTGTGTGAAAGAAGGTTCTCCAGATTATAAAAAGGTAAGAAAGAAATGGTTCTTTAAAGAACCTTTGAGTGATTGGTTCTTTGTGGAACCAAAAATGGTTCTTCTATGGCATCGCTTGAAGAACCCTTCAAAGCACCTTTATTTTTAAGAGTGTAGAACAAACTATGGAAGCCTGTTTCCACTACTGAATAAAAAATTGCGACTTTTTATCTCACAGTTCTGACTTTTTCTCACAATTGCAAGTTTATATCATGCAATTCTGAACTTATAACACAAAACTGGGAGTTATAAAGTCAGAATTGCAAGATATAAACGTGTAAATCTGACTTTTTTTTCTCAGAATTGTGATATAAACTTGCAATTCTGAGAAATGAAATCAGAATTGCGTGATATAAACTCACAGATACGGGTTATAAAGTCATATTTGTGTAATATAGGCTCACAAATGTGAGAAATAAAGTCAAAGTATTGCAATATAAACTCACATCTGAGAGATATAAATTTGTAATTCTGAGAACATAGTCTTTTTTCCCCTCAGAATTCAACTTTATAATTCACAATTGAGCTTACAAACTTGCATTTGCAGACTTTATTTCTCGGAATTGTGAGCTTATATCACACAAGTCTGACTTTATAGCTTGCAATTGCGAGTTTATAACACAATAAGTAAAAAGTCAGAATTGCAAGTTTGCATCACACAGTTCATGAGAAAAATGTCAAAATTGTGAGATAAAAAGTCAAAATAACCTTTTGCTATTTTTTATTCAGTGGCGGAAACAGGCTTCCATAAAAAATGCAGTAACAAAGCCCTACACTGCAAAAAAGAATGTCAGAAACACTATAAAACAAAATGAGCAGTGGTAGCAACAGATACTTGTTTCTTTCTGCAAAATAAATTATTGCATTTCCCGAAAACATAAAGAACCAACCGGTTTCACTTTACATAACACACATGGCCACATTTACAGCCACGAGCAGATTCATAAATAGAGAGAAGCTGTAAAAACATCCTTTTTGTGAAATGTTTTAGGTGACAAGGGGATGGTATTTCATCCTATCATGGAACAGCAGGACACAAATTTAACCGCACCTTGTGGAAAACAGTAACACGGAGGCCTGTAACAGCAGAGTTATAACCCTTGTTCAGAGAGAGAGTATCAAATGCACTGAGGACTTTATCCAGCTTCATCTCTAGGGAGGTGACACACAACCCAGCTTTACTGCAGGAACTGGCACCTGCTGCTTCGTCCTGGCATCATCTGAATGAAGATAGACGACTGCTGTTCCCCTCCTAACATGCATATCAGTTACACCTAAATGAATGAATAGTGACTACCGCAAAAGAGCTGTGTGAGCTCCTGATTCCTGTCGTGTTGGCAAACAGCTCACTGTACTTCGGAGGTAAAACAGAGTTTGATTACCTTCCAAAGTCGGATTGGATCCTCTGTTGATCTCGCAGTGTCTTCCTACGAAGGATGGGGAGCACTCACATTTGTATTTACCAATGTAGTGGAAACATGTTCCCCCGTTCAGGCAGGGACTGGAAGCACAAGGATCTGGCTTTCCTAAACATAAAACATCGGATATTTTAAAACAGTTGTTGTACACGTGTGCATAGAGCGCTCTCGCATATTTATTTGAGAAAGAAAGCATGGCCATGTGTGCGTCAAAACGAGGTCAACATGTGTGAGAAATCATTGATCATTACAGTAGCACTGAGAAAGAGAAACAGCTTTTCATGCATGTGCCAGGGCAAGTTGTTTTTCCTACATGTGAGGAATCCAAGTGTTGAACAAACTCCAGCAAATTGGATCATTACACAAGGCCAAACAGTTGCACAACTCTAATGTGGGACAAAGTTGGGATAATGAAAATCCAGAGATGAAAAGCGTCTTGGCTTTGAAGAGCTTTTTACTTTGTGCAGTTTTATGGCACTCTGTGTGTGCGGAAATGCCATTTTCCAAACATGAAGAAAACTAGATTACACCCTTATTCCATTTTACCAGAAAAGAGGAGAGGAAGGGTGAATGAGAACTGTAACATCCCCTGGGTGCTCACTGTTGGCTGGGAATTTAACATCGCACACTTAAGGCCCTTTCATGGCAAACACAACATGAAAAGCAAAATGAATCACAGACTAACCAAAAGTGAAATGAATATGCACCAGGCCAAAAAAAAAAAAAAAATGCCCCTACAGTACATTGTACTAAAAGTATACATTAGTCATTTTGGGAACCTTGCATTTTCTTATGCAATTCTACTTTTTAACTACAGTAAAACTTAAATTGAATTGCTATTATTTTAGTTTTTGACAAATCTTGTTTTCATGTAGTAAAAATGCTTTACAAAGAGAATAACAGAATATAAAACATCAAACAACAAACTTGCAACACCACTTTGAGCACATTAGCACTAACCCAAGAGACCTCCGTTCATCTTCAGAACACAAATAAAGATATTTTTGATGAAATCCATGAGCTTACTGACCCTGCATAGACAGCAAATGCAACTGAAACATTTCCAGGCCTAGAAAGGTAGTAAGGACATTGTTAAGATAGTTCATGTGACATTAGTGGTTCAAGCTTAATGTTACAAAGCTACGAGAATACTCTTTGTGCACAAAGAAAACAAAAATAACAACTTTATTCAACAATTTATTCTCTTCCGCATCAGTCTCCACTGCCATTTATGAAAAATCCACAATGTATGCATGTGGTGCTGCTGATGTGCTTGGGAACGTTTCAGTTGTGGTACTGTCTATGCAGGGTCAGAAAGCTCTCGGATTTCACCAAAAATATCTTAATTTGTGTTCTGAGGATGAATGAAGGTGTTACAGGTTTGGAATGACATGAGGGTGAGTAATTGATGACAGAATTTTTACTTTTGGGTGAACTAACCCTTTAATGCTCTGTTATTGCTTCTGCAGTGGTGCTAGACACTTGAAACCAAAATCTAGAATGGTTCATTATTGAATGAAAAAAACTGCTTTGTTGACTGGCAAATGTTTAACTGGTATGAATAGCTCAATACAAATTCATTTTTCCTGTTCATTTTTTTTTCATGGAACATGTTTGGTATAAAAGGGTCTTTATGCTTATCAAACCACTAATAAGTCTGTTTAAAGAGCAGGTCATATGGGTTTTCGAAAAAAATATATATTTTTGCAGCTTGTAATCTACACTGTAAAAAGTTTTCACCAGTTTCAACATAAAAACTTAAGTTTAGCAGCTGCCTTAAAATTTTAAGTTAAATCAACTTAAGTCATTTCAACTCACAAGTTAAATAAACTAATTTTTATTGTAATAAGTTAAAATGACTTGTAGTTTTAAGATGATTTAACTTAAAAATTTAAGGCAGCTGCTGAACTTAGGTTTTTAAGTTGAATCTGGTGAAAACTTTTTACAGTGTAGCTATCCTTCAGTGTAAACAGTCTGCAAAGTTGTTAATCAAAAAAGTGCATTATACATAAAGATACTATCTTTCAAAAGAAAGAGTCGACTCAGGGTCACCTTAACAAGTCGTCATATTTTCAAATCTTCTGCCTGTTACCGATCTATGTCACTGAGTAACACATTAACATAATCCCTGCCTGTCCGCAAAATACCAACAGTCTGACCTGCCCACAAACACCTTCCGCTAGTTAGTGTTTACATCATGTTGAGAAGACGCTGTGTTCTGCACTGTGAAAGCAAGTTTGTTTTGTTTTCATTGCCGAAATATGATGATGATGTGAAGAATGAGTGGTTAAAATGTATTTTTTCCACAGTACCACAGCAATACAATTCAAACTTTTTGTTGTGTGCTCGTCATTTTACAGATGACTGCTTTTCTGACTGCTGATCTTCTTTGGTTTCTAATCTTCTTCATTTGGACTAACAAGCGTCTCTAAACCACAACCTGTAAGTAAGATTAATACATTATGTGTGCATTTTCAAGTGAGTGCAAAAAATATAAGTGTTTTGTGCTAATATGTGATGTACAGTCGTGGCCAAAAGTTTTGAGAATTACATAAATATTGGAAATTGGAAAAGTTGCTGCTTAAGTTTTTATAATATATGCAATTTGCATATACTCCAGAATGTTATGAAGAGTGATCAGATGAATTGCATAGTCCTTCTTTGCCATGAAAATTAACTTAATCCCGAAAAAAACTTTCCACTGCATTTCATTGCTGTCATTAAAGGACCTGCTGAGATCATTTCAGTAATCATCTTGTTAACTCAGGTGAGAATGTTGACGAACACAAGGCAGGAGATCATTATGTCAGGCTGATTGGGTTAGAATGGCAGACTTGACATGTTAAAAGGAGGGTGATGCTTGAAATCATTGTTCTTCCATTGTTAACCATGGTGACCTGCAAAGAAATGCGTGCAGCCATCATTGCGTTGCATAAAAATGGCTTCACAGGCAAGGATATTGTGGCTACTAAGATTGCACCTAAATCAACAATTTATAGGATCATCAAGAACTTCAAGGTAAGAGGTTCAATTCTTGTTAAGAAGGCTTCAGGGCGTCCAAGAAAGTCCAGCAAGCGCCAGGATCGTCTCCTAAAGAGGATTCAGCTGCGGGATCGGAGTGCCACCAGTGTAGAGCTTGTTCAGGAACGGCAGCAGGCAGGTGTGAGTGCATCTGCACGCACAGTGAGGCCAAGACTTTTGGAAGATGGCCTGGTGTCAAGAAGGGCAGCAAAGAAGCCACTTCTCTCCAAAAAAAACAAAAAAAACATCAGGGACAGATTGATCTTCTGCAAAAAGTATGGCGAATGGACTGCTGAGGACTGGGGCAAAGTCATATTCTCCGATGAAGCCTCTTTCCGATTGTTTGGGGCATCTGGAAAAAGGCTTGTCTGGAAAAGAAAAGGTGAGCGCTACCATCAGTCCTGTGTCATGCCAACAGTAAAGCATCCTGAGACCATTCATGTGTGGGGTTGCTTCTCATCCAAGGGAGTGGGCTCACTCACAATTTTGCCCAAAAACACAGCCATGAATAAAGAATGGTACCAAAACACCCTCCAACAGCAACTTCTTCCAACAATCCAACAAAAGTTTGGTAAAGAACAATGCATTTTCCAGCATGATGGAGCCCCGTGCCATAAGGCAAAAGTGATAACTAAGTGGCTCGGGGACCAAAACGTTGAAATTTTGGGTCCATGGCCTGGAAACTCCCCAGATCTTAATCCCATTGAGAACTTGTGGTCAATCCTCAAGAGGCGGGTGGTCAAACAAAAACCCACTAATTCTGACAAACTCCAAGAAGTGATTATGAAAGAATGGGTTGCTATCAGTCAGGATTTGGCCCAGAAGTTGATTGAGAGCATGCCCAGTCGAATTGCAGAGGTCCTGAAAAAGAAGGGCCAATACTGCAAATATTGACTCTTTGCTTAAATGTCATGTAATTGTCAATAAAAGCCTTTGAAACGTATGAAGTGCTTGTAATTATATTTCAGTACATCACAGAAACAACTGAAACAAAGATCTAAAAGCAGTTTAGCAGCAAACTTTGTGAAAACTAATATTTGTGTCATTCTCAAAACTTTTGGCCACGACTGTATTTCCAGGTAAACCATGATATTATTATCTTACTGAAATATTTCAGATAATTCGCTGTAAACCCTAAGATTTCCTAAGAATGTGTCGATTAATGTAAACTGTCGTTGTTCTAATTACTTTGAATGTAACTTAGACATATTTTGGTTTACAAACTATGTTGTTTCATCAGTTAGTCACGTTAGCACTTGGCTAATGTATCCAGCATTATTTTTTCGTTAAGTGTTTACAGTTTAGCAGCTAAACTTTAGCTGTGGGCACGATTTGCTTAAAATGCACACTTTTTGACGGTGTTCCCCTGGAAAATTTGCATTCCAGGGGCTAAATATGATGTTATTGGGGTTGCTTCAACCCGCGGACATCAGAAACAACCGCAAACTTGGCAACACAGATGGTAGCTGTCGCTAACTTGCTCAAGTAGTCCTCTCTGTGCCAATCACAACACGCTTAGCCAGCTGACCAATTAGAGCAGAGTAGGATTATGGAGGGGTTTACAGACATTGCGCTCAAAACTGCTTTAAACTGTTTCAAAATAATTGAAAATTCACTATGTATGAATGTATATTCTAAAAAAATTACGTTTTCTAACCTTAGATGTGTTTAAACCTTTTATAGGGGACTCCAACACAATATTAACTTTAAAAAATCCATATGACCTGCTCTTTAAACAACATCACCAAAATTTTATTCATGCTTTTAGATTCACACCAGAAATCCACATATTTTGAGAAAATTGTATTGACACTAAACACATACCCACTTCACAGTGTTTCCCTGTGAAACGGTAGGGACAGACACATCGGTAGCTGTCAGCTTCTTCTTTACAAGAGCCTCCATTACGACAAGGACTCGAGGCACAGATACTTAATCTGACTGAGGGGAAAAAAAGGAAAAATGCTGTATGTACGGGCAAGATATGTGGTGCAATAAGCAACATGATGCACAATGACTGAACTTCACAGGACGTGGCACACATTATCCAGCGGGCAAGGGCAAAATGTTAACAAGAATAACATATGTAACATACCTCTTTCGCAATGCTTGCCTCTGTAGCCATGCTTGCACTCACAAATATAGCCTCCGTCTCTCTCGTAGCAATACCCTCCATTCTGACACGGTGAGGAATCGCAGGCCGATCGCGGCTGTACTGAAAAACACACACACCAGCTTCACCACGTTCCTTCACAGCAGGTGATTGCTTTTTAGCGCTCACTAGTAACTTTTATTTGCGTTTGTTGGAATGATTTCATTTAAATGCACACCACAGCATAGATCCTCTGTGTATTTCAATAGCCAAGTTGAAACATTACCTTCACATTATTTCAACATACAAATAAATCTTTCTTCTCTCATTTACTAAACATAACGCCTTGCTTTGGGGACCTTTGCCACCCTGACGACCTGGCACAGTGTTTAGGCTATTCATTTGTTATGGAGACCATGCTTAGCACATGGCTTCATGGTTCTCTAGGGCTCTTACCATATGGGTAGAAGTCCTTGTGATCAAAGTCAACACCAGTTTGGCAGGTGCAGAGGTATGTGCCGCCATACTCTAAGCACGGACCCCCATCTGGACATGGTCGGTTGTTACTACAGGGTGTTTGTGTTACCTCTAAGGAGTAAAAAAATGCAGAAATTAATTGTTATACAAATATGTTTGCAGTAGTACCACTTTTGTAAAATGTTGGCCACACTCTTCAGATGGATACATCTTTTCCCAATTCAGGAAGTGTTTTTTCATCATCAGGCCAAGCACTTAGCATTATATGTCAGTTACATGTCAGTTGAACACAAGTAATTGACAAGTGACAATACAGATTATTTCTGGTATGAAACAAAAAAAAATTTCTGGTATGATTTTTGTCATTTTTTTAAGAAAATTTAATAAATATCGTTTTGTGTTATGTGTTCGTGACAGATCATTGTAGTGGCTCAGTTGAAGCGACATTCTTGAACCGATCATCTTTTCATATTTACTAGTTACAGCACGAAATTGCGATGCCTTTTTAGTGGCACGTGAAAAAAATATAAGATTATGAGATTAAAGTTGTAATATTTAGAGAATAAAGTCTAAATTACTAGAACAAAGTCAAAATATTACGAGAATAAAGTCGAAATATTTCGAGAATAAAATTTTTATTACGAGAATAAAGTCAAAATATTATGAGAACAAAGTCAAAATATTAAGAGAATAAAGTCAAAATATTTCGAGAATAAAGTCAAAATATTTCAGGAATAAAGGCTAAATTACAAGAATAAAGTCAAAATTTTACGAGAATGAAGTCAAAATATTTCGGGAATAAAGTTGAAATTACGAGAATAAAGTCAAAATATATTTAAAAAATAAAGTCGAAATATTTAGAGAATAAAGTCAAAATATTTCGAGAATAAAGCTGAAATTACGAGAATGAAGTCAAAATATTTTGAGAATATATAAGTCAAAGTGTTTCGAGAATAATGTCGACTTTATTCTCGTAACAATTTGACTTTATTTTTGAAACGTTTTGACCTTTATTTCTTCATAATTCTTTATTCTCTAAATTTCGACTTTATTCTTGTAACATTTCGACTTTATTCTTGTAATTTCGACTTTATTCTCAAAATATTTAGACTTTATCCTCAAAATATTACAACTTTAATCTCATAATTGTTAAAGTGGCACTAAAACGTTGTGCGTATTTTATTTCAGCCGTGGAAAGAGAACAATACACACCATTTTTCAAGTTAATATACTCTCCTGTCTGATTTGTTCGATGGACAAAATGGCAAATTTGGTGCTATGATCTGAGATCAATCAAGCTTCCAGCCAAGGGTCAATTATACCATACTAAATTATATATTTTTGAAAATTAACCAAATTTAGAATTATTTGGCCTCATGATGAAAAAACACTAAAAGTGTCTGCCAATCAAAAGGTACATGCTTTATTAATCACCGAAAAACTATACTTATCTTAAAATTAGCATTTTAATAGTAGAAACCAAAGAAACTCAAAAACTGGACATCCCATGCCTTTTTATTTGATAAAGTCTTTGGAAGTTTGACTCCTTAAAAAAACAACTCTTTATATGTTTGCAGTTAATACATACCAAACTGACAGTAGAGTCCGGTGAAGCCTGTTGGACATTCACAGGTGCCATTCACATCAACACAAACCCCTCCATTCTGACAGGGACACTCCTCTGTAGGAATTGAGTGTGATGTAGAGAGAGTAGAAACAGAAAGATGAAAAGACACTTTTGGAAGGAGGTCAGCATAGTTTTCACTTTTCTGGATAAGTAAACATTGTAACCATTGTAAAATGTTACTCTTTCACATCATCAAATTGGAACAAAGTGTAAATTCAGTGGAAGCACATGTGGGAATGTTACACTGTGTGTGCGTAGTTTAGCATAGTGTGCAGTGGTGGGATTTGTTGTGCTGTTGTACATTATAAACTTGTTTCTTGGGTCAGTCCTTCCCACAATTTTCCCACACAGTTAGTGGGCTGGATGACTGTAAGTCAGTATTCTGTTAAGCTTTGCTGTACGTTAAGACTTTTTATTTTCCTCTTCCCTCAGTACTTGCAGCAGTGGATCAAAGTAACTTGCTGTATCACTGTTAAATTGCTTCCTTTTGAAGTCCAGGGGGCTCGCATGAGGGTGTTATATTTTTCCGATAATATGTAACATGTTTTTGATCAAATTGTGTGACCCTAGGGGCAATTAATAGGTTGTTAATTCGCTGGAGCCATTTTCATTTGTTGTCTCTAAGGCCGGTCTCTTTGATCTCAGTGCTCCATTAGACACTCATAGGTTCTGCCTGTGAGCCTCTACCTTCTCTTTTTGAGAGGTCTGCACCGACTTTTTCCACTACACATTCCAAGTGAGCCGGGCAGGAAGGTATTCTAGAGATTTAGGAGCGTCTATATAAGAGTCGATGGTTATTTCAGCTCCAGGTGGAAGAGGATGAATTTTCTATAGCTCACAATGTGCTTTTAAATCTATAGGGGCACAAAGTTTGTGGTGTACACAGTGACCCTGGGAGCAGGGATATCACACTGACTGACATTAGCCCCTTTCACAAATACTGTACAGTATTACCGTAAACAGGACCTTTTAGAAAATACTGGTAAATTTGTTCCAGGAATTTACCAGTGAATCACCAGTATGATGCTGTGTGTAAACGTAGAATAAAGATTACCAGTATGAGCACATACGAGGTCAGAACATGCTGACGTAAGATGTCTTCTCTGGGACAATCATAACATTCTGACGCAGATGACGCATTTACTCTGTGTTGTTTACAGAAGTCAAAGACATGTCTCTGGGTCAAAAGCAGCTGCGTGAATGTCAACGTTTGACACAAAAATGAAAACATCAACAAAAACACTGACCACCTCTACCCCTCTATGTTTACACTCACAAGACCAAGAGGTTCAGTCTATAAGAAGTCATCTCTGGTTAATGATGTCACAGAATTGACAGTATTTTGAAACTGATGTGTGAATGGTGCTTTACCGGTAAAAATACATATTGTCGTTGCCTGTATGAACAGCAGATGTTTGTATTTCCAGTAATTTTACGGCAATTTACTGGTATTACTGTGTGAAAGAGGCTATTGACTAAATGAGATAAAGCAGAATATGAGGATGTCATCTACATAACTTGAGTCTTTGGAGATTTGTGGTTGGATGTTAGAGCGTCCAAACAAATCTCACCTGCTTTGTTGTAGGGAAGTGAATTCCAAACATTAGGACTGTCTCATAAAACAGAGGCCCTTTTAAGTCTAGACAAGAGCCCTTCCTCTTGTTGGTAAAGTAGTAAAAAAGTGCCATAAAGCAATTATTTACAACATCAAGCGACTTGCTGCAAGGTCTGAGCAGTAAACTGGGTGAGGTTGTGTAGGTTTGGATAATTATGCTCATCTATCACGGCTGCATAGTCTTCCTCAGGCAGTGCTTCAAATTCCTGTGGGATAGTGGTGCCTGCCTTGTTCTCCTCTGTGCTATGTTCCTGCCCAATTACTTGAAAAGAGTAGCTACTATGCATTAAAGTCTGAGAGTACTGTACCTTCACAGTCATCACCATAGTATCCTGGGCTGCAGGTGCAGTTGTAGTTTCCAGAGTCAGTATACTCGCAGATTTGTCGCTTTGCACAACTCTCGCCATCACAAGGAACTGTAAGTGAAATATTATGTGTGAAGATCTTTTAAAAAAAAGAAAGGGAGATAAAGCTTAGCAGGAACTTAAAGAATGTTGACTTACCAGTCTGATTTGCAGCATTAGTAGTAGAGGAATTTTGAATGACAACTAGCTCTGTTTTAGGGTAAAATAAAACATTTTAGAGTATATTACTTGGGCAGCATGATCTAATACATTAGCAATACGTGAGGCAAACCCATGAAACTGCAACCAAACCACAATGAAAAGAAGATGATCAAACCACTTCAACCCCAGACCAAGAAATCTGATAACTATGCAGACATTATTTTGCAAATAAATCAGTTTGATTAGACAGACACATCATCTGAAAGCATAGTTGGACAACTTTTTGAGAAGAGCCGTGGACTGGACGTTGGAGGAGTGCAAGTGTCTTATTGATACTGGAGAGAAGTTTTCTTTTCGTGAACACACAAAAGTTGACCAAGCATCTGATAACTTTGAGATGAGGCTGACATTATTTGTAGTTCAATTAGTCAGACATGTGGTCTAAAGCCATTGTTATCCCAGAGAGTGTTTTCTTCTCTTTATTCATTTTACTTTTTCAATTTCTTGTGTCAGTCCCAGTTGGAAAATGTTACAGCTAGCCAAATATAAAGTGGAAAGTAGGTGGCTGGCTGTGTAAACATCTTCTATCATTAAACATTTTTCCCATTGCAAAGGGAAACAAAAACAAAGACTGGATAATGTGTTGGTTGGCATTTCTAAAGTGAGATGGTGGGTTGAACTGGAGAGTAAAAGCTTACCTGTCTCACAGTGGCTTCCTGTGAAGTTTGTTGTACAGGCACAGGTGTAGTTATTCACCAGGTCTTCACACACACCTCCATTCAAACATGGCATGGACGCACATTCATTGATATCTGGAATCAAGATTCATGACAGCGTAAACAGTCATTTGTCAGTGTGAGAAAGGCAATCCTTAGAGCAGCTTGGTTTTGATTGTATCAATATCTCAAGTTCATGCAGGTGTACGGTTTCATTGACCAGGTGTCTAGTATTAACAGTAATCTGGTCTCATGTAGAAACAAGGGTTCAAGATATACAAAGGCCAGTGGTTTAGTTTCCAGAGTACTTCCCAACTGGACTTGAATTTCATCAATAACCTTCACTGTGGGAAGCCCAATTTGTTAAGCAGGGGAATCATGTCAGTGGTTTTTCCTCAAAAGTCATATCAAGGTCTGCTCAGAGAACTCAGAATATTTGGAACATAAAACCTGACCCAAAATGAAAACACAGGGAAAGAAATCAAAGTAACTGATAATATATTTCCATTTACTAGCTGCCCTTAAAAGTCCTGTACTATAGCAGTCTTCATGAAGTCAGGCTAGATAACACCATCTGTCAAATGAATAAGTGTGGGCCTAATGCGGAAAAAAGGAAATGTTCCCTGGGGAAAGTCGTGGCCTTTCTATGACACTCCCAATATCCATACTCACCTGACTCGCATAGGAACCCAGTGTAACCTGCTTGGCATACGCAGGTGAAGTTGCCGACACCCTGTATGCACTGTGCTCCATTGAGGCATGGGGTCTCTTGGCACTCATCTATGTCTACAGGCAATAAACACACACACACACACACACACACACACACACACACACACACACTGGATATTTATTCAGCTGATTAATATATCCTCCACACCGTTCCCCTCACTCTGAAACTATGCACTTCTGGCTGTGAAAGGTATTAGAGGTTTGATACATCTCTGCAGGCTGGACTGTGGGAACGAGAAGGAGGTTGAAGCCAGCAGAGTGCTAAGGGAGGAGGGGAGGACAAAATCAGTGAGGAGAGAGGCCACAGCACGAAAAGACGACTGAGTTCAAAACTCACATCCATTTTCAATCGCTATTTTAGTCCTCATTGGACAACTTTTTGAGAAGAGCCGTGAATTGTGCACTGTAGAAATACAAGCTTTTTATTGATACTGGAGCAAAGCTTTCTTTTCCGGAACAATGCAGAGTCCGATAATTGAATACTTGGGTATTTACCTGTCTGGCATGTTGTCCCTATGAATCCCACTGGACAAAGACAAACGAAGTGGTTGATCTTGTCTTCACATGTGCCTCCGTTCTGACAGGGGTATGAAGAGCACTCATCAACCTCTATCAAAGCAAAAAAAAAAACAACAAATATGACATGTGACTTTTATTAGATGTGCACACAGGAATGAAAACATGAGGGAATCCTAAAGTGCAAGGGGGTGGAGGAAAAGGTAATGATTTGACCACAGCATAACGTTGGACGGACTCTACTGTATGCGTATTACATACAGATGTGACCAGGGGAAATTCTCTCCCTTAGGTTGTCCCCCTGGCTTGCAGGGTGGAATTCTGCTTTTACAAGCTGACTTTCTCTTTCCTGGCGAGGAAGAACACAAAGGATGCGTACAGGTTGTGAGGGATGGAAGGATTTCATCATTCGTTTACCTATCTGGCACCTGCGTCCAGTGAAGCCAGCCAAACACGAGCAAGTGAAAGAGGGATTTCCAGTGATGCAGTCGTCAATGCAACGGCCACCATTTTGACAGGGCCTTAAGTTAGCACAGACCGAAGCTGAGAAAAACAATGGAAAAGAGTCTGAACAGACATATTTTTCTGTTTGTACTGTCCATAATGTTTTCAAATTTTTTGGATACACTGATTCTTTTCTCCTTTCCTTTGGTGGCATACCTGAGTCATTACAGCTGCCCACTTGCACCTGAGAATCGTCAATACGGAAGACCCAACGACCAGGATAGCCCACATTTGTGGTGGTTTCAACTTCAACAATATCATCCGTTCGAGAGCCTGGGATATTGAAATAGCGCCTCCCATCACCAGCATTAAAACCTGCCTAGGAAGAGAGTGAAAGTAGGGGAGAGTTCTGTCAGAGTGAATTCTTTCAGATTTTAGTGTCACTCAAATCATTTAAGTCAAAACTAAAAACCAACGTGAGTAAAGGCAATGACCTTACCTGTGCAGCTATGCCCCCCAAGCCTGCTAGATCACCACCACTGGTAGCATGCATCCCTGTTGTCCAAGAAATATTGTGGTACTGGAAGATGGTGAAGGAGAGCTCACCATCTGTGATGAGAACTACTTGAAATGTATTGACCTTTGGAGAAGAGCAGAGAGCAAGTCAGTTGCCACAACCAGTATTCAGAATTTTAATTTACTTGTTAGATCTGATATTCTCAACTCTGGCCTTTAGGGTCCACTGTCCTGCAAGGTGGAATCTTTTTTGAGCAATGTTGCTTGGGCACTTTTCCATTGAGATTTGGCAACACATTTCTATCTGGATACTTTAGACCGGTCGTGGACCCTGTGTCTCACCTGGTTACCTGCTGATGGCAACATTCCCCAGCAACGTTGCTCAAAAAGTTGTTCCATGTATCATCACCTGCAGAGTTTAATTTTGATTAAGGATCAACTCTGCTAGACAGTGGACCCTGAGGGCCAGCCCTGTGAAACCCTGTGTTAGATGGTCTTCTAGAAGAAACATCATAAGAAGTTAGTTTAAAGGACATGAACTTGGTACCGGAGTTATTGAGCTGCCACCAAAAAATGTGACTTGATGCCAGGTCGCAATCAGCACCCATGTAGTGACAAACATAGGGAACTCTGGGAAGTAACGATTAATGTCTCCATTGGCTCTTCTCAGGATGGCAGGATCTTTGCTCTCTCGATAAAAAACTTGTCCAGCCCGGCGGTTGTCTACATCTGCCCAGAACGGAGCCACCACCCTGCGGTCACCAGCAATAGGGAATGCCACCGGGGTGAACTGGGACACCTCCCTCAGGAAAGACACCAGGCCGTTATTGTTGACCTTGAAGACAGAAAAGAAGAGCAAGTACATGCTCAGGGTTAGCAGAGTCAGCACACAAAGCTTCTTTCAGCTTACCTTTCTGGCACTCATTCCTAGATTCCACTGCTGAAGCTTTACCACACTATGAGCTACATGTTTGGACATTCACTTTCTGAGTTGCACAAATAACATATTTCATCTTCGTTAAATTCTTTCCACATTTAAGTATACCTGACGACAGAGACTGGGTTGGTATTGCAGAGTCACTACTTTTCAAGTAGAACTTTTAAAGGACAATTCAGGTTCTTGTAGTGACTCTTTGGGTAGATATTGTGAAGGGCCTGGAACAGTAATCGGATGGCTATGATGTATGGAACATGCTGACTAGGAATAAGCAGAGACAGGCTGAGGTGTCCAGCAGTGTGTTGACACATGAGAGTGAGCAGTAGCATTGCAGGATGAAAGAGTAAGGCAAGCTCCTGTGGCAGATGTATCCATTTCCCATCAGGGAACAGACAGCTGCCTTGTTCTGCCAGACATCCACGTCTTGCAGCTGAGAAAACCGGAGCCCTTTTAGACACACATACACATTCTGACACACCTGCCCTGGCTCTTGTCCACTAGAAGTGGTTTTAGAGGGCGAGGCCTTTATAACTGCCTCTAAAGTAACCACAGAGCCCAACACTTGCTTTGCTGACCACTGGCTTTACTCTGTTGATTGAGTCCGCTCCTGTGATGAATGTCCAGAAGGGCTGACATAGAAGAAACCTTAAGAGTATTCACAGGGCCACAGTGTTATCCCACTGATATGAATATGCATGCAAATTCACTAAACAGGTCAACAGGGGTGTGTGAAATTATTCCATGTAGGTTTTGCAACCAAACTTTCCTCAATAGTTTTCCAGTGGACAGAATGGAAATTAGAAATCCTTTCTAAACTCTGACTCAATTTTTAGTAGAAAAATACTATCAATCACCTCTCTGACCCATATAAGATTGACACTGCACACAGCAACGGAGTTACAATGTAGAGTGTGACTAATGCTAACCTATGCTAGTCAGTTTGCACCTGCACAGTTGCACCGTTCTCCAGGTGTACGCATCTCAATGCCAACTTCCCTGTCCCTTCATTTCACTCATCTGTACCCAGTTCTGGCAGCGGCAACAGCAACAAAGGCAATGTCAGACACATGGCCTTTCTTCTCCCCTCCCCATGCGTATGGAAACCATAATTCGGAGGCCTTTGCTGTAAAAACAGTAGAGGAAGTTTTGTTTGGCCTGACTCGGGTGCTTGGTTAATTGGCCGACCGCAGTCTTCCCCTCTCTGCATCAGCGTGCTGTGGCAAGAGTGTGGTTAACATAGAGAAGCAGAGTGAAGCCTTCAGGGCCACAACTCTGGGGTCACTGAAAGGAGCCCTGTGAGAGCAGAAGAATGAAAGAAAAGACAAAGAGAGAGAAGCGGGAGAGATGGAAAAGATGGAAGGATGGAAAGTGCAGGCACAGTTCACTGACAGATACAAACCCTTGACAGGAACCAAAGTGTGATTTAGAGTAAATGTTTCACAGATGACCAAAACACTTGAGAATGGGCTGCAGTATGAAATCCATTCTCCCATGCTAATGATATAAGCAGCAAACTGGGAAAAGAGAGTTGTACAGCCAATCGGGACAGCAGTGTTTTGACCGGCGCAAGCATTGGAGAGCTAGTAGCAATGGTGTGCAGAGGTAATGAATGGAAATTGCTTACCTTGCTGCTAAATTAGCAGCGGAAATCTCACTAAGCACTACATTAGCAATTATTCTCTGGTGCTGTAATATGTCCTGGCATTTGTTCTGATCTATTTGTAGCATCTGGAAGAGGTTAACCTAGCTGCTTTTCTTTCATGTCCTAATATCTTATTAAAAGGGGGATGGCGTAACCACAGACTAAAAGTGAATAAAGCTATCATATCTTAGTTTAAACAGGTAAGCTATGCTGGTGGAAAAGCTACCCCTTTTCCACCAGCATGAACTAGGTGTTATTTCAGAGCCAGTGCTATTGCAAGCCTTCTAAGAACTGGTTTGCCTTTCCACAGGCTAGAGAGTGTCCACAGAGTCAGGTCTTAAGTCACTGAATCTGTCTCATCTTTTCCAGCAACGCTACAAGTGGCAGCGCCAAACACAAACTCTGAGAATAAGGTCTATGCAGAGCAAAAGTGGGTATTTCTGACTTTGTGGGTGTTTCTAAATCATTCAATAAAAATGGTCTCCCTTACCTGACCCCACTCCTAAACCTAACCATTACTATGATGTTACATAATTCAATGCCACATGCAGACCACTCCGTGCAGTGCCAACGCATCCCAAACAAGCCTAAAATGAACAATGTCAGATGTTGCATTGCTATTGATGTTTATGGCTTTGCAAACCTACATCGGCATCCGAATGTTTTGCATTGTTTTGGTGCTACATATAAACCACTTTTCCGGTTCAGAGCTGGTGCTTTGGGTGTCGAAAGACAAATAACCAATTTTAAGCTTGGCTCTGGCTCTGAACCAGCACACAAACTGCCATGGTAGAAAAGAGGCATGGGATGCAGACCAAACGGCTCACAATACCAAAGCATCACAAGAGTGATTGGAGAGCAAACAACTCTTTAAGCTTTTGAATTGCTCTCGCAGTACTTCGATGCCACATGCTGACTGGTCTGCTCAACACCAGTGCATCCCGAACATGCCTAATATCAACAATCACGAATGTTGCATTGCTATTGATGCTCATGGCTTTGTGAACCTACATTGGCATCCAAACACGGTGAATCTAACATGTTCGTGTTTAGATGCTATTTCAAAAATTGCAGTCAGAAGTGTCTTGTTGGTGATGGTAACCCTGCCCCCAGCCCCTGGCACAAGCTGTTCTTACTTCTAGACCAGCGATGTTTTGGTCCTACTTAAAAAACACTTTTCCTGGTTCACAGCTGGTGCTTTGGGTGTCGAAAGACAAAGAACCGATTTGAAACTAGGCTCTGGCTCCGAACCAGCATTCAAACTGCCTTGATAGAAAAAAGGCATGGGATGTAGACCAAGTGTAGACCAAACGGTGCACGATACCAAAGCACTGGGAGAGCGATTGGAGAGTAAACAACTCTTTAAGTTTTTGAATTGGTCTTGCGGTACTTCGATGCCAAATGCTGACTGGTCTGTGCAACACCAATGCGTCCCGAACAAGCCTAATATTAACAATCATGAATGTTGCATTGCTATTGATGCTCATGGCTTTGTGAACCTACATTGGCATCCAAACACGGTAAATCTAACATGTTCGTGTTTAGATGCTATTTCAAAAATTTCAGTCAGAAGTGTCTTGTTGGTGATGGCAGCCCTGCCCCCAGCCCCTGGCACAAGCTGTTCTTACTTTTAGACCAGCAATGTTTTGGTCCTTTTAAAAAAACACTTTTTTCTGGTTCACAGCTGGTGCTTTGGGTGTCAAAAGACAAAGAACCGATTTGAAACTAGGCTCTGGCTCCGAACCAGCATTCAAACTGCCTTGGTAGAAAAGAGGCATGGGATGTAGACCAAGCGCAGACCAAACGGCGCACAATACCAAAGCACCCGGAGAGCGATTGGAGAGTAAACAACTCTTTAAGCTTTTGAATTGGTCTTGCGGTATTTCAATGCAACATGCTGACTGGTCTGCACAACACCAATGCATCCCGAACAAGCCTAATATCAACAATCATGAATGTTGCATTGCTATTGATGCTCATGGCTTTGTGAACCTACATTGGCATTCAAACACGGTGAATCTAACATGTTCGTGTTTAGATGCTATTTTAAAAATTGCAGTCAAAAGTGTCTTGTTGGTGATGGTAACCCTGCCCCCAGCCCCTGGCACAAGCCGTTCTTACTTCTAGACCAGCAATGTTTTGGTCCTACTGAAAAAACACTTTTCCTGGTTCAGAGCTGGTGCTTTGGGTGTCGAAAGACAAAGAACCGATTTGAAACTAGGCTCTGGCTCCGAACCAGTATTAGGCAAGAGGCATGGGATGTAGACCAAGTGCAGACCAAACGGCGTATGATACTATGCAGTGCCGACGCATCCTGAACAAGCCTAATATCAACAATGGCAGAGGCTGCGTTGCTATTGATGCTCATGGCTTTGCGAACCTACATTGGGATCCAAACACGGCGAATCCAACGTGTTGATGTTTAGCTGCTATTTCAAAAATGCCGGTCAAAAATGTTTTTGTTGGTGATGGTCACCCCGCTCCCAGCCCCTGATACAAGCCGTTCTTACTTCTAGACCAGCAATGTTTTATGTAAGTGCTACTTACGGATCACTTTTCCTGGTTCAGAGCTGGTGCTTTGGGTGTTGAAAAAAAAAAGAACCGATTTGAAACTAGGCTGTTGCTCCGAACCAGCACTCAAACTGCCTTGGTGGAAAAGATGCATGGGATGTAAAATTCAGTCAGGTGTAAATTCTAAAAGTAAAGCATTGATGAGGTGGATCATATTTGAATCACATTATTTTAGGTCTATGTGGTGCCACTTCTGTGTTATTTTGTGGTTATTCTTCACCGGATATATACAAGTTTTCATAGGATGGTTTTCTTTGGAGCTAAGTCATTTTAATATTAAAATAAATGTTCACCTGGGAAAAAGAATGCCAAAATAAATCCCTTCATAACAAGGTGCACCAAGTTCAGCTTGGCAAAACATTGAATCTTGACACGGGAACTCTTCCTAGTAATTTGAGGAAAAATCTAAAGTCTAAAATCTAAAGGCTGTGGTGGGTTTCTTTATCGTGATTGGCATTCCACAGAATGCCAAACCCTGACCCCCTGTATGGCACTGCACTCATTCATATCTTATAATAATATACAAAGATTTTCACTATTCTTGGAAAAATAACTTAAACCCAGTATAGAAAAATGTATTTCAGTGGCTGTCCCTATTGAATTAAGTCCAAATATTATCTCAAAGCTTAGCATAACATATGACTTATCTTGACATAAAGCATTACACGCTAAGCTACCCAGCTCCTAACAAAATCACACATATGTCCTCACACACTTAGCTAATATTTGGGCTACTTAAGTAAAAAGGAGGAGGAGGAAAGGAGCAAAGAGGATAGAGCGAGAAAGAGATAAAGACAAAAATCCCTCAAGGTTAAAGATTCCCTTTCTATAGTTACGCAAACATGAAGTGTTGAAGTGCTGAGGATGAGCTTTAGCAGATGTGCTCTCAGTGTGCCGTGAAACCTCAAATCTTTCTGTCCCCATCATTTTCCCTCTTCTGCTTTAACTCAACTGTTGGATGAACAATTATATGCCTATAACAATTATAAACATCCTTTTTATAGCTTCCCATACAAACAACTTATTGGGAGGTTTCTTAACTTGAGGTCCCCGAATATCAGTTATGGTGTTCTGTTCCCCATCAAAGCTTACACCAGTTTCATTCAAAATAATGTATGTTTTTCGCATTTGCTGTGGAAGTCTATGCCATGCTAGCCTTGGATCTAATCCATTCTGCTCTTCATCCTAGTCATTCATAAGGTTAGTTAATTGAGGGCCTGTGTTGTTTGGCATCCCTGAGACACTTTACAGATGCATCTGGGTTCTGTTAAAAGGATCTCTCCTTTCTTCGATAGAGCAGCTGGACAGGTCCATTGGGAAGACCCCTGAACTTGTTATCTGAGGCTGAAGAGGAGGAAGAGGGAAGGGTGAGGGTAACTCAGGGAAGAGAGGAAAGGCCACAGCTACATGTGAAATCTTTGAGATCCAAATGAAAAAAACAAACAAAACAGAATTGACCCTTCACAAACAGCTTGATTGACAGGTGATCTGACCAATCACGATGCCGAATCTGTCAAACAAACCAGACAGGAGAGTAGATTAAAGGTTTCTATCACCATGACATAACTACACGCGATGCGACAAGATTCCAGCAACAAGAAATTTGGCTGTCCACACCAGATGCAATGTGACACCGCGACGCGATAGAATCAATTAAATATCACAGCCAATCAAAAGCATGTGTGGGCAGGCTCTTTCTGGAAGCGCACTGCACTCGCAACAAAATGTATAAGTTTATAATCTTATTCAGAATTATTGAATCTTTTCAAAAAATCTTTGATATGGAATATGCTTTGTGTGACTACATGGTCAAGCAATATGATATTCAAACTCCCGTTAGACACTTTTAACACTGAATAAAGCACATAATCAGTACCTGAGATTATAATTGCCATCGTTGTTGTTGTTCTAGCTGTGACGTCGCGGAAATAGAAATAATTTCTAAAATAGAAATTTTGTGTGTAGCCGTCGTGGCTAGTTAGGACTAGCTCTGGACTAGCTCTGATTAGAATGGAAAAGATACTTTTATCATGTGTCATGGCGTTGCATCGCATGTAGTTAGGACACGTGTATTTCTGCGACGTTGCGGCTGGAACAATAACATGCAAATGATGCCAATTATAATCTCAGCAGGTATTTACTATGTGCTTTAAAAGTGTCTAATGGGAGTTTGAATGTCATATTGCGTGACATTTATAACCATAGCCTAGTGGAATAAATAATAGATCATTTACCTCAGATCTTTAAATGTGAACATAGTGTGAACCAACAAGTGTTTTTTCATGTGTAGTTTTATTAATGTTAAAAGGTGTATTTATTATTATATTTGAATTAGATTATAAACTTGTTCATTTTAGTACAGTGCACTTCTGTGATTCTGTCAGGTCACGCTGTGTCGCGTCTGGACAGCCAAATTGCTTGTCGCTGGAATCTTGTTGCGTTGCATGTAGTTAGGACATGGTGTAACGCTAACATCGTGTCCTAACTACACGCGATAAAAAGTATCTTTTCCATCAGAGATGTTTTTGCTAACTAGCCGCGACGGCGACACGCAAAATTTCTATTTTAGAAACAATTTCTATTTTTTGCGATGTCGCATTCAACATAATGACAGTGATAATCTCAGGTACTGATTGTGTGCTTTATTCAAAATTAAATATGTCTAATGTGAGTTTGAATATCATATTGTGTGACATTTATAGCCATACTGAAAGTAACAACAGATAGTTTACCTCAGATCTTAAAAATAAATAAACGCAAAGATCTAGCTTAAGACTGTGAACTCAATGCGAACCAACAAGTGTATTCCATAACAAAGACGGTATCAGTCACTCAGTATGTACATTTAATAATGTTAAAAAGGTTTAACATGTATGAATTAGATTATATACATAACCATTTTGTTGGAAGTGCAGTGAGCTTCCAGGGAGAGCCCGCCCACACGCGCTTCTGATTGGCTGTGATGTTTGATTGATTCTGACACGTTGTCGCATTAATTCTGGTGTAGACAGACAAACTGCTTGTCGCTGGAATCTTGTCACGTTGCATGTAGTTACGACACAGTGTAACACTAATTTGGCCTGTTTAGTAAATCCTAGTTGTTTGTCAGTGGTGCTCAGGATCTGCAAATCATTTGGCATTGTTCTACCGGTCCTTACTCTGTTTATGTGGTAAGTGAAATTTGATGTACTGTAATGTAACAGGTTACCGCTAGCAAGCAGCTAAACATGTCCCTTTAGTGGCTTCGTAGAACACATTATTCGTTTTCCGTGCCTTTCTGATTACGGATTCACGCCATGTCATTGTCCACCACCATGTTCCACTGTAGACATTGTCTGATGCCAATTCGTTAGCCATCACCCAACCCTATTTTGGACAGTTCTGATTAAATGTTTGATAAAATGTCAAACAAAGAGGACATATCACTGTGGGACTATAACCATCCCTAGAAGTCCTGGATGGCAATGAACTTGCTTTTCAGCCTCAAAAATAGATAAAAGAACAATATTTTTAAAATTCAGTCCAAAAAAAGATTTTTCTTGTTAAGCCTGAAAGGCTTAAGCTCTGCAAACCTATTGTCATGTCAGGTTAAATGCTTGAAAGTCATGCTTTAAGCTGAGGCAAAGCTGAGTATTTGTGAGTTAGTTATATTATAAATGGTATTTAAATTATCGTGGAGAGGGAGTGAATGAGAAAAAGTGAGAATAATGGCTGGGGGTGGACAGAAAGAGTAGGTCAGAAAGTTAAACATGCAATAGCAGGCAGCACTGATCCTTCTTTTCGCTTTAGGGAAGCTCTTACAGTAATACCCTGAGACAACTCTCAAGAACCACCTCAAAATGTTTGGTTCAACAGCTTTTCTGTTTTTTCAAGGCCTGAAGGCTTGGAATGCCCTCCCGGAAGAAATTATGCATGAGGATCTGCCCTTGTATACTCTCCAAAACCTCACCTGTTCGAAAGCAAGCTCCCTTGTGGAAAAGATCAACATGTGGCTACAGCGTGCAATAAAGCTGAAGCGTAATTGATTCTTGAGTGCAATACAAAAATTATGACTGCTGTTTTAATGCTGTCACATGCCTCAATGCACCAGTGACTTGCAAAATCTTACTCTGATTGACCTGCAGTTACCTCCCGGTTTGTACTCAGTGCACCCTTTTTGTAGTTGCCACCCATAGCTGTAGATTCAGCCATCTTCTGCTCACATTTGGGTAATCTAAATTTAGATCTTCACCGCTATTCACAGCAAGCCTTATCTTGTCTTCAATTCACATTAATATTTACATTGTGCTCTGAGATATGAGATACCACTCAGGGTGACGCGCAGATGCAACCCTGCACTATTTCAGCAAGCTGAACTTCATGACTTTAAAATAGGAAACACAATATTGCATCTCAAAGTTGTGAGGGCGCAGTTGTTTGAATGACATGTAGTGGCTGGGAGAGAGACTGGTTGTGTGGCATATCTGCTCGGTCAGTTGTTCGCTGCATTGGGATTGTGATCTCATTCATCCCTTCGCTTGTAGCCCAGTCTGGAAACCTAGCCTCTGTCACTATGGTACCTCGGCCAGGCTGGAAAGTTAGTAGTAAAGATGAGTGCCCTGGGTGGAGCAGCTTATTTTGGGAGGCAACACGACTGGGATGCTACATCAAAACAGATGGTGTCTATTTACGAGGATGGAGCTTCCTCTGTGACACAGATGACACAGATAAAATCCCTACTTGCCCAACCAAAAGCAGGACGCGGCTATGATCAAAGCACTGAGACTTGTCAGAGCACTCGCTACTTGCTTCTATCACTGGTTCCTCTCATGACAAGTCTTGTTTCTTTTTTCCCCCTCACTCTCTCAAACCACAGTTTAAGCAGATGCAGCAGCAATACAGAATGTCATCTCTTCACTACAAAATATCCAGTAGTTGAGTCACTATGTGTGGCCATATGTTAAAACTTTGAGGTTCATTATCCAATCTCAAGCTCTAAGACCTGGCTCTGTTTCCCTCAAAGACATATACACAAACCATTTAAGCTACTGAATGAATACCTGACAACACATGCAATCTATACTCACATAGAGTCCATTGTGCCGCTCTCCGAAGAAAGGAAAAGCCACAGAGATAGCAACCAGTCCTGATCCCCCATCATCTTGCTCGATGGTCTGGGAGTCACCTTCATCCAGGCCAAATGGGTAGAACTCCTCCAGGGGTACAGCCGGCTCCACGCCATGAAGCAAAATAAGAAGCACGCACGTGGAGAGCACCAGTCTCCTCAGCCACCCCATGACCTTGTCTGCACAGGGATGGAGAGGAGAGTACTAAGATCCAGGACACTCAGAGAGGGCAACAAGACAACTGTAAACCCCAGTACCAGATGATCCTCCTTGTCTTTCTGTAAATGTTCCTCTTTTGGTTTCTAATTCCACCCTTTGTTTCCTCTCAGATCTTCTCTTAGCCCTGGTACTTGGGCTGTTGGTCTATAACAAGGGGGCAGATTCCTTGCATTCTGTGTGCTCAAGAGCTGCTGTGCTCCGTGCCGCTCACTGAAATGAACAGAGTGAGGGAGAGAAAGAAGGAGAGGGAGCAGAGTGATTCGGCTCTATTTTTTTTTTTTTTTTTTACAATCCAGTGACTTGGTCCCTGATGGTTAGTTTAGAAATATCCTCAATAAAACCTCTATTCTGCCTGCCAAAGGAGTTCTTTCAGACCCGGCCCCACCCCCCAGGGATTCACTACCTTGCATGATTAGAAACTCTCATCCAATAGCTGAGGAGAGACCGGTAACTGGATAAGCACTGGGTGGAGCTATGGTAATCAAAGGGCTGCTTTAAAGAGACTCTGACAGGGCACTCTCCTCTGCTCTTAACTTGTGCTGAGAAATACCCTTCCCCAGAAGAACATGTCTTAGTGTGGTACAGCTAACACAAGGCAGTGTAAGAGTTCCAGAAGCTGGCATGTCATATGATGCATGCATAGTGCATTCCTTGTCTATTGTATACAAGATGTCAGTTAAAAAAATAGGAAAATATACAAAAGCTCTTTGGTTTGGACTAGAGATTGACTAAAAGATTGCTTACTCTATAAAAAAGTTAATTTTCCCCTAAATTAATCATACAAGACAAAAGATTTCAAACATGTGCCTGAAACAGTTCCCCTAAAATAAAATAAAATTCTATTTATAAAGGGGGTTATTAGTGGCAAGAATCAAATCTTGGAGGCAGAACATCACAAAGATTCTTTTATAGGTAGTTACAGCTTATTTGCACGCATAAACTACAGCAATTATCCAAAATACGTCTACTGACAGCAGTTCTTTAAACCACAAAAATCAACCTCATTTTTCATGTTTGTATGGTTTTATTGACTCATAAAATTCACTTTGTGATGAAAAAAATCAATTTTCTAATAGTTATTACATTAGACACAGTAGTGATTAGGAATTAGAAATGGTTTGAACACCCATAATAAGAGAAAACACCGTTTTTAGGTAAGATATATGCAGTTCCAGTGCCAGGACACTCGACCTGGGGGGGCTTGTATGATTCTCGGGGAAGGCAAGGATTATTATATGAATGAAACACGTTGTCAGATTTTAATTGAAAGGATTATTACTGCCACTTTCCTTAGTCACCACAAACTCACAAACATCAGTGTGTTTTTAACAGATGTCATCTTTGCTAGTAATTCATTTAAATGTTTGAAACCTAATTTTATGTGGTTGAAAACACAGAATCGTTGTGGTACAGCACCAGACGAGGCACAAAAGCACTTAAATTTGGCATTGAGAGTTCTAATACACTGGTGATCGTCATGTTTCGGGGGGTTGGAGTGGGTCAAATTGAATCCTAAGGGGCACAAATCAGATCCAAGGGGTACCCCTTGGTTGAAATTGCATTCAGTTTAGATTGCTTTCCACGCTTTCCAATGTATTCCGGGGGTGGGTCCTTCAGATCATTGCAGGAGCCTTGATGCCAGGCCTGATCATTCACTTTCTGTCATGATTCACTCTAGCTGTAATTTAGCTGATTGGTACTAACTAAAACAAGATGATCTTATTCTCTAAATGATCGTTTGATTAAATAATGATCACAGCAATCATGTTTTTGTAAGTTACAAAGTAGCAAGTTATAAAAAAGAAAAGAGAGAATAATTGTGTGGTTTCCTAAACAGTTTGGAGGACCTAAGCTAGGGTGTAATATTTAAGGTAGGTACAGATGTTTAAGTGTGTGCGACGTAGAATTGAGATTGTGCCTAATGCTCTAAGATGAACAGGGATCGACTTAAGGGAGATTTATGGTCTGTTTCAACAGTTTGCTGCACAAATCCTTAAAACAATTTGGCAATTGAGAAGCATTTGGTGAAACAGTGATCTCTTTGTTTGTTGTTATTGGGTTCTTATGGTGTGGTTCAGGATTACTTAAAGTATTTGTGCAAATGTAGTCCAACATTTCTCCCTGAGACCAGTGATTTTGTGTGTTTTTTTAAATCTGAAGTATGTGTGTGTGACATTTCATTAAGCATGAAGTCCATTCATGTTAGCACAGGCCCTGTTTCATTGGTTATAGGCCTTTGAGAGACTACAAACATTTTTGGGAACAAAAATCAGTTTTTTAGAGCCCCAATCTCATCTGCTTCATATACGCTTGTCTTCTCTTCATCTCCTGCTCCAACTGTTCTTTCAGTGTGCAAACCTGAGAAAAATACAGCAGTTATTGCAAAGCCGTCAAAGGCTTATTCCTGTAAATATAATGTAAATGTCACTGTTACAATACATCAAATTTTTAAAGCTTTCTCAAACCTGTTCTTCCAAACAGTGGACCCTCTGGCGGTGAGCTTTCTCTCGGGCCTCCAGTGCTTTCTCTGCCTGCTGCTGGGAGTCCCTCATCCGCTCGGTCTCCAGGTCAAGCTCTTGCCTGTGGCGAGCCGTCACTTCTAGGAGCCTCTGGGAGTGAGTCTGCTCCAAGATAGAGATCTGTGACTGCAAAGAACACAAAACATCTTGTTACAGGCGAATCCAATACAAAAACAAAAAGAGCTGAAGTAACCTCTATATACAGTGCCCTCCATTAATATTGGCACTCTTGGTGGAAAATAAGGGGAAAATTTCAGTATGAAATAAATGTTTTTCTCTAGTTCACATTGGCCACAATTATTGGCACCCAATTATGGCAACATCATTCTCCCAAGATAACAGCTTTGAGTTTTCTCCTATAATGCCTGATAAGTTTGGAGAACAAGAGATCAGACACCATTCCTTCTTACCAAATTTTTTCAGATTTAGATTCAGATTTTTCAGATTCCCAGCTCCATGTTGGTGCTCCTTCAGTACACTCCACTCATTTTTTATAGGGTTCAGGTCAGGGAACTAGGATGGCCATGCCAGAAACTTCATTTTGTGCTCAGTGCCACATCAAAAAATCTAAATGTATTGATTTTGATGTTTGTTTGGATCATTATTCTGATGGAAGATCCAACCACAGCCCATTATAAGAATATAATGGAGGCAGGCAGGTTTAGATTTTTTTTATCAGATGTATTTGATAAAATCCATGATGCCATGTATCTGAACAAGATGTCCACGACCTCCAGCAGAAAAATAGCCCCACAACATTAAAGCTTTGTTGCCAAAAAGCTCTTTTTGGTTTCATCTGACCATAGAAGCAGTCATGTTTCAAGTTCCAGCCGTGTCTTACAACTGAATATGCTAGAGTTTGTTTTTGGATGAGTGAGGAGGATTTTTCTTGAAACCCTCCTAAACAAAATGTGGTGATGTAGAGGCTGTTTGATTTTTTAAGGTTTTCTGACCTCAAGACTATATTTATTACCAAGGGTGCCAATATTAATGGAGGGCACTGTAAATAAATAAACTCCTGATCCTGAGAATTAATCTGGATACACACAGGCTACAGACATGCATATTACCTCAAATTGTGCAGCTTATTGAGAAAAGGTGTGTTTCTATACTTTTCAAAGCAATTAGACTTTAAATGGGCTTATCTTTTTTACTTTGGACAAATTGGGAGTGTGTTCCAGGGTACAACAGTGTTTTAAGTGTCACGTTAAAACAAAAAAAATCTAAGGTTACGAGATTAAAGTCATATTACGAGAATAAGGTCGAAATATTACGAGAATAAAGCCAAAATATTTTGTGATTGAAGTCATAATATTTTGAGAATAAAGTTGAAATTTCGAGAATAAAGTTTCAATATTATGTAAGTAAAGTTCAAATATTACGAGAATAAAGTCGAAATACTACGAGAATAAAGAGGAAATGTTTCGAGAATAAAGTCAAAATGTTTCAAGAAAGTTAAATAATAGAAATTAAAGTTATAATATTTTAAGAGTATAGCCTATATTGCAGAAGCAAAGGCCTGGATTAAGATTTAAAAACTTAAATTCGCTATAAAACTTTTGATTTTGAAAGCTGAGTCTTTGGAGTGTCTCCTCGTGCTCTCAATCCAGGAATTTCGACTTTATTTTCAAAATATTTTGACTTTATTCTCAAAACATTTCAACTTTATTCTAGAAATTTCGACTTTATTTTCAAAATATTTTGACTTTTTTCTCAAAAAATGTTGACTATATTGTCGTAATTTTTACTTTATTTTTGAAATATTTAAAATTTTTTCTCATAATTTTGACTTTATTCTGGAAACATTTCGACTTTACTCTCAGAGTTTCGACTTTATTCTCAAAACTTTTTCACTTTATTCTCATAATTTGGACTTTATTTTCGAAATATTTCGACTTTATTCTCAAAAATTCCGACTTTATTCTCAAAACATTTCGACTTTATTTTCGAAAAGTTTCGACTTTATTTTTTTAATATTTAGACTTTATTCTCGAAACATTTAGACTTTATTCTGGTAATTTCGACTTTATTTTCTAAATATTTTGACTTTATTCTCGAAACATTTTGACTTTTTTTTTAATTTCGACTTTATTTTCGAAATATTTAGATTTTATTCTCATAATTTCGACTTTATTTTCTAAACATTTTGACTTTATTCTCGTAAATACAACTTTTTGGAAAAATTTCTACTTTATTCTTGCAATTTCAACTTTATTCTCGAAACATTTTGACTTTATTCTCAAAACATTTCGACATTATTCTCATAGTATTTCAACGATATTCTCGTAATTTTGACTTTATTCTCTAAATATTATGACTTTAATCTCCAAATCTTAAATTTTTGTATTTTTTACTGTGACACTAAATCACCATTGTACCAGGGACTCCAGATAAATGACCAATTTATATTATTATGATCAGATATCAAAAGGTGATGTTAATCCATGTATTACAAACTTCATAATATTCTTGAGAATTTCTTATCACCTGTAGCGTGTGAATTTCGGCCTGCGTCTCACTTAAATCTTGCTCTAGATTTCGGATCTTTTGTTCTTGCTGTTCTCTCTCACGCTCACCATGCAGTACCTCCACCTCCTTCCTTTGGCGATTCTTTTCTACCTGTACACAACACATGTATGCATGCAAAATGTATCAAGGATAGAAATCTGGTGTGATATACTGTCACATGCTGTATAATTTTGTGGGAGGATCTTTTTATGTTTCACTTATACAGACAAGATTGACAAGTTAATAGCAAACACACAAACAAACTCTCATGCAAACTTACCTCAACCAATAATACTAGGAGTAGTTAAGGGCACAGACAAATTAAACATCACAGTCAATGACATTAACAACAAGCTATTTTTAAGTCATTATGTTTGGCTGTGAATGCTATTCATAACAGCATGACTTGTACCTTCTCCAGGGTCCGTTTTAGAGAGGACCTGTCTTTTTCCATACGAAGCAGTGTCCTCTCAAGCTCAGTTTTCTCTCCATGCAGCCGATGTGCAGTGGTCTGCAGGGTAGCCACCTGCTCCTGAAGTTGATCCTTTTCTCCCTGCAAGTGTACACAGCTCTCTTGCACCTCCTGCTCAGCCTTTTGCCTCTGTCTGACCGCCTAGTGAATTAGAAGAGATGTAGAATACATCAACATGGTTTTCTGGACTAGAATGCTTCATGTCTGGGGCAGAGACTCAGATTAACAAAGAAAAGACAACACTGAGTTTGTGTCTGGTTAAAGGATTACTTCACTTCCAAAATAAAAATGTCCTGATAATTTACTCACCCACATGTCATCCAAGATGTTCATTTCTTTCTTTCTTAATTCACAAAGAAATACATTTTTTTTAGGAATGCATTACAGGATTTCTCTCCATATAGTGAACTTCAATGGTGCTTAACTGATTGAAGGTTAAAAATGCAGTTTCAAAGAGCTCTACATAATCCCAGCCAAGTAATAAGGGTCTCATATTTAGTGAAAAGATCTTTTTTTTTCTAAAAAAAAAAATTACAATTTTTTCGACATACCCTGTCTTGAACCAGAGTGCACATTGTATTCATGCACATTGCAGAGTTAGACAAGACAAGCATTTATGGTTAAAAAATGTATAAATATATATATTTTTTTTTAAGAAAATGACCAATCGTTTTACTAAATAAGACCCTTTTTCCTCAGCTGGGATTCTTTAGAGCTTCTTGAAGCTGCACTGAAACTGCATCTTTAATCTTCAATCTGTTGAGCACCATTGAAGTCCACTATATGGAGAACAATCCTGGAAGGTTTTCATTAAAAAAAACTTAATTTCTTTTAGGCTGAAGAAAGAAAGACTTAAACGTCTTGGATGACATGGGGGTGAGTAAATTATCAGGAAATTTTTATTATGGTGTCATGTGTAAGAGTTTACAATTTTATTATTATTTTTTAAATAAAAACAAATCTGTTTGTATGGAACCCCGTTTTCGCCTCTGAATACAAAATAAAAAAGGTAACTGCGACTTTTCAGCTTTTTACTTTTTTTTTTTAGAATTGTGTGATTAAAACTCACAATTCTGACTTTTTTCTCAGAAATTAGAGATATAAACTCGCAATTGCGAGTTATAAAGTCAGAATTGCGAGATATAAACATGCAAATTGGATATTTTTTTCTCAGAAATGAAAGTTTATATCTCGCAATTCAGACTTTATTTCTCAGAATTGCTACTTTATTTTACATTTAAGTCAGAATTGTGAGATATAAACTCGCAATTTAGAGAACATATGTCTTTTTTCCCTCCTAAAATTGGACTGTATAACTCGTAATTGTGAGTTTATATCTTACAATTCTGAATAAAAGTCAGAAATGCGAGATATAAACTTGCAGTTACAAGAAAAAAAATCTGAATTGTGAGATACAAACTCGTATTTGCAAGTTATTTCTCACAATCGTGAGTTTCTATCACGAAATTCTGAGAAAAAAAGTCGGAATTAAGAGTTCATATCTCGCAGTTCTTTATTTCTCAGAATGGCGAGTTTATATCTCACAGTTCTGAGAAAAAAGTCAGAATTATGAGTTTGTATCGTGCAATTCTGTGAAAAAAAGTCAAAACTGTGAGATAAAAAGTCGCAATAACCTTTTTATATATTTTTTTATTTAGTGGTGGAATGAGGCTTCTATATCTGTCAATTCATCATGGTTATGATTGTGTATTTGGTTATATTTTATTTGAATTTTGTTTGGTTACAGTTTTCTACTGACAGACAGAGAAAAATATGCAAGACAGCACTCCCTTGCCAACTTTGCCACCCTATGTCGTTTGAAATGCAAAACATGTTTCCAGGATTTGTTTGATGCATGTGCCAAAGACCAAAAATGAAATTCTGTCATCAGTTACTCACCTTCATGTTGTTACAAACATAATGAAGATCAAATATGGTAAACAGAAGCTCAGCCATAGTTGTATGACACATGAGAACCAATGAGGTTTGTTTTCACATGTCTCTTCAAAAGAACCACTTGATTCATGTGGATTTCATTTCTCATCTCTTTATGAACTTTCTAAGCACCAAGTTATAATGTAGTACGTTTTTACTGGAGGGACAGGAACCTCTCAGATTTTATTAAAAATATCTTCCCTCGAAGATAAAGATGAACGAAAGTCTTATGGGTTTGGAATGACATGAGGGTGAGTAAATGATCACAGAATTTTTATTTGTGGTGAACTAACCCTTTAAAACACTGTGTAAACTGTAAGAGTGTATGTGTGGGTGCATAACCTCCTGCAGGCCTCGTGTCTGTTTGTCCAGTTCAGAGACCCTGAGTTCAGACTCCTCCTGGCTTCTCTGCAGGATCTGTAGTCTCTCATTCAAGCCATGATTTTGCTTCCTACAGTTTGCCAGAGCCTCCCGTGTCTTATCCAACCGTTCCTGTGCACATACACACACAGACAAATATGAACAGGCATCAGTCCACACATGCATAATCACACACACCCACATACAGTTTTAATGAGGAGGCTGTTGCTCTGCTCACTACTACCAGTGTCCTGTCTTTATATCCTTTTTCCCCACTCTTTCTTTCGTTTTTTCCCCTGGATCACTTTTTATTGGCAAGAGCTGGCAGGTCTCAAGTAAACTGAAAAAGATTTACACTGAGGGCGCAGTGTTTTTGTTTGTACAGCATCTTTAAAACAGACTCATACTAAGCCTTAAAAACCCTCCAGAGGAGCTGGAGAAAATTAATGAGTTCAGTCCAGCGTTTTAATGCACCGTCACCCAGCACCTTCAGGGAACGGGCGGCAGCAAAGGTAAATACAAAAAAAAAAAAAAATCCAAATCTGGAAACATTATAGAACCACAGCATAAATCACTTCACATTGTGGCCATGGTAGTAAGATGATCTGTAGGGTTTCAATTAAAACTGTACATGAACTGAGGTGAATTGAGATCAAAACAGATTGTGGCTGAACCACAATGAACTTAATAGGGTTGTTTGTGAGTTCATGATGAAGGAAAATGATTGACAGTGTTTTAATAAAGCCTTAAAAAAGAATTTGCTTAAACATGTTTTAAGTTCCATGTTTAAGCTTGTCTTCTGTTTTGCTGTTGTAGGACTTTTGGTGCAAGTGTATTGCTAGTAGTATGGTCAGTTAAAGGGATAGTTTACCCCAAAACAAAAATTCTGTTATTAATTACTCACCCTCATTTCGTTCCAAACCCGCAAGACCTTCATTCATCGACTATTTTAACAATGTTCTTACTACCTTTCTGGCCCTTGAACGAGTCAGTTTCATTGCTGTCTATGCAGGCTCAGGAAGCTCTTAATTCTCTTCCAAAGATGAATGAAGGTCTTACGAATTCAGAACGACATGACAGAACTTCATTTTTGGATGGACTATCCCTTTAACTCCTACTAAGGCTTATGCACGCTATAAAAACCCATACTGACCTGCAGAATCTTCCGGTCATGTTCGCCAGCTTTAAGAGCTCGCTGCAGCTGCGTTGCCTGATCCTGTGCTGCTTCTGTAGCAGCATTGCTCTCATTCAGGGATGCAGCCATGCCCTGAAGTTGCTCCCTCAGCTGGCTCTCCTGCAGTTCTGTGTGAGCCAAGGCAGTTGCCAATCTCTCACCTTCAACCTACAATGGAACAACAGTGTGGAATGTAACAACATTATACTGCTCAAACATGACTGATGTCCTTTTAGACAGCACAAACCTACACGCACCTTCAGGAGAGCTGCACGCTCTTCACTGTCTCCTAGTTCTCTGCGGAGTTTGCTGAGGCGTTCCTGCAGTGAGCTGACCTCTGCCTCTGTCTCTGTGGCTCGGAGCTGGGCACGCTGCAGCTCTCCCTCCAACCCACGGCGTGTGAGTTCTAGTCTGGCAGCTCGAGCTTCCGCGGCCTCGCAGGTCTCCTTCATACGGCGACGCTCAGCCTCCAGACTTTCCCCAGAGGCCTGGGAGCGCTCCAGCTTCTCCTGAATACAGCAGTATGTTTATACAGATAATGTGACTAGCATTTATTGTAGAGTTGCAATGAACACTTGATAACTCTTGCTTGTTATATCTGACTGTGGTGCTGTGAGAGAGTTAAAAACTTTTTTTCTCAAAAGATTTTTAATGATGACACATACAGTGCCTTGCAAAAGTATTCATACCCCTTCATTTTTTTTCATGTTTTATGTTGCAGCCTTATGTTAAACTGCTTTTTCCACATCAGTCTAAAGTCCATACACCATTATGACAAAGCAAAAACAGAATTGTCACAACTTTACTGTTAATATATTAAAAATCAAAAAACTGAAATAAGTACATTGCATAAGTATTCATACTCAGCTCTTAGCTGAAGCACCTTTACAGCCTCAAGTCTTTTTGGGTATGATGCAACAAGCTTTGCACATCAGCATTTGGTAATTATCTACCATTCTTTCCCTGACCTCTTCACCTCTCAAGCTCTGTCAGGTTGAATGGGGACAGATGCACATTTTCAGGTTTCTCCAGAGATTGGGTTCAAGCCAAGGCTCCACTCAAGGACATTCACAGAGTTGTCTATAAGCCACTCTTGTTTTGTGCTTAGGGTCATTGTCCTGTCGGAAGGTGAACCTTCTGCCCAGTCTGAGGTTCTGAATGTCTGGACTGGGTTTTCATTAAGGCATTTTCACTTCATTAATATTTTGGAGCATTGAGCTTTTCTTCTACTCCGATGAGTCCCTCAGTCCTGGCTGCTGAAAAACAGCCCCACAACATTAGGCTGCTACCACCACACTTTACTTTTAGGATGGTACCCTCCAGGTGATGAGCAGTGCTTGGTTTCCTCCATACATGATGCTTGGAAATGAGGTTCATCAGACCAGAAAAACTTGTTTCTCACAGTCTGAGGGTCCTCCTTTAGATGCTTTTTTGCAAATGCCAAGTGTGTTTTCATGTGTCTTCACTGAGGAGAGGATTGAGTCTTGCCACACCACCATAAACCCCAGATCGGTGGAGTGTTGCAGTGATGTTTTTCCTTCTGTAGGTTTCTCCTATCTCCACATATGATCATGGAGCTCAACTAGCGTGACCATCAGCTTCTTGGTCACCACTCTAACCAAATCTCCATCAATTGCTCAGTTTGGCCAGAAAGCCAACTCTAGGAAGAGTCCTAGTTATTTCAAACGTCTTCCATTCAGAGTAACGGAGACTACATGCTTCTGTGAACCTTCAATGCAGCAGATTTCTTTCTGAACTCTTTCCCAGGACTGTGGCTTGATGCAATCCTGTTTTTGAGCTCTACAGGCAGTTTTTTTTTTTACCTCAGGGCTTGGTTTTTGCTCTGATATGGATTTTCGGATGTTAGACCTTTTATTGAGGTGTTTGTCTTTCCAAATCATAATCATTTAATTAAATTTGCCACGGGTTAACTTCACTCGAAGTGTAGTTACATCTACTGTCCCAGATATAATACTTATGCAATGGAATCATTGGCTTTACCATTATGGTGTATCGAGTGTAGAATGATGTGGGAAAAAGTCATTTAAAGCAGTTTAACATAAAGCAGCAACATAACAAAATTGGTACAAATTGTAGTGTTTAACTCCTATCCTGAAAAGTGGCTGAACACTGTTGCACTCAATCTTTTGTGTTAGTGTAGAGTGTTAACCTGAAGTGCTTTGGCCTCTGCTTCAGTTATCTGTTGGCTGTTCTTCATTTTGGCTAACTCCTCACTCATAATCCTATTCTGTAATTCCCCACGTTGAACCGCCTCATCCCGTAAGGCGAGTGATGCTTGTGTCCCCTCTAAATGCTTGGCCAGCTCACGCTTTCCTGGCAAACACACACACACACACACACACACACACACACACAATTACATCCATGATAATCAAAAACAGAGCCACAAACTGGTCATCATCACTGAGTAGTGTGTACCTAAGTTTCAGGCTAGAAAACACTCTCACCCTCCTCCAGCTCTCTGATAGATTGTTTCAGCATCTGTATACGAGTGTTGCTTCTCTCTTGACTGGCTTGCAGGCTTTCTACCTGCTTGCTGACATTGTGCACCTGTGCTTGGGCCTCGTCCTACAATCACACAATCAGAGAGAAAGAACAAAACTAAATTTAAGTCAATATTCTCTAAAAATCTTTCCTAGCTCTCCTTGGCATGTTCATATGAGTTCAAATTATTTTTTTTAAGTTGGATCTTTTCAAAGAATCGGTTAATCCAGTTCATAAAAACCACCCCACAAATCTGATTTGTTTCCCAAGTTCGACTCAGTTCTGATTTAATAATTCAGTCGCAGCAGTTAACAGCTCACTGAAGGGGAAGTCTAGCATATTTCTTAAAGCATAGCTGGGTAGACTACTTTTATGATGCCTTTGTGGCAATGTAGAGGTGTCAGGTACCCGCTCTCTCTGTGTGTCCCTGAGCTCTTGCTGGAAACTACGGAGCAACACATGAACTGAGTCCAAATCCAGTTCTCCATCCTCTCCGCGGGAGGGGGACAAAGAACACACCAGCAATCCATTCACCCCAGGCTCATCTGACATGGTTTCACCTGAGGGTATACACAAACGTTTTAATTTAATTCTTCTCACCATGTAAGTTAGAGCAGCACATTGTTTCATAACCTTTAGATTTAAAGAAAAGAATCCTTTGTAATATAAGAATGGTGATCTTCTTCTTGACCTTTATCTAACCTTTGCTACAGAGACCCTCATTATTGGACTGAGAATGCTATACCTTTCACAGGTGATCGAGTTCTCCATGGTGAGGGACTCCGTCCGCGTTCCCCGGGTGCAGGGGAACGTCTTCCACGTCCGCTTCCAAGTGTACGCCTCAGGGTAGAACTGAGAACATTCAACCTGTGCTCAAGATCTCTCTGTATGGCGTCGTTCTGTCCCAGCTGCTCTTCCAGCCCTTGGGCCCGTGCCTCTGCTAGACTCACCTTCAGCCCAAGCTCCCTGAGCTGGGCCTGGGCTTCCTGCAGTGCCCCCTCTAAACGAGCAACCTCCTCACGCTGCTTCACTTGGCTCTCCTGAAGAATGGCATCCCGTTGTTGCTGCAACTCTTTTTCCTGGCGCTGCGCTTCTTCCAGTTCCGCTACACGCCGCTGCAAGCCTGCAGCCTTTTCACACAAACAGACCCGTTCCAAGTTTAAATGTGTTACTGCATGTGTGTGTGGATTCAGTATTTTCTCAGTGCGTGTTGTACCTCCTTCAGAGCTGCCTCTCTGCCAGCATCACTTTCCAGGACTCTTTGTCTGAGAGTAAAGGTCTCCTTTCTCATTTCCTCTTCTCTATGCTCTTCCTGGGTCAGTCTGGCCTGCATGTCACTCAACTCTTGTCCTTGTTGAGTGCACTGACCCTCTAATGTCTTCACCTACTCAGACACATGCTTCTTTTATTTTACAAAAACGGTTGCAGTCTATACAAAAATCTAAACAGCTGATTTCTATGAAGAAGAGGATGCACTGTAGACTTGGTAATACATTGCATGTGTGTATGGCCAGACAAACAACAAATCGACCTGAAAAATGTCGATGTCCTGATATAAAGGATTAGGTCACTCCTAAATTAAAATTTCTTGATAATGTACTCATCCCCATTTCATCCAAGATGTTCTTCATTACTAATGTTTCAATGCAGCTTTGAAGATCTCTACACGATCCTAGCCGAAAGAATTAAGGGTCTCATCTAGCAAAACCATCAACCATTTTCCCCCCCAAAATTAAAATGTATATAATTTTTATCTAGAAATGCTGCTCTTGCACCAGCTCTGTGTCTGGGACTTCACGCATTATGTAATAACGTTTGAAAGGTCACATGTGGTTCGTTTTTCGTCTGTGTAGGGCGAAAAACATCTAATTTTCTCCTCCAACTTCAAAACCATCTGACATTGTTTTACCTTTTACCTTTTTCGCTTTGTAAACACTGGGACAGTACTTTCGCCTACGTCACCTGTGAGCTTTTCAACATTACTACGGAATGCATGAAGTTGAGCTAGTGCAAGATGAGCATTTGTGGTTAAAAAATATATTTGTTGACTGATTGTTTTGCTAGATAAGACCTTTATTCCTCAGATGGGATTGTGTAGAGCCCTTTAAAGCTGCATTTGACCTTCAACCTGTTGATCCCCATTGAAATCCATTATATGGAGAAAAATCCTGGCATGTTTTCCTCAAAAACCTTACATTTTTTTCGACTTAAGATAGAAAGACATGAACATCTTGGATGACATAGGGGTTAGTAAATTATTAATTCTAGAGTGACCTAATCCTTTAAGGCACTGACTATGAAAGAAAAAACTTTAAATTCTTGGGCCCTGACCTGTCTGCGCAGTTCCTGCAGTTCTCTGCGTGCCTGCAAGCGAGATTTCTCAAGCTCACGCATGTTGGTTCTTAGCTTCAGTGCCTCCTGCTGGAGGGAGGATTTACATTCTTCTAACACTGTCAGCCTCTGATCCTTTTCTTCTCCCACTCGCTTCAAACTGATAAAAAAAGAAAATAATGGAAGATTACTACATGTTTAATGAAGCTTGTTACATAAAGAAACTGGGCCTTAAAGAGAATGTTTGATATCCGCAAAAATATATTGCGAAAGTATTCATACATTTTGTTATGTTAAACTGCTTTACAGTCCATACACCATAATGGCAAAGCAAAAAACAGGTTTTTAACATATTTGCAAATGTATTAAAAATAAAAAACTTAAATGATTCCATTGAATAAGTATTCATACTTATCTGGGACAACTTAAATTTACCCCAGTTGCATTCATATTGCTTGAAGATGTTACTATACTTCAATTGAATGGGTATGATTTGGACACACATCTTAATAAAAGGTCTAACAGCTGAAAATGCATATCAGAGCAAAAACCAAGCCCTGAGGTAAAAAAAAAAAAAACTGCCTATAAAGCTCAGAGACAGGATTGTGTCAAGGCACAGATCTGGGGAAGAGTTCAGAAAAAAAGAGTGGCTTATAGAAAACTCTATGAATGTCCTTGAGTGGCCCAGCCAGAGCCTGAGCTTGAACCCAATCAAACATTTCTGGAGTAACCTGAAAATGTCTGCCAGACCCTATACAAACCGTAAAGGTGCTTCAGCTAAGTACTGAGTTAAGGGTATGAATACTTATGCAATATACTTATATCAGTTTTTTTTTATTTTTAATAAATATATGAAGTAAGTAATTTAAAACGGTTGAATAAGGCACCAACATAACATGAAAAAAAGAAGGGGTAAGAATACTTTCGCAAGGCACTGTACATACAAAAGATATCAAGTCTATTATGTTAAACCTGTTGTTTTCAAATTCGGCTCTCTTCACAGCTGTTCGAAGTTCATGATTGGAAGTCTGGATGGCCTCTTTCTCTCTCACAACATCTCCTAAAGCTCTCTTCAGTTCCAAGCCCTCACGCCGATGGGTGTCCCTGTCCTGTAAACACTCCCTCAGCTCTCGGTGGGCCTCGATCAGTTCCTTACGGCCAGAATCCCTACTCTCCTCTACCTCACTTAGTTCCCTTCTCAAACGCTCCACCTGAAAGACACAGAGATGACAGGAAAAGATTAAATGAAACCAGATGATTCTGTAAATACAAATGGAGTGATGGGTCATGGTTTGAGTGCACTGGTGTAACTTTATCTATCTAAAATCAAGTCAATTTAAATCACTCAAGTGCAGTGATGTGACACCACAGAGGGAGTGAAGATTTCTAACAGTCATATTCCTTACGTGGCATGGTTATGCTGAGGACAATTCAACTTTATTTTCCATGAGATGAATGAAATGGAAACACAGCTTATTAGTAAAATTCCACTGCCTTGTTCCATTCAGCTTCTCAAAGCATGTGAGCATCAGACTCATCCAAAGAGTTCTGCCCTCCTTTCAACGCCGGATTTCAGGGCACATTCTCATTTGCACTTAAAATGTGTTTTAAGTGCATGTGAAATGGTTCAAATTTTCGAAAACCTTCATCAGATATGCTCAGGGTGAAACTCCTCGCCCATGTAAACACACAGGAATATGACCCACATTCTGGTAATTGCTTGGCTACAGCTAATCATTTTACGGTGCATTTTTTTCCCCAAAATGCAGCCAGAATGCAGAGAGAAAGAGGGAGAAGAAAAACAGAGAAAGACAGGACAGGCTCCAAAGACTGCCACACACAGCAGCGATGATGAGAAACATCAGCGGTGTGTACAAGCGTGTGTAGATGCTGGTGAGTTAAAAGGAAATATGTGTGTGTGTTTATGTGTGTGTTTAAGTTCACTGGGCCACACAAGATGTTTTCTTCTCATAAATCTTGATGTAAAAGAAATAAGCCCATGCCAAGCCCACACTGGTTTAATTCATTGATAGGGGGGTTGGGTTAGTAGGACAGTGGGTCAGAGATGGCCTTTGTTTAAGTTGAGTTGGGGGCGGTGTTTCCATGAAGACAACTTTCATTACAGTACAAGAAAAAATAAACTTCTGAGCACCTGCTTATTTCTGACTGCAACTTTTCCTTTTCATATCATAGAAAGAGGCTTTGCTTTTCACTCCCCTGCTGGCTTTTATCGTTCCCTTTCACCACTGGTGGTTTGTCATTGTCTGACCAGGGCAAGCTAGAGGAGGATTAGTGAAAATAATCAAACGGGAGGGGAGAATCCATCTTGGTGAGTAGTTTTAACTGAATCTGTGGCCTGAGGTATGTGCGGAGGTCAATTCCAAAGGCTGACCTTGAGGTTGACAAGTAGAAGTGTACACACACGAATACAAGCACAAACATGTCTGCTGACCAGTCAAACTGGTGGCACCTGGAGCATGCTCAATACACATTAACCAATGCCAAGTTCAATATGAGTGTGTGGTAAATGCTGCTCCCCAAGACTGCCTCTGGTAGGTAAAAGTTGGACTCCAACAGGCCCTATATTGCCTCAAGGCCCAACACTAACTAACTCACCTTCTAACTTATATGACATTGGTTATTTGGCACCGACACAAATGAGTTATAGACTTTTTTGTGTTCTGGATGATAAATTTGTTTCTGTGACTGAACAACTGGAATGGATAGTCTTGGGTTGTGTCACCTCTTGCTGAGCCTCCTGCCTCTGCATAGAAAGCTCTCTGATCTGGTTGTTTAAGCTGCGTTCTGAAACTTCACGGGAACTAAGAGACTCCTCGAAACGGGACCGTAGATCCTGAAGCTCTGCCTGCAAGCCTAAAACTGTGTCCTATAAGAGAGAAGGAGAGACAAAATGAATATAATAATGTGGCACGTGAAGTTAGGGCTGTCAGTTGATAAACAAATTTACTCAGGATATAGTTAACAAGTTCCTTTAGTTCCTTTTACAGCAAAAAAAATAAATAAAAATTAGTACAGAATTTTTAACTTTTGCAGTTTAGCATTTTTCTGGCCATAACATTAAATAATCATAATATGTGACCTTGGTCCACAAAACTGTCATAAGTAGCAAGGGTATATTTGTAGCAATAGCCAACAATACATATGGGTAAAAATTATTGTTTTTTCTTTTATGCCAAAATCATAAGGATATTAAGTAAAGATCATGTTCTTTTAAAATATTTTGTAAATTTCCTACTGTAAATATATCAAAACTTAATTTTTTGTTAAGTAATATGCATTGCTAAGAACTTCATTTGGACAATTTTAAAGGCGATTTTCTCCTCAATATTTTGATTTTTTGGCATACCTCAGGTTACAGATTTTCAAATAGTTGTATCTCGACCAAATATTGTCCTATCCTTACAAACCATACATTAATTAAAACTTATTTATTCAAAAACATTAACCCTTATGGCTGGTTTTAGGGTCTAGGGTCACATATATAATTTATATTTCTCAAACTGCATAAAAACAAACAAGTGGATGTGAACACAGAATTTCAATTTAGTAATTCAATTCAAATTAAATAATGAAACAATTTTCCTTGCACTTTATGAACTTATTCTTACAAAGAACTCTTTTTCACTTTTCAGTGATTTAACTTTACCACAGAAATGCAAATTACCAATAAAGAAATTGTTTATTTTCTCAGTTTGCTGGTTGCTCTGGTATGGACCAGTGTGAATATATGTAGATTTTAGATTTTAAAGTTTTTAAAAATAGATTTTAAAATAGTTTACTCCAGAATTGAAATTTCCTTCAAATTTACTCATTCCCATGTCATCCAAGATGTTCATGTCTTTCTTTCATCATTTAAAAAAAAAAAAAAGTTTTTGAGGAAAACATTCCTTATTTTTTCTCCATATAATGGACTTAAATGGGAATCAGTGTGTTGAAGGTCCAAATTGCAGTTTTTTAATGCAGCTTCAAAGGGCTCTACACAATCTCAGTCAAGGAATAAGGGTCTTATCTAGCAAAACAATCCATAATTTTCTTTTCCATATGCTCATCTTCCATCTTCTATCCATGACTTCTTGCATTGCATAGTTACATTGGAAGGGTCATGTGTGACATAGGTGGAAGTACTGACCCAGTGTTTACAAAGGAAATGTGTAAAGAAAGTCAAACGCTCCTTACAAAAAAAGGTAAAACAACAATGTCAGACGATTTTGAAGTTGGAAGAGAAAATAAGATGTATATACATTTTTATTTTTTTAGAAAATGACAGATCTTTTGCTAAACAAGTCCCTTATTCTTCAGCTAGGATCGAGCAGAGCCCTTCGAAGCTGCATTGAAACTGCAGTTTAGAGCTTCAACCCGTTGATCCCCACTGAAGTCCACCAATGGAGAAAAATCCTGGAATGTTTTTCTCAAAAACCTTTATTTCTTTTCGACTGAAGAAAGAAAGACATGAACATTTTGGAACATTTTGGGTTGAGTAAATTATCACGAATTTTAATTAAGGAGAGAACAAATCCTTTAATGTCAAGTTCAATAAATGTGTGAATGAACACTCTTAAACATTTATTCTTAATTGGGACAAAACATGATCCACAGACATATTTAGATTTATTATACCTTGTCCTGCTCCTGTTTGCTCAGGAAATCTCTACGCATACGATCCTTTTCAAGGACAGCTGTCTCTATGTCACGCTCGAGGGTGATTATGCGCTCTGTAAGAGTAGCCTTCTCTGCCTCCTTCTCAGATAGAAGCTGCCAATCAAACACAGCCAACTCAGAGTTAATGCAGTAGAAGCAACTCACAGTGATGCCATCTGCCTTATATTTTGACTGCAGATGGTTTAAGGCTATATGGGGCAACAGACACGCCTTTTGATCAGATCGAAAGGAAGTTGTCAAAAGGTTTTGACTGTGCTCCTCTGAGACACAAATACACACACACCTGCTGTTTATGGCTTTCGGCCTGCAGCAGGGATTCTGTACAGTGCTGCTGCAGCTTGGCCAGTTCTTCCTGCAGCTGTTGCTGAACTCTGCGACTCTGCATGCGCAGCTCCTCGCACTCAGCCCGCAGCTGCGACTCTGCCTGCTCCCTCTGTGCACACAACTCTGCACGCATGCGCTCCTGAGATACACAAGACAGGTGCATGTGTTATAAGCATCCAAGTACTCGCTTGAACCACAGGAGAGTTTTACAGTTTAGGGTTATTGCAATTCAATTACATCTTCAGCCAGAACTTCTCTGATAGTCCTAAATCTATGGCAGTAAACATGTCTGAAATAAACACACAATGAATACTGAACTGTTTGCTGAGTATTGCTAGGTATACAGTGCCTCATTTTTGTTGTTGTTGTTTTTTATGTTGCAGCCTTATGTTTTAAACTGCTTTAAATTACTTTTTCCCACATCAGTTTACACCCCATACACCATTATGACAAAGCAAAAACAGAATTGTCACAACTTTGTTAATATATTAAAAAAAAAAAAAAAAAGAAATAAGTACATTGCATAAGTATTCATACCCTTTCCTTGGTTCTTAGCTGAGGCACCTTTGCAGCCTCAAGTCTTCTTGGGATGATCCAACAAGCTTTGCACATCTGCATTTGGCAATTATCTGCCATTCCTCTCCTCACCTTTTCACCTCGCAAGATCTGTCAGTTTGGATGGGATCTGGCAGACATTTTCATAAGCCACTCTTGCTGTGTGCTTAGGGTCACTGTCCTGTTGGAACCTGAACCTTCTACCCAGTCTGAGGTTCTGAATGCTCTGGACTGGGTTTTCAATATTCATCTCAATATTTTGGTGCATTGAGCTTTTTCTTCTACTCTGAAGAGTCTCTTAGACCCTGCCGCTGAAAAACAGCCCCACAGCATGAGGCTGCTACAAGCACACTTTACTTTTGGGATGGTACTCTGCAGGTGATGAGTAGTGCTTGGTTTCCTTCAGACATGATGCTTGGAATTGAGGTTCAGCAGAAAAATTTCAAGTGGGTTTTCATGTGTCTTCACTGAAGAGAGGATTGAGTTTGGCCACACCGCCATAAAGACCGGATTGGTAGAGTGTTGCAGTGATGTTTGTCCTTCTGTAAGTTTCTTCCATCTGCATATATGATCATGGAGCTCAACTAGAGTGACCATCAGCTTCTTGGTCATTAGTTTAACCAGGCCCCTTCTCCATCAGCTGCTCAGTTTGGCCAGGAAGCTAGTTCAAGGAACAGTCCTAGTTGTTCCAAACATCTTCCATTATGGATAATAAAGGCTACATGCTTCTGTGAACCTTTAATGCAGCAGAATTTTTTTTAACTCTTCCCCAGATCTGTGCCTTGACACAAGCCTGTTTCTGAGCTCTGTAGGCAGTTATTTTGACCTCAGGTTCTGACATCTACAAGCAATATGAATGCTCCTAAGCTAAATTCCAAGTGTCCCTGAAAGGAGTATGAATACTTATGCAATGGAATCATTTCAGTTTTTTATTTCTAATAAATTTGCAATGTTACAATTCTTTGTTTTGTGCTTTGTCATTATGGTGTATGGAGTGTAGATTGATGTGGGAAAAAGTAATTTAAAGCAGTTTAACATAAGGCTGCAACATAACAAAACGTGAAAAAAAGAAGGGGTATGAATATTTTCGCAAGACACTGTAGCAGTTCAATTTATGGCTCTTTCCCAAATACTGCAGGTTTCCACAGGTCCTTAAAAAGTCTTAAATTTAGTTGTTAAAACAAATTTAAGGCCATAAAAACTTAAATTGTACAGGAAAGTCTTAATTATGATATTAAGAGCTCTTTGGGAAGACAAAGTATGGCTGAATATAAGGATTAAAATTCAAAAAGGTGCTGGTCTACTTTGTGTACTGTGGTTACCAGGGAAAACAAGCAAGTGTGTAATTTGGGACAGTACCTTTTTCTCAAAATTTCAGTGATACCTTGTGCTTTCGCTCAGTATGCAGTTGTTCCTGATGGCTTTGCTGTGTTGTAATGAGGGTTTGCTGTGCGTTTCTCTCAACCTGAGCAAGCTTTAACTCTAAAGCCTGTTTCTCCTGCAAAGCCCGGGACATTTGCTGCTCTAGTTCGCTGTGAACATTAGACAGCTCACCTGTGCATAGAAAATAGCAAGTACTGTATATACACATGCTTTGTAATGAAAATATACATTAGGGACACACTGAGCTCCAACATGCTGGAAACATGAAATTATAATGCTCTTTGGAATCATCATTACACAATATATAGTGACAGCACCAGCACATAAATAGTACAGTGTGGATGCTATCTGTGAGGGGACTTTGTTAAGCTCTAGAGAGAACCTCGGCTGACCCCTCAGCTGTTCCCCAGTTCTGGGCTAAAATATAGGCCTCTTGTGGACTGTAGCTGGGGCCCACTAGCTAGTGAGCTCGGCCAAGTCAACGAGAGAGAAATAGAGGCTCCCTGAAGAGACACTCACGCGTCAAAGTCTCGTTAGCCTGCTGTAGACTAGCGTTCTCTCCCTCTAGCCTAGCCCGGTCGGTCTCCAGCATCGAGGCCAGTTCCTGCCTGTCCAACAGGCCTGACTCTAGAGACTCTCTCTCAGCCCTGAGCAAAAGAAAAAGGAAGAGAGAACACAAAGAAAAATAGGTTGTGTTTTGTGAAGCTAATGAACATCTTTAAATGGTTGTTTCTTTAGCTAACATCATTCAAGACAGATGAGATGTTCTGGAGATGATTTACAGAGCAAAACACAGGATTAACCTCACGGTGATTCTTTCACAGAAAAGACTTAGTGAAACTAGGAAGAGTTACATGATTGAAAAGGCCCAATTGATAATTACTCAAAAAAACTTACTGAAAACACAGGTGTTTTACTTCGCTTGCCAACCTTAAACTCCAACATAAATACAAACACTTAGCCCATATAAACACATTAATACACCAAATCCTACTCGTACTAAAACACGAACACACACTGACTCACCGCAGAGCGGCTAGGTCTTGGGCCAGGGCCTTGGATTTACGTTGCTCTGAGGTGAGTTGCACTGTGAGATTGGCTTTGTCTCTTGCCAGTTCATCTCTCTCTTTGCAGGTCTTCTTTAGTGAGGCAGCACTCAGCTCCATTTCTCTACGACATGTGTTCAACTGTTCCTGGAGGGCTTGCTTCTGCTTTGTGACCTACACAAAAACACACATGGAACATAAAAGCATATATTTGAATGTTCACATATATCAAATGTTTGTTGATAGTAGATCAACGTCAGGATCATGAATCAAGCACTCAGATGATATCTAAAATTTCAGTGATTTGTCAAACACGTAAGATCCTGAGTTATGCCAGTAACTGACCACTTGGGAACAGCAGGCTGTCCAAATATTTTCCTGATATGTTAAAACTTTCCCCACTGAGCCGGCACTAAACCGTTTGCTAGCAAACCAAAGGAAATTTTATTTCTCTTCTCTGCCAAGCAGGTCAACTGAAAAAGCAGCAAGTAAAATGGACAAGGAAATGTTGCAAATAATGTACTGTACTAATAATTTACAACAAGATGGTGTAAAAATGGAGATTACATTAAGATCCAGTGATTTATGACAACTTTAAAACACTACAGTTTTAACACAGTGACACCTCGGTAAAACACAACTGTAGGTGTGGACAAAAGAGCAGCTGAATTCCACAATGTCTGTTGCAGACAGATCAAGCTTATGATTTACAGCCTTTTTCACTCATTCTCTCTCACTGTGATACTACCCGTCTGTAATATCTATCTCTCTAGTCTTCCTGTCCTTCATTTGTACTCGAGAGCCCCTTTGCCTCCCCCATTCAATTCCTTTGCCACTCATAAAACACATGCTTGGGCCAAGATTCATATATGGAACTCTTGGAGCAAGGTGTTGAGTACCACGGCAGATGGGTCCAATATCTTCCCTTGGCTTTTTAATGTGACAACAAGACCCATCAGAGCACAGCTGAGAGCTGTGAATCATGCTGGGTAATGGGGCACACGCCCCCTCATTTTGTGAGGAGGAAAGCGACTGACCTGGGTGTGTTGCTCCAGGGCTGAACTTCTCTCCCTCTGTAGGAGGTTGCGCTCTGCATCCTGGGTCACTCGGGTCTCTTGAAGGTGAATGTGTGAGGCCTCCAGAGCACGCTTCTCCGCTGTTAGGTCTAACAGCTCCTGCTGAAGTCGAGCTAGCTCTTCTCTGGATGCCGCTCGCTCTAGCTCTGCCTCCCGTTTGCGTTCGCCAAGCTCTGCCTTTTCGGCCTCAACCTGGCAGCAGATATTTTTATGGTTAAATAATGACGATTACCATGTTGAAAGCCTAGCCTTACTGGACACAATCATATATTGTGATGTGGATGTTAGTATGTTGGCATTCATACTAGGACCATCCTTTGTCAGACAGTTTCCATTTCCAAAAGAATTGCAAAAAATCCAGAATCCACACAAATTTCTCACCCCATGTCATCCAAGTTGTTAATGTCTTTCTTTCTTCAGTCGAAAAGAAATAAAGGTTTTTGAGGAAAATATTCCAGGATCTTTCTCCAAATGGAATTCAGTGAGTATTAGTGGGTTGAAATGGTGGGTCCAAACTTAAATTTACACAATTCTGAGGAATAAGGGTCATATCTAGTAACATGACTTTGAAAAAATCTAAATGTATATACTTTTTAACCACAAATCTACATTCGTCTTTCACTATCTCTTCGTCCATGACTTCAGGACTTACATAGTCACGTTGGCATGCGTGATGTAGACGAAAGTACCGGACCAGCAAACGCACAAAGAAAGTCAAACGGCCTTTACAAAGAAAGGTAAAACAACGTCGGATGATTTTGAAGTTAGAGGAGAAAGTTTTTTGCTTCATCATACTTTTTTAAATCGAAGTACACAGATGAAAAACTAACCTAGGGAAGTAATGGTCTTATCAATATCATGGTATTGTGGTAGCAAAAGTGTCTAAATATCATCGTGTACTACTTAAAATATATTTAAACTCCTTATTCTAACATTAAAGGTCTTTAAAGTTGTGTTTTGGGCCATTGTGCTTTGGCACAGTATCTGTAGTAAGAACTAAAACCGAAAGCACAAAATGGCTTAATCCCTTCATCAAGTCTGTTTTTGCTCCGCGTTCCAAAGTGAAGTGCGCACTTCGTTCAGGCGATCAGCTCATGATCCGGTGTTTTCCATGCCTCAGAATGGTTCAGTTCACAGTGAATGCAGTAAACTCATTCATTGCATGTGCTGTGAGTTTAGCATGCATTTGGGAACGCATGGCCATACTTTCATGTGTAGAATTTAAGGAAGAAGTATTGTAATTTCTCTACTGTAGTGTAAAGCAAAAATAATATACTTATAAAATATTCATTTTCATTTATTTCACAGTGCAATTGTTTTATAATATATGGCTATTACTGTCATAGAAATAACAATAATATAAAATTGTTGTTATTATTATTATATTCTAATTTGTTTGGCTTCCTAACACCAGTGTGAATGTAATTTAGACTGAGACAGTATACCACAAACAAAAAGAGGGTTGAGGCTCCTTTAAAGTTCAGGTACAAGTCAATTCACTGACTTTTTTCTGACTTAAGGTTTCTTAGTTTAAAATATGGGTTGGAGTTTTTAATTTTAAACTCTCATAGTGAATTAGTTATAAGAATTTAACTTTAAAATGTACACAATTTTTCATACCCTTTACAAACTGTCACAGTCTATGAGAAAATCCAAAGTTCTATACCATTCCAAAAAGTCCAAGCAGTTCTAAAGCATCCTATTTACAGCTGTTTTAATTAACTCAACAGGTGAAATTCAGATCCTCTCTGCTGTTGGTTTGTAGACAGTCATGGCTAAGACAAAGGAGCTCACTGAGGACCTGCGGCTGCGCATTGTGGCTGCTCACAAGTCAGGAAAGGGCTATAAGACCATATCTAAATGTTTTGAAGTTCAAGTGGCTACAGTGCAAAGATGTTTCGCACTGTGAAAAATCTCAGAGGACATGTTTGGAAGCCAAAAGTGACACCTGTGCTGGCCAGGAGGATAGTGAGAGAGGTAAAAAAGAATCCAAGGATCACCACCAAGGCCATCCTGATGAATCTGGGCTCTGCTGGTGGTAACATCTCAAGGCAGACAGTCCAACGGACACTGCACACCGCTGGGTTCCACGGACACAGACCAAGGAGGACACCACTTCTCCAGATAAGGCACACAAAAGCCTGCTTGGCCTTTGCAAATGCTCATCTGGACAAAGAAGAAGACTTCTGGTCTTCTGTTTTATGGTCAGATGAAACAAAAATTGAATTGTTTGGCCACAATGATGTAGCCTTCATTTCGCGTAAAAAAGAAGCCTTCAACCCTAAAAACACCATCCCCACTGTCAAACATGGTGGTGGGAACCTAATGTTTTGGGGGTGTTTTTCAGCCGGTGGAACAGAGAACCTAATCCCAGTAAACGGCACCATGAAAAAGGAGCAATACATCAAAATTCTCAACAACAACATCAGGCAGTCTGCAGAGAAACTTGGCCTTGGGCACCAGTGGACATTTCAGCACGACAACGACCCAAAACACACAGCAAAAGTGGTTAAGAAATGATTAGCAGAAAAAAACATTAACGTTTTGCAGTGGCCCAGCCAGAGTCCTGACATAAATCCAATTGAGAATCTGTGGAGGGAGCTAAAGATCAGGGTGATGGCAAGGAGACCCTCCAACCTGAAAGAGTTGGAGCTCATCGCTAAAGATGAAAGGGCAAATACCAGTGGAGACATGCAAAAAGCTGGTCAGCAAGTATAGGAATCGTTTGATTGCTGTAATAGCCAACAAAGGCTTTTCTATTGATTATTGAGAAGGGTATGAATAATTTTGGATATGCCACTTTTTGTTCAAATGTAAATAAAAGTTGAGTAATAATTTTTTCCACAATAATGCCTCCTGTAAATCGTCTTATTATCTTCTGGGAGACGTCTATGTCATTTCTAATAAAAAAAACAAAAACACTTGCTGGTTGAATAAAAGTAACTTTAAGTCAGAATTTGCCAGGGGTATGAATAATTTCGGGCTTGACTGCACATTTTTATTTATTTTAGAAAATGGCCAATCGTTTTGCTAGACAAGACCCTTTTTCCTCATCTGGGATTATGTAGAGCCCTTTAAAGATGCATTGAAACTGCAATTTGGACCCTCACTGGCTCCAATTGAAGTCCACTATATGGAGGAACATCCTCAAAAACATTAATTTCTTTTCGACTGAAGAAAGAAAGACATGAACATGAAAATTTTATTCAGGACTGAACTAATCCTTAAAAAAAACAACATTTAATGAGTATAAACAATATTCACACTCTCCAGTTCAATGACCCTGACCTGTAAGAGAAGACGGTTCAAATCGACCTTATCTTTAGCCAATCCCTCACTCAGGGCTCCCATCTTGGCCAGGGAGTCCTGTAGCCCAGCATCTTCACTTCGTAGTTTAGTGAGTGCCAGTTCCTGCTCAGCATTCTGGGCCTCCGCCTATAGGGAGGCAGTACAAACATCAGTGGGAAGTTTGGCTACATACAATCATTAGCTACCAAGTTCACGTAACCAGCATTTATTTTGCAATCAGCGGTTAGGGTAAAATATGTTTGCAGAACTGTTTAATAGCGCTGGAGTTTAACCGTTACATTTTGTCCCCAGAATGACCTGCGGCAGAACTGCGGAAGTGTGGAAAACTGTAAGTTAGACAGAGTAAGTGATGAAAAATCTCACAAAGGCAGTTTTGCATGGTAAATATCAACCACTACAAATAAGCAGAGCTACATAACTCATCCAAGGTCAAAGTAAACTGCGTTTCCAGTAATTCAACAACTGAGCTGGACATTTGACAGGGAAAAACTCTGTATTTACTTAATGGATAAATAATGCAAAACTGGGTAAACAGTTTTATGACTAGATGTAATTCACTGTAGCAACATGCAGGTGAGAACAGTTTTATACAGACTTACATCAGGTGTTAAGATGAATGAATGAGTGAATATGTGAATGAAAGAATGAATTAGTGAGTGAGTAAATAAAGTATGTGAATAAATGAGTGACTAATGCATGAGTGGAGTTATGGAATGACCAAGTGAAAATTGAGTGTTTTGAAAGAATATGTTAGTGAGTGACAGTGTTGGAAGAATAAAAGTTTAGTGAAGATGTAGTGAGTGAATTAATAAGTTAACAAATGAGTGGGTGAGTGAATGGATGAGTGGGCGGCTTAATGAATGTGTAGAGCGGTACCCTAGAGAGAGCCTGTGCAAGACTGCTCTTTTCGTCCTCCAGAACCTCTTTCTGCAAAGTCAGCTGACTCAGAGCTTCTTTTAGTGTGACCAGCTCTTTACGCACATCTGAGTGTCTCATCTCCAACTGCTCCAGAGCGTGACGTCTGTAGAAAAACACAAATGCACACAAACTGTCAAGACATAAATACACACTTTTTGATCTATGGACAAAACAACACAAAAACAAATGCAAACTCACTATGGCACAGAGCAACCAAATTAGCTCATAGGAAATGTAGAAATGTACACACAAACAAAACATAATAATAATGTAAACAATGTTAAGGTTAAGGCACATATTCATGTACAATACACATATACAAACAAAGATATTTCTATAAACACGCTCCACAAAAACATTTCCTCATCTGAGCAGGAAAAAAAAAACACTTGAGGTCTTATCCATATACAGTACATAATAACACATGATTAGGGTTGTTACCTTTGACCTAACCAGTAAACTAATGCATTATGCATCTTCATGTTTAATGCATTTTGTAAACAATACTATTCTGGTTTGATTCAAGGCTACTTTAAGGACAACATGTGCTAGTGATACTGACTGTAAACAATAGGACAGGGAAATAAACAAGGGCCAAGAAGGAAGTCAAGGGGTTTGAGGTTTCGCAATGCCATACCCCCTCTCGGATTCAGAGCGTTCTCGAGCCAGCTGCCTCTCCAGGTCCTCCCTCTGCTGCCTGAGGAGGTCTCTCTGCCTCTGAACATCCAGAGAGGAGCTTCTCAAAGCTTCCTGCTCTACTTGTGTGCATTCCAGCTGCTGCTGCAGGGCTGAGAGCTGCCTCTCAAGCTCTCCTTTTTCACTATGAAGGGAGAAAGGAAAGCGGAAGTTGTGGTGGTGTATGTAGCTGTTCAGATTTGTGTGCTTGAATCAGAATCATGAACCTTTGTAGCAAAACATACCTTTTGTAGAAAAAACAGGCAAGTCCTTATGTAAAGCAAAGTTATTTATATATACAGTCAAGCCCGAAATTATTTATACCCCTGGTAAATTCTGACTTAAAGTTACTTTTATTCAACCAGCAAGTTTTGTTTTTTTTTGTTTTTTTTTTGACCGGAAATGACACAGGCCTCTCCCAAAAGATAAGACGATGTACAAGAGGCATCATTGTGAAAAAAAAAATATTTCTCAGCTTTTATTTACATTTGAACAAAAAGGAATTCATTCAAAATTCATACCCTTCTCAATAATCAATAGAAAAGCCTTTATTGGCTATTGCAGCAATCAAACGCTTCCTATAATTTCTGACCAGCTTTTTGCTGGTCTCCAGTGGTATTTTTGCCCGTTCATCTTTAGCGATGAGCTCCAACTCTTTCAGGTTGGAGGGTCTCCTTGCCATCACCTTTATTTTTAGCTCCCTCCACAGATTCTCAATTGGATTTAAATCAGGATTCTGGCTGGGCTACTGCAAAATGTTAATGTTTTTGTCTGCTAACCATTTCTTCACTTTTGCTGTGTTTTGGGTCGTTGTCGTGCTGAAATGTCCACTGGTGCCCAAGGCCAAGTTTCTCTGCAGACTGTCTGATGTTGTTGTTGAGAATTTTGATGTATTGCTCCTTTTTCATGGTGCCGTTTACTGTGATTAGGTTCCCTGGTCCACTGGCTAAAAAACACCCCCAAAACATTAGGTTCCCACCGCCATTATTAACAGTGGTGATGGTGTTCTTAGGGTTGAAGGCTTCTCCTTTTTTACGCCAAATGAAGGCTACATCATTGTGGCCAAACAATTAAATTTTTGTTTCATCTGACCATAAAACAGAAGACCAGAAGTCTTCTTCTTTGTCCAGATGAGCATTTGCCAAGGCCAAGTGGGCTTTTGTGTGCCTTATCTGCGTCCGTGGAACCCAGCGGTGTGCAGTGTCCATTGGACTGTCTGCCTTGAGATGTTGCCACCAGCAGAGCCCAGATTCATCAGGATGGCCTTGGTGGTGATCCTTGGATTCTTTTTTTACCTCTCCCACTATCCACCTGGCCAGCACAGGTGTTACTTTTGGCTTCCGACCACGTCCACAAGATTTTTCACAGTGCGGAACATCTTGTATTTTTTATTAATATTTTGCACTGTAGCCACTGGAACTTCAAAACATTTCTATATAGCCCTTTCCTGACTTGTGAGCAGCCACAATGCACAGCCGCAGGTCCTCAGTGAGCTCCTTTGTCTTAGCCATGACTATCCACAAACCAACAGCAGAGAGCTTCTGTTTTTCACCTGTTGAGTTGATTAAAACAGCTGTTCCCAATGAATCAGGGTAATTAGGATGCTTTAGAACAGCTTGGACTATTTGGAATGGTATAGAACTTTTGATTTTCCCATAGACTGTGACAGTTTGCAAAGGGTATGAATAATTTTGGACATGCCACTTTTTGTTCAAATAAATGTTCAAGTAAATAAAAGCATCATCTTGTACATTGTCTTATATCTTTTGGGAGAAGCCTGTTTCATTTCCTGTCAAAAAAAAAAAAATCTGGTTGAAAAAAGTATCTTTAAGTCAGAATTTGCCAGGGTTATGAATAATTTCGGGGTTGACTGCATACAGCCATCAAGATTAGCCTAGATGTTCAATGTTCAGTTAAAAACTCAATTGTGCAGGTTACAATGCCACTGAAACAATGGCATCCTTTATTGAAGCGCCAGGTTTATTCAGTTGCAGACTCTACCTGGTTACTAAACCCAGTGAGCTGCGGTATCTTTGGGCATCTCTGGTGCTGTCCTCCGCAGATCTCTCCAAAAGTTGGTTCTCTTGCTGCAGTTCCTGGATTTTTTGTTCCAGGCTTCTGGTTTCATCTTCCCCGACATGTAGCTGATCTCGCAAGGTGGCAACCTGCTCTTGGGAAGCTTCCAGATGTGCTTGAAACTCCTTCAGGTGGATAGATATTTTTATTTAGTTTCATACTGAAATTACACACCGTTCTTGATAGCAGGTAAATTATTATGGGGACGTGGTGAAGTGTGTAATCTCTGTACCACTAGGAGTGATGACACCTGTGCCATATAAGAATGGTGTACAGGAGCATAATTGCAAACCTGAATTTGTGCCTGACGCTGTAAGATGGCTCTCTGCACAGTTATCAGAATACCATCTCGTTGAGAAGGGGAAATAGATCCTGCAGAAACAGATGGGTGCTCATCTTTTGATGAGTCTGAGGAACCCTCAGCACTAACCACCTAAAAGAGAAAAAAAGAGATTACTCTTCTCATGTTTAGTACATCTGGCTCAAAATATCATGCTCAATAGTCATATTCAGTAAACCTGATTAATGTTGTGCAGTAACTGTTGTAGACCACTGATCTCACTGCGCAAGGTGTCCCTCTCAGCTCGGTCTTCAGACCTTTTTATTTCCTGTGCAGGAAAGCATTCATGTCAAAATACATCTTCTTGAACAGCCAAGATGCACACCAGAAAGACAACTTAGAGAAAGACAACTTACAAGAAAGTGAGAGTGTTTATGAAGACTACTCTTCCCAATTGATGATTCTAGCAACACTATGATTCTAACTTGATTCTTGGACTTTTATCTTAACTGTTCCCTGCTGTTGGAAAGACCTCTGCAACTCGATCTTCAAGAAACAACTAAATACACTTCTCTTCAATCTACACTTGACCCTCTAACACTAGCACTCTCTATTCTATTTCTATTGTATCTACTTGTTTTCTTTTTATTTATTATAAAAAATAACTCTAACTCCTCTATAGCCGCTTTTCCACTATCGGGCCGAACCGCTCTCAATGCTTAACCGTTCTGTTCCGTGCCGATCCGGGCCAGTCAGCACAGATACGGTTTGATTTTCCACTGTGGTGCAGATAACGGAACTCTTTGGAATGTAAATACAAATGCGTCAAATCGTTGCCTTGGTAACGCAAGAGTAGGCAGCCCCTCTTCTACTGTTATTGTCCTTTTGGACGTGATATGTATGTTTTTTATTTATTTATTTTTTCCCGGCACTGTTTTGAACTTTTCTTAATGCCCTTCTCTGCAAGACACTGCGCTATAATTTTAAAAACTTTTCGTTTCTCTTTGCACCCTCCAGCTGTTGAATTTTTCTTTCTGTCCAAAAATCAATATTAGAGCAAATGTTTCATCCACAGACCAAAGTGTCTCAGCCATTTATATTTATATTTACCGTATCTGCTTACTGCGCATCGCTTATAGCCATAGACAGAGCCATTGAGAAACTGGTAGCCAGGCAACAGCGTGGCGACGTCATGCATACGCATTTTACCAGCCCGGTTCAGCACGGTTGTCTAACCGTGCCGAGAATTCCGGGCCGAGAACGGTTTGTAATCGTTCCGTGCCGTACCAGGCTCAGGTGGAAACACAACTGGAACTGTACCCGACAGTTCTAAGAACGGTTCGGCCCGATAGTGGAAAAGCGGCTTATCACACTCTCTATTCTTCTTCTATTATGTACAATGTATTCTTTCTATTTATTATAAAAAAGAAAAACCTTGGTACATGTACTGTGTTAGACTAACCAGGACTTGTCACAGAACTTCCATTTTATTGCTCTTTTGTTGGTTGTATTGTCCTCATTTGTAACGGTGCATCTCAGTCAGCTTACTAGCGCATGACCTAGTGAATCAATATATCGTGTACATGAATTTGTTCCCTGGTACGTACCCTAGCTCACTGCTCATTGGGACAGTAATCACTTAATTTCTGGCAACATGACAACATAACTTTAACATTAGCCCCTTTTACACAGGAATACTAGTAAATTGCTGTAAAATTACCAGAATATTCTGTCTTTTTACCGGTAAAGCACCATTCACACATCAGTTTCAAAATACCGGTAAATTCTGTGACATCATTAACCAGAAATGACCTCTAAAGGGCTGCGCTTTCTGGTGTTGTGTTTGTAAACATAGAATGGTAAATGTGTTCAGTGATTTTGTTGCTGTTTTCAATTTTGTGTTGAACATTCATATTCGTGCAGCTGCTTTTGGCTCAGAGATGACTTCAAAATGAACTACACAGCGTATCAGCGTAAATGCGTCATTGGTGATAAAATGTTATGATTGGCCCAGAGTAGACGTTTTACGTCAGCGCGTTCTTGACTTGTGTGTGCTCATACCGGAAATCTTGTTCTGCATTTACAAAAAGCACATTACCTGTAATTTACTGGTAATGTTACAGCTTCTCATACCGGTGAATTGCCAGAACAAATTTACCGGTATTGTTGAACAAATGATCTCTTAATTTACCAGTAAAGACTGTGTGAGAACGTCACCGCTGGAATTAATCAACAACAGGCAGGACCAATTTCTTTTTTATAGTATTTGTATTCTCTTTAAACACATAAATGAAAGTAAATGATTCTATCGTAACAATACTCACCATCCTGTCCAAGCTGCTCCGCAGTGCTGTCAGATTGCTTTCCTTCTCAATGTTCTGTGCTCTGAGCTGCTTCACCATTTCTCCCAATTCCAGGATCCTGTACACATACATGCATGTTAGAGTTTACATCTCATAATATCAAAGTATCATAAAAGTTGTCCATTTGACATGTTTGCTGTCTTCTGAAGTCATAGGATGGATTGTGAGAACTGAGGTACAGACTGAAATTAAAGGGTTAGTTCACTCAAAAAATAGCCGATGATTTACTCAACCTCAAAGCATCCTTGGTGTATACTTTCTTCTTTCAGACAAATCCAATCAGAGTTGCATTAAAAATGATCCTGGCTCTTCCAAGCTTAATAATGGCTGTGGGCGGGTGTTCAACAGTGCAAAAGAAATCCAATAAAGTGCATCCATCCATAATAAAAAGTGGTCCACATGCCTCCAGGGGTTGAATAAAGGCCTCCTGTAGTGAATCAATGCGTTTTGTAAGAAAAATATCCACATTAAAAAGTAGTAATCACTTTTCTCCATCTTGCGCTAACTATCGTAGACAGAAGCCATTCCGGGCGGATGACGGTATGCATTGCACATGCGCCGCTGAGAAGTGACGAATGTGTAAGCGCAAAGGAGAGAGCAAAACAAAACAAAGGTCACGAATTGTAAGTACAAAAGGAGGATTTGTAAAGAATAATGTAGGAGGATTTCGATATAAGCCAAGAGGACTGTTTTTCCTTTGCTAAAGTAAGGAAACTTTGCTCTCTTTGCTGCTGTAAACAAACTTTATTTTTTGCAAGATCTGCTGGCAAGCTTAAGAAGCTAAAGAAAAGTGATTATTATGTTTTAAATATGGATATTTTTCCTACAAAAATGCATCAATTCAATATAGGCGCACCTTTATTCACCCCCCGGAGCTGTGTGGAACACTTTTATTATGGATGGATGCACTTCTTTAGAATTGTTAAACAGAAACACCCACCCACTGCTATTGTGAAGCTTATAAGAGCCAGGACCATTTTTAAAATAACTCTTGGATTTGACTGAAAGAAGAAAGTCATATACACCTAGGATGCCTTGATGGTGAGTAAATCATGGGGTAATTTTTATTTTTGGATGAACTAACCCTTTAAGTTATCATTTCCAAAAAATCTTGGCATCCACAAAAGCTCTTTTTGGCATGTTCATGTGAGAAGTAACAATGTTCAATTTGATATTGATATTTCAATGTATTAGTTGAACTGGTTCACAGAACTGGCCTGAGTCATTTGTTCACAAATCATCTGATTTTCAGGTGAACTCTGACTTCAATGGTTAATAATTCAATGGAAGTCAGTATCATCAGTGAATAACAACTTACATTTTGGTCTGTTTCTCAGAAAAGCTGTCAAAAGAACTCTTTTAGCTTCAGACATAAGTGTATGTAATCGAAGAAAGAGTTTTTATTTTTGGGTGCATTTTTCTTAGAAAAAAGTTGAAGTAGGCACAGATTTTATGAGGTTCTGAGGTATTCTAAGAACAGTACTAATTCTTTTGCATGAGCATGTGCGTAACATTAACACAGTTGAGGCAAAATGATCAAACACTATTTGGTGTGCTTATTTGATACCCATTTGTCTATGGCCCTTTCTTCCCGCTGCAATAAAGCTCAGCTCAAATTTCATATATCAAAATGGAGAGTGATCTCTGCTCTCTACATTATAAAACTGTCACTGATGAAAAGACGTAGAAGAAAGAAGCTGCAATGACTCCATTCATCAGAAGACCCCAACCCTGCTTTGTCAGATCCATGGATCCGCTCTCAAAAGAAAGTGTCACAGACCACTGACACATACAAGTAAATGAAGAATGTAGAGGATACTGAACAGCAAAGAAAGAGACACACTCTTTCTCTCTAGTTTTGGCATGCCACACAGTTGGATAGATGAGGCAATCTGTGCTGACCTTCCCTGTGTGTCAGCACTCAGGACAATGTACAATGAGTCATCTAGGAGATGTGAGTTCAGGACATCAATAATTCAATTCAAAGTACTGGGATAGGTGCTGAAATTTATGACACTGTGAAATCCTTTGAATACGATAATTTAACCCCAGCTGCCAATACTGTATGTATTTATTACAGCAAGCTGCTCAAGCATGATGACACTTGTATATTACTGGTGAAAAATGAATGGGACGTGTACATAAACAGACAGACATGTTGTACCTAGAGTTAAGCTCTACTTTCTCTGCGTCAAAGCGGGCCTGCAGCTGCATAGCCTCTTTCAGCTTCTCTCTGAGTTGATTTTCGAGTGCAGATACTCCGCTGCTAGCCGGGGTACAAGGCTGGCTCACGCTAGCCTCCAAATTCACACAGGCCGCTTGAAGACGACGGCCAGCCACCGCACACTCGGCTCGCATTTCCGATAGATTCCTGTAAGGCACAAAATAACCCTATTACAACCAGCAGGAGCAATGAAACTTCCTTACACAACAATTTCCTTACGTTCCCAAGGAAATGTGTTTTGTTCACAACTGACGAGAGCCAGATGGCCAAACTATATTGTGATCTGGGAATAAACTCTTTGAACGGTGTCGTGTCTGAGTAAGGGTCGTGAACATTTTCTCCGCTGTCCATGTGTTGAGTAATCCACATTACAGCAAATTACTCAACAATGATCACAGCATTTACACAGGCCGAGCCCTCATCAAGCTTGGCTCTGATGGATGGCTCAAGACTAATCTGAAGGGCAATCTAACATCACATTTCCCCGGACGATGCGGTCAGGATGGGTGAGGGGTGACCCAGGTGACCCGCTGTGCTTTGATCCCGAGCAGGGATAAATGGTGGTGGGTTTGGAAAAAGGGTTCTGGCTGCAAGCTACACTCACCTGTCAGCGAAGGCCCGCAGCTGGGTGAAAGAGCTTCGCAGGAAGGCGGCCTGGCGCCACAGAGATCGCACACGGGCTTGCTCGCGGCCGTTTCTGGAGGTGTTCATCTGCGGGAGAGTGACACAGCCATATGGTCGGCAGGTTCGGTAATAAGGAGGGTGGCGAAGAGGTCTCCATTATACCAAAAATAATGAATGCACCCACACATACTTGAACTGCTAGGTCTCACATACAGTGAGGGAAAAAAAATATTTTATCCCCCGCTAATTTTGTACGTTTGCCCACTAACAAAGAAACGATCAGTCTATAATTTAACAGTGAGAGACAGAATAACAACAAAAAATATAGAAAAACACATTTCAAAAAAGTTATAAATTGATTTGCATTTTAATGAATGAAATAAGTATTTGACCCCTTTGCAAAACATGACTAAGCACTTGGTGGCAAAACCCAGAGGTCAGACGTTTCTTGTAGTTGGCCACCAGGTTTGCACACATCTCAGGAGGGAATTTGTCCCACTCCTCTTTGCAGATCCTCTCCAAGTCATTAAGGTTTTGAAGCTGACGTTTTGGCAACTCGAACCTTCAGCTCCCTCCACAGATTTTCTATGGGATTAAGGTCTGGAGACTGGCTAGGCCACTCCGGGACGTTAATGTGCTACTTTTTGAGCCTTGGCCATGTGTTTTGAGTCATTGTCATGCTGGAATACCCATCCACGACCCATTTTCAAGCCCTGGCTGAGTGAAGGACATTCTCACCCAAGATTTGACAGTACATGGCCCTGTCCATCGTCCCTTTGATGTGGTGCAGTTGTCCTGTCCCCTAGCAAAAAAACACCCCCAGAGCATAATGTTTCCACCTCCATGTTTGATGGTGGAGATGGTGTTCTTGGGGTCATAGGCAGCATTCCTCTTCCTCCAAACATGGCGAGTTGAGTTGATGCCAAAGAGCTTGATTTTGGTCTCATCTGACCACGACACTTTCAGCCAGTTCTCCTCTGAATCATTCAGACATTCATTGGCAAACTTCAGACGGGCCTGTACATGTGCTTTCTTGAGCAGGGGGACCTTGCAGATGCTGCAGGATTTCAGTCCTTCACGGCGTAGTGTGTTACCAGTTGCTTTCTTGGTGACTATGGTCCCAGCTGCCTTGAGATAATTGACAAGATCCTCCCGTGTAGTTCTGGGCTGATTCCTCACCATTCTCATCATCATGGAAACTCCACAAGGTGAGATCTTGCATGGAGCCCCAGACCAAGGGAGATTGAAAGTTATTTTGTGTTTCTTCCATTTGCGAATAATCGCATTGTTATCACCTTCTCACCAAGCTGCTTAGCTACTTGGCCATTCCAGCCTTGTGTAGGTCTACAATTTTGGTTTCTGACATCCTTGGACAGTTCTTTGGTCTTGGCCATGGTGGAGAGTTTGGAATCTGATTGATTGATTGCTTCTGTGGACAGGTCTTTTATACAGGTAACAAGCTGAGATTAGGAGCACTCCCTTTAAGAGTCTAAAAGACACCTGGGAGCCAGAAATCTTGCTAATTGATAGGAGATCAAATACTTATTTCACTCATTAAAATGCAAATCAATTTATAACTTTTTTTTAATAGAGTTTTTCTGGATTTTGTTGTTGTTATTCTGCCTCTCACTGTTCAAATAAACCTACCATTAAAATTATAGACTAATAATTCCTTTGTCAGTGTGCAAACAGACAAAATCAGCAGGGGATCAAATAATTTTGCCCTCACTGTAGGTCTCACATACACAAATACAGTACATTAAACTTTTCTTGACTGTATGAGGCTGAAAACTACACAAGCTCCTTCGTATCACCAGATGTTTGCACCGAGCAATGAATTCTCGCTCTTTTTTTCCAATCGACTGGAATGTTTTCACAGGAAACAACAGCTGAGAAAATCACAACAATGATTTAAAACAAAGACAGTGTCCAGACTGACAAAACAGGCACCAGGGTGGAATTCCACAAGTTCCAGAGTTGAGTTTCATTGGGTTGGATTAAGGAAAGATTTTCCTTAAACTGTGGATTTGGATAAAAACATACACTACAGATCTCTCCTTCCTCCTCCCTCTCACCTCAAGTTCCCTCCTAAGTCGCGTGTCCCTCTGCTCTGCCTCCTCTCGTGCCTTCTGCACGCTTTCCGTCAGTGCCTGATTGGCTTCGTTGGCTTGCTCAAGTTGTTCCCGGAGCAGCGCGTTGACCTGGCTCAAACCAGAACACCTGTGAAATATATGGAACAGCTTCAGAGCAATGTTTCCACCTGTTAAGCCACGAGCCAAACTTTGCACATGATCTCACCCCCCCACTCTGCTGCGCGGCCTCTATCAGCTTCTATGTTTACAGGCTCATAAAGGCCCACGTCACATTCTACGTTGCCAGCCACGCTTAGAGGGGAATGTGCGTGACAGTTTTATAAAGTCCATGTCAGCTCCAGCCTAATTGCCACCAGATTTGCTTGTCAAATAGTTTACAGGGTTATTTACATCATTCGTGGCAGAATCCACCCAGTTACATACAAAGATTGACGCCAGGGTGTGAGGCAGTAATGGCGACGAACAAACGATCATCAAAGGGGTGAGCAACAGAGAGAGACACGATCAAAGCTTTGAGAATGTGTTTAATCATTTTCAATAACTTAATCTGCTCCATGATTCTGCATTTGCAGCTTTTGCCCCTCTTAGAAAACACAAAGCAGAGGCAGACCACAAGGATAACACTTCTGCCCTGCTGAATCTCAGTTAATCGTGGCATGCTGTAAAATTCTCACGAGCTGTGGCACAGTTGACTTCTCTGACATAGAAAATTATATAAATTGTGTTACAAGACTGCAGAACCACAGAGGATCGGATGAACCGCACTGTGCAGTGCGTTCTCTGAAAGAGGCACTAAGGTGTAAAAAATGAATGAGCGCTTGGCAGCTGGGCGGCCCAGAGTTTGCCATAACTGTTTCAATTACAGGCGAGTGGCACAGTAAATCACGTTCTTTTAAAGGCTGGCGTCTGGGATGGTAGGTTGGCAGGCTCTTTGTATGAAGTGCAGTAAAACTATTTGGCTGAGACGGTGAACAAGGCTGTGATAATTAAGTCTGACAAACTGGATACCTTTGTTTTTGACACCCCCTTCTAAAACTATTCATTTCCAGTATGTGCTTGTCAGGGCTGAAGTAGGCAGCTAGGAGATTTTGTTTTGAGCAGTTTGCTTATGTGTTGTTTCTCAATGTTAGAACAGTGAAGTACCCTGGTGGAAAACTCTTCTGTTTTAGAACATGCATGGAAGCTGGTCTGTTCCAGGCTGGTCACTGGTTTGTCTATGCTGTTTATTAGTTGATATAAACTGGTCTTTAGGTGGTGCTAGCTGACAGACAATCTTGGATTAGCTACAAGGTCACTCTGGTTTGTGGTGGTCATGCTGGTTTTGGAAACCAGGTACCATATTTCAAAACACAACTACCATCTTTAGCTTTATTTTCCAACTAAGTAAAAGGAGAAAGCAAAAAGAAAACATAAACTCTCTACAAGGTTTATCACTCTTATTTTCCAAAATGTACAATTTGGTTCCAAACAGTCTTGACATACTCTTTGGCTGATTCACCCATTCTCTCTCATTTTACCTCAGTCTGCCCGGCTCTCATTTTCAGAAGCGCATATCACTCTTGTTCTTACCGTTTCTGCTCATCCTCCAGCAGTGCAAGTTTACTTTGGACATCCATACTGTGATCCTGCTCAAAGCGCTGGAGACGGTGTGCTGAAGTGTCTAGGTGTGACTGGAGCTAAAAAACATAGACAGAGAAAGGTTTAAGTCAAGTTTACATATACCTTGCAGAATCTGCAAAATGCTAATTGTTTTAGCAAAATAAGAGGGATCATGCAAAATGCAAATTAGTTTATTTAGTACTAACCTGGATTAGATAGTTCACATAAAATACGTTTACATACAGTCCACAAGAGAAAATAATAGTTGAATTCATAAAAATGACCCTGTACAAAAGTTTACACTTAATTCTTAATACTGTGCTGTTTAGTGATAGTTGTTTATGAGCAGCGCCGGCGCTCCGCACACGCACACCACGCACTGTGCGTAGGGCACCAAGTGCCTGGGGGGGCACCAAAAAATCTGGGTCGTGAAAAATCATCAAAACAGGCTACTAGTATAAATAACAAATAAAATATGTATAAAGCATGTTGATATACAAAAGCAGGTTCAGGTATAAAACAATGTTAATTTCAACATTAAACTAATATAAAAGTGTTTATATTCACCGCCTGTGTTTTATCCTATTGGTAATTATTGTAAAATAAACTAGGGATGCACCGATACCAATCGGTCGATAAAGCTTGTGCGTTTTGTCAGTAAAGCCGGTTCTGTAATCAGCGGTAAATGCCATCAGGTGCGTGATTTCACGTTGAGCCGTATATACTACACACAGCCGTTGTTTACCGACGAGCTGCGCATAGCAATGTTCATTATCAGTGTGAATGTGCGCAGCTCGTCTGTAAACAACGGCTGTGTGTAGTATATACGGCTCAACGTGAAATCACGCACCTGATGGCATTTACCGCTGATTACAGAACCGGCTTTACTGACAAAACGCGCAAGTTATCGACCGATACATATCGTGCATCCCTAAAATAAACGCTTGTGTTTTCTGAGTCAGTGTCTAGCAAGGATGAAGTTGCCGATCGCCATTTCCTCTTTGGACGCGCCTTTAGAGAAAAATTAATCTTTACAGACTACATAATGAAATAGTTTTTGTTTTTGATTTGTTCTATTTCGTTAAGTAATAATTTAAAGCTTTCTATAAATACATGTATCTTGTCTGTGAGTTGTGTATTTTCTGTGTTTTGCTGAGAAGAACTCCTGTTGAGATGACATGAGGGGATCATGTTTGTTTTCAACGTTTCAAGCACCGTTTGATAACGTTTTGTTGATATTGTGAGTGCACACAAATAAAAGTAGACCCTATACAGTCCCGAATAATGTATTACTTGTACCTTTATGAGCAAAAATGACGGAATATTAGAAATTGTTTCCACTGCAAAAAAACAAGTGATTGCATTTGTGCCTAATACCGCACATTTATATTATTTTAACATTGAAATGAACATTGTTTTATACTTTAACTCTTTTAGGCCTAGATCTATATTTATTTTAGGCAAGTCGTGATTATCTGAGAAGGCAAGATTGATCAAACACAATATGATCAACTCATTCTCTGCCGCTGGCCGCTTGGTCGTTACTTTAAAAATCAAAAACTTATATTTAACGAACAAAAAATGCTCCAAACGTTTTTTCTAAATTAACTTAATAAAAACGAAATGAAATATAATCACTTTGCGTTACATACAAAACTGGACTATTTTAATAGCTGAAACAATAGTGCAGGGCTCTTATGTGTGTGACAGCAATGCTCACCGTAAATAATACTAATAATTGTAATTATTATAATTATTATTTTAATTTGTAGACTAAATAAATGGGTGCACTTAAGACAGTAAACAGTTTATAATGAATGCTTTATTTTTAAATAACCTTTTACAGCTTTGGAAATGTGTTATACTATTCATTCTTAACACGTAGACAAATTTTGGCGATTTTATTATAAGCTTTTCACCCAGAGTTAGATGCATGCTTCACTGTTAATGTTATTATTAAATAAGGCCTCTTATTACATTGCATTCAGTTTGAGAGCAAAAGAATGACAACACAACCTGTAAATTGTTTGTTTTGTATTGCTTTTTACCTTTTCCTCTCCAAACTCTATCGTTTTTTACAAAATTCAGGCGATTTTATATTTTGAAAAATAAGGCAAAGCCGTTTGAACCGCGCTCTTCAATTATTATTTTATTTTAGTGAGTTAAAGTCATAGACTGTAAAAAAATATGGACGTAGTGTCCGTGACGTCATCCGTAGGTAACCTAAGAGAACCTAACTAAGAAATTCTGAATGGTTGTTATTCCTTTGGTGGTGGTGGGTGGTTGGTTTGGGAGGGCACCACCAAGCATTTGTGCTTAGGGCACCCAGATGGCTAGCGCCGGCCCTGTTCATGAGTCTCTTGTTTGTCCTGAACAGTTAAACTGCCTGTTGTTCTTCAGTTCTTTGGTTTTTCAGCATTTTTGTGTATTTGAACCTTTTTCAACAATGACTGGATGATTTTGAGGTTCATCTTTTCACACTGAAGACAACTGAGGGACTCATATGCAACTATTACACAAGGTTCAAGCACTCACTGATGCTTCAGAAGGAAACACAATGCCTTAAGAGCCAGGGGTGTAAACTTTTGAACAGAAGGAAGTGTAATATGTGTAATATTTTCTTATTTTGCCTAAATATCACACCTTTTTCATTTAGTACTGGCCTTTAGAAGCTACAGAAGATACTTATATGTTTCCCAGAAGACAAAATATGTTAAATCTTAAAATTTAAAAAGTTTTCACCTCCTGGTTATTAATGCATATTTTTTCCTTCTGAAGCATCAGTGAGCGGTTGAACCTTCTGTAATAGTTGCATCTGAGTCCCTCAGTTGTCCTCAGTGTGAAAAGATGGATGTCAGAATCATACGGTCATTCTTGGAAAGAGTAAAAAAAACCAAAAAACAGCTGTGGATCATTCAGGTAACAACACAGTATTAAGAATCAAGTGTATGTAAACTTTTGAGCAGGGTAATTTTTATAAATTCAACCATATTTTTTTCTTGTGGACTATATGTAAATGTCTTTCATGTGAAATATCTTATTTAGGTCAGTACTAAATAAAAAATGCATTTCATATGATCCCTCTTATTTTGGTAAAATAATTAACAATTTGCAGACTCTGCGAGGTGTATGTAAACTTTTGACTTTAACTGTATATCTTACACACCAAAATACACATGACCACAATTGTATAACAAAATTCACAGGAGCATAGAGATTTCTTCAAATTAAAAAGCTCCAACTGAAATTTTTGTGTGAAAGAATAATAGGGGCTTTCGCACCACGTAGTTCTGGGAACTCAGTTCCTAGGTAGTTCCTAGAGAACCAATTTCCCCCTCAGGTTGCATTAGCATTGGCAGCAGGAACTCTGAAGCGGCTGACAGCGACTTCATTTGTGGCATTTACAAATGTCAACAACCTGTATGATTTAAAAGAGCATGAAAATCAGACTGAATCTCCTATGACAAATTGTAGTGTTACTTATCATCGAGGCTAACAAAAGAACTAAATGTTGCTGTTATCACTGTTATCGTTGTTTTTTATATTTGTGGAGTAAATATTTTTACATGGCTTTTTAAAAATGTGAAAATGTGTTTCGTATGCATTTGGCCAATCAGCGTACATTTACGTCACTGGTATTTCCTATAGAACTGTTTTAGACTCTACTCTGAAGTAGGAGCTAATTTGGTTCCCCCAAACAAAGTTCCTAGAACTTAATATGTTTCTAGCTCCTGTGGTGTGAACACGCCAAAAAGCGAAAACTTCCACCAATAGTTCTAGGAACTATGAAAAGGTTTCTCCGGTGCAAAAGCCCCTCATGTGTTCTTCTATCAGTAAAGGCTGTGAAGTTCTCCAGTGAGACATACCGAGAGCCTCAGCTTCTCTGACTCTGAGGTTTTCTCCAGCACCTGCTGCTCTAGATTTCCACATCTCTTCTTATACTGGAGCAACTGCGGACACAGACACATACTTTCACTCTTCACTCTGCAACTTAAGATGGAGCACATTCCCACAACTACACCAAACCTTCATGGTTTCTTTTTGATATGTATATTCTAAGTAAGTACCCAAGAATTACAAAATCTTTTCTTCCCTCAAAGAATCTTTCCCATCTTTGACTAAATTAAATGTGTTGGATGTGACCACATCTAACAGTGGACCTTTGCCTGTAGTTTCTGCACCAGCTGAGCCTGTCTGTGTTGGCTTTCCTGAAAGGCCTGGAGCTTCAGCCTATAAGATCGTCCTTCCTCTCTTGGCCAACCCTGCTCTGCGCCATACACACTCTGCTGGTCTGAATCTCCTGACTGCTGCAACAGCATCTGCTCCAGCTGCAAAGACATATGCACACAATACACTGCTTAATCACCTTTTAGTCCCTTTATGGCTGTTAACAATTTGTATTATCATGATTTAGTGACATTTACAGTGAATAATTGTTGCAAAAGACTAAATATTAAAGGAATAGTTCACCCAAAAATGAAAATTCTGTCATTAATTACTCACCCTCATGTTGTTTCAAATCCATAAGGCCTTCGTTTATCTTTGGAACACAAATTAAGATATTTTTGAGAGCTTTCAGACCCTGCAGTAACACAACTGACAGGTTCAAGGCCAAGAAAGGTAGTAAGGACATTGTGAAAATAGTCCTTACTGCGTCGTGGTACTCTCGTGAACACATGGTTGAGTCTGACATGGAAGAGAAGGAACTGATGTGTAAAGTCGTTACTTTTAGGGGTTCAAGCACATAGCATTAAAACCCTATTGTAATTGTTAAAATGGTTATGGATCAGTGATCTCCAAGTAAAACTGATCGTGCAGACAAAACCGTAAGTCGTAAAGACTTGAAACTCGGAGGAATGGTAGTACTCACACGGCCAACAATGTCACCAAGGCTCACCCCAATCAGCCAAACTGGGGCTCTACAGCGATCAAAAGTATGAAATCGCTCATAACTCCTAAACTATCAGGTCCCGTTTACACTGTCAGTTAAATGCGACACAATTCCGATTTTTTGCTCATATGTGGCACAGATCGGATCTGTTCTATGACAGTGTAAACGGGTAAAAAACGCATGCATTCGGATATTTCGAGATCGGTTTCAGGCCTCATTCATATGTGGAAATAAATCAGATATAAATCGGATATGTGCCAATGCGACTGTCTTGTAAACAGGTGTCACGGTAAATTAAGGATGAATAAGGGAGGTCTGGGTCCAAAAGCAGGTAAGAAATAATATTTAATAAAACAAACAAACTAAACAAACGAACAAACCAACAAAAGGCCAACACGGCACAAACACGACTAGAGCAAGACTTGAGCAAGATGACATCGAAACAGGAAACATGAAAACATGAAAACATGAAAACAATGCAGACTCACCAGGGTAGTGGAAGTGTGGAGATTATAAAGACACTGGTGATTGTGAACAGCTGGGGAATAACAGGTGACATAATCAGGACAAGTGAACACTCAGGGAAGTGCAGTGCAGGGAAGGGAAAACAGCGACCCCAGGTGGCTGAGGGAAAACCCACAGCCCCGATCATGACATTACCCCCTCCTTACGGAACGGCTCCCAGACGTTCCCAAAGTCTGGAGGGAGGAGGTACGGAGGAAGGCAACTCAGGGGGAGGGATGGCGGGCCAGGCCCGTGCAGCGCAGTCTCCGTCGCGCCAGCAACAGAAATCGCAGCCGTCTCAGCGCTAGGAACAGAGTGCGTGGCCGCCTCCGCACCAGGAACAGAGCGCGCGGCCGCCTCAGCGTCAGGAACAGGACGCGCAGCCGACTCAGCGTCAGGAACAGGATGCGCAGCAGCCTCAGCGTCAGGAACAGGACGCGCAGCCGCCTCAGCGTCAGGAACAGGACGCGCAGCCGCCTCAGCGTCAGGAACAGAACGCGCAGCCGCCTCAGCGTCAGGAACAGGACGCGCAGCCGACTCAGCGTCAGGAACAGGACGCGCAGCAGCCTCAGCGTCAGGAACAGGACGCGCAGCCGCCTCAGCGTCAGGAACAGGACGCGCAGCCGCCTCAGCGTCAGGAACAGGACGCGCAGCCGCCTCAGCGTCAGGAACAGAACGCGCAGCCGCCTCAGCGTCAGGAACAGGACGCGCAGCCGCCTCAGCGTCAGGAACAGGACGCGCAGCCGCCTCCGCAAAGCAGGGGCGCTTCCACACAGCCTCGGCACTGCGGGTGTCCATCGCCGCCAGGCAGGCGTAGATGAACTCGAACCGCTTGGCCGACGCCGCCTCGAAGGACATCCCCTCTGTGTCTGGAACCGAACGGGTGGTCGCTGCCCCCAAGCGGGTGGACGCCGCCTCCTCAAAAAAAAATCTCCCCGCTGGACCCATCAGTGGAGTCTGCATTCTGTCATCGGTAAATTAAGGATGAATAAGGGAGGTCTGGGTCCAAAAGCAGGTAAGAAATAATATTTAATAAAACAAACAAACTAAACAAACGAACAAACCAACAAAAGGCCAACACGGCACAAACACGACTAGAGCAAGACTTGAGCAAGATGACATCGAAACAGGAAACATGAAAACATGAAAACATGAAAACAATGCAGACTCACCAGGGTAGTGGAAGTGTGGAGATTATAAAGACACTGGTGATTGTGAACAGCTGGGGAATAACAGGTGACATAATCAGGACAAGTGAACACTCAGGGAAGTGCAGTGCAGGGAAGGGAAAACAGCGACCCCAGGTGGCTGAGGGAAAACCCACAGCCCCGATCATGACAACAGGCAGATCGGATCTTCTGAGGCATTGCGTTCTGTACGTCATTAAAATTGCTACAATTTGGTACTTCTCTGTGGTTTAATGACATCTTATGTTAGCCTTGCTGTCAAAGTGAGTGTAAATACGCACAGAATATTTTTAGGTACAGCCACAGGCAAAATCGTGAAAAATTGAAAAAGGTCGGTTGAGGTATTTTTACGAAAATTAGTTTAATACGCCCCCGTCTAGAGATCCCAAATGCTCCAAATAGTGATTAGAAATGTAACAGTTTATTTTTTTGTACAATTACTGAGAGGATTATCTTTTCTCTGCTCACTTCTCGCGCTGACTGTCATCCAAAGTGTGCGCATTACGCGCTTCCGACGGCTTGCAAACCCATATACACATATACACAGAATTACAGTATACGCTTGGGGAACTGTTTGTGAAAAACATATGTGTAGCGTGTAACATTATTTGTAACATAAAAAAAAAATAATGTGTAACATTATACTCAGTGGTGTAGTGGTGCCTGGAGAAGTGTGTATGCCCCCATTTAAAAGTTTACATGGGTTCACTGGTTTAAGAAATTTGTGATCGTAAAAACCCGCTTTTTTTATTTGTAAGGTATTGTTTTCGTTATTATGATGGGGTGCACGAGACGAAGCAGGCGCATCAGGCGCAATCATCGAATATATTTCAAAGCAAGCCGGCGCCACGGTCCTGACTGCATCATCACTGTTTTTATTGTGTTTTTAGCAAATATTTACATTTATTCACATATGACCTGTGGTGGACTGTCATGATTTTGGCTAATGCAGGACATGATGCGCATCAGAGGGGATTTAAAAGTGGGTATACGCAAAGCCGCCTGATAAAGAAGTGAGTATATGCCATATACCTGCCTACCCTCCACTATACACCACTGAACTTGTTTCGTGCATTGTAGTATATCTGTACAGTAATCGGTCTCATTAATGATAATCTAACCATAAAAGAAAAGAGAGAATCGCTCGCTGCACTTCTTTAAACTGCTTTTGCTATTTGTTTCTAATAAACACATTTGAGTATGTGTTTTTCACATATGAATGCTTTTGTAAATTGATAAAGGTAATGTTTTCTTTCTTTCTAGGCTATTTGTTATACTGTTCTCATTTATAATAGCCAATATAAAATAAGAAATAGCCGTATTGTGATTATTAATATAGTAATTATTAATAAGAAAAGAGCTGGAGGAAAACTTTAATCTTTCTCATAATCAACTTTGCTGACTCTATCGACTTCAAATGGATGTAGCGTAGTCCAACAAATCACGTATCATATTTTTAAAAATGTGTTAATTGTGACTCGTTTGATCAGCACTGATCACGTATTATTCTCAGGAGGAGTGAAGGAGGTAAACGTTAACAATGCATGCGTGATGTTTAAGATGGTATGGCAAGTGTAAACGCATGAATCGGATATAGGTCATAACTGAAAGAACGTGTAAACGGACAGCCCAAAAAATCGGATATAGGCATCAAATCAGAATTGGGCATCAAGATCTGCAGTGTAAACGGGGCCTCAGTCGCAGGCCCAAGTGTCTTGCATGCCTCAGATACGATAGTATTTTGGATTTTATGCAAAACCTGCTTTTGTGAAATAGTCCTAGGTTTTTCACACGATCGGAACCAAACCCGTGCAAAAAGATTCTCTGGAGAGCAAATATCAATAATTATAAAAAACGTTAAACTTTCGATTCACTGTCGTAAAGGGGTGTCTTAAAGGGGTCATCGGATGCAAAACTCACTTTTACATGTTGTTTGAACATTAATGTGTTTTGGCAGTTTGTGTACACAACCACCCTACAATGATAAAAATCCACCCAGTGGTATTTTTTTAATCTTTAAAAGTAATATCCCCTTTTTAAAATCAGGTGATTCTCAGCTTCTTGTTGGTGTGACGGCACACCGGCAGAGGCTACTCCCATGATAGTTGATTGACATGAGTGCCTTACCTTAGACCTGCCCTCACCGAGCTGAAACAGTTCGCCATTGTGTCGACTTAGGTGCAGAGGAAGACAAGAATGTCTCCAATTGAACGATTGAGGTGTTCTGTTGTTGGATGTAATAATGAACATAGCAGTAGTCATTTACTCCCGACATCTGAGCCGCTGAAGACGCAGAGGATAACGTTACTTTCGTTTTTTAAAAGGAAAGTGCCGATCCTGATCTACATATGCATCTATGTTCGTTCGAATTGTTTCTGATGCAGCTTCACCCACAGCAGAGGTGAGTATAAGGGTTTTTTTATGCATCTTTGCAAATGGCCTTTCTTAATAATGTGCTAGTTGGCAATTTTCGTGGCTAAACGCAGCTAAATGTGACTAAAGTAAACATTACAGCTCATAATCCCACAGCAGAGAGGGGCGGGGCGAGCAGAGCTCATTTGCATTTAAAGGACCATGCAATAAAATTAGTTGAATTTTTGCAGAGCTAATTTTGACAAGGTAAAAGGGTGTTTTTTACACTACTATTGAGAATTTTTAACCAACGTGTATTAAAGACTTTTTATTAAGACCCTAAAGAATCATATAAACTTGTGTAAAAGTAAAATGGCTATAACTCCTGAACAGAATGAGATATCTTTGCCAAACTCAATGTACAGTCGTGGCCAAAAGTTTTGAGAATTATATAAATATTGGAAATTGGAAAAGTTGCTGCTTAAGTTTTTATAATAGCAATTTGCATATACTCCAGAATGTTATGAAGATTGATCAGATGAATTGCATAGTCCTTCTTTGCCATGAAAATTTACTTAATCCCGAAAAAAACGTTCCACTGCATTGTTAAGAAGGCTTCAGGGCGTCCAAGAAAGTCCAGTAAGCGCCAGGATCGTCTCCTAAAGTGGATTCAGCTGCGGGATCGGAGTGCCACCAGTGCAGAGCTTGCTCAGGAATGGCAGCAGGCAGGTGTGAGCGCATCTGCACGCACAGTGAGGCCAAGACTTTTGGAAGATGGCCTGGTGTCAAGAAGAGCAGCAAAGAAGCCACTTCTCTCCAAAAAAAACATCAGGGACAGATTGATCTTCTGCAAAAAGTATGGCGAATGGACTGCTGAGGACTGGGGCAAAGTCATATTCTCCTATGAAGCCTCTTTCCGATTGTTTGGGGCATCTGGAAAAAGGCTTGTCCGGAGAAGAAAAGGTGAGTGCTACCATCAGTCCTGTGTCATGCCAACAGTAAAGCATTCTGAAACCATTCATGTGTGGGGTTGCTTGTCATCCAAGGGAGTGGGCTCACTCACAATATTGCCCAAAAACACAGCCATGAATAAAGAATGGTACCAAAACACCCTCCAACAGCAACTTCTTCCAACAATCCAACAACAGTTTGGTGAAGAACAATGCATTTTCCAGCACGATGGAGCACCGTGCCATAAGGCAAAAGTGATAACTAAGTGGCTCGGGGACCAAAACGTTGAAATTTTGGGTCCATGGCCTGGAAACTCCCCAGATCTTAACCCCATTGAGAACTTGTGGTCAATCCTCAAGAGGCGGGTGGACAAACAAAAACCCACTAATTCTGATAAACTCCAAGAAGTGATTATGAAAGAACGGGTTGCTATCAGTCAGGATTTGGCCCAGAAGTTGATTGAGTTGATCTAAAAGCAGTTTAGCAGCAAACTTTGTGAAAACTAATATTTGTGTCATTCTCAAAACTTTTGGCCACGACTGTACAATCTGACTTGGTGGCGCTATAAGACGTATAAAACAAAAATGGCTAGACCTACCCAACTATTTGTCCTATCAACATTAAAATCACTTCACAGTCTTGGTCCAAAGTGCCACAAGTGTCTATAGGGAAATTTGTGTATCTCAAAAAAACATGGCCACCATTGGCCGATAAAGTTTGAGCACCTATTAGATGTGGTTAACGTAGGCTGATCGGAAAAAAAAAACTCATTGGGCCTGTTTGACTCACGGCCCCAAAGGTCTGTGAGAAATAAACGATTGCAAAGATGAAAAAACCCTTTGAGAACTAGTCCTAGGTTTTTCGCTCAATCTGAAAAAAAAAAACATTGCAGTACAATTCTCTGGACTCTGTCAATAATTATTTAAAAAAATGTTCAAATTTACCCTTTGGGAAGCTAATGGGGTTGTTTAGAAAAAAAGCCTGTCCGAATTTTAACCAAAATCCTACAAAGCCTGAAGAAAAACTTAAAACTTAAAACACGAAACCTGGTGAGCACATGCGACAGGTGATTCTAAACAAGCATGCAAACTTTTAAGGAGATCGGACCACAGCTAGCGCTATAACAGTCATGAACGTTACAAAACATTATATTTCTATGGTAAATTACCTGTATTTTCAAAAAAAATAACTTTTTTCATGTGTGCTTAAATGCCTTAAAGCGCTTGACCCCCGGTAATCACTGCTTGCAGCTATATTTGTTTTTTGTTTCTACAGTCTTTGCGCACAAAAAGTATTCTCGTAGCTTCATAACACTGCAGTTAAACAACTAAGGTCACAGGGTTTGTTTTATCAAGTCCTTACTACCTTTTCGAGCCTTGAACGTTTCATTGTGTTGCTGTCTATGCAGCATTAGAAAGCTTTTAGAATTTATCAAAGCACCTTATGTTTGTGTTCTTACGGGTTTGGAAAGACACGAGGGTAATTAATGACAGAATTTTAATTTCTGGGTGAACTATCCCTTTAATATCCCACATTTTTGCTTCTCAAGTACATTTGTCTTAAACTTATTCATTGAAAAAACACAGGTAGCGTGTATAGAGAGGAGAAAGTTGTATGTCACAATGGCAGAGTGTTTCTCCTTTGATTCCCATCCTCCTACGGGGTCTTCAATCGCAATGTCCCATTACCCCTCCAACCCCTCCCATCTTCCTTTAACCCCCAGTGTATATCATGGTGCCAGACACCCAGTCCCTACTAACAAAAACCACATGTTTCCTCTCAACACAACAACATGCTGCCTCAGCTGATTCAAACAAAGCAAGAAAAAGAGAGAGCGAGGGGTAGAGAGAGAGAGAGTAAAAGGTGGAAGTAGAGTCACCTTCATCCTTTTGGCAAAGAAGTGTGAAACACAGAAATACACACAACCACAGGTCATACTGAAATCACAGGCTAACACTCATCTGCTGTTAAGCTGAACAGCAGCCTCTACAAGATGCAAGGGACAATAGTCCCCCTGTTCCCAACTGGAGCCAAGGGCTTCGCAAAACTTAATAAAACATTTTCAAACAGCCATTCCGAGAGCTTTAATTCCGTATACTACAAAGAGGGGCAAACCAGCACCCGGCTCTGGGCGGTTTTGGGGTTCAGGGCTCATAAGGGAACAGGGACTTATTATATGGCCCGTTGTTAAGGTGACAGCTTTTGAAAGCGAACAGAAAATGAAAAACATGGGTGGAGGACGAGTCAGAAGAGAGAGGGGGGACGCTGGGTGCAGCAGCAGCTGTGTTTAAAGGCTCCTTTGGAAACAGCTGCACTACCCTATTGATTATGTATCTTTGCAACTATTTTGGCACAATTAGAGGCAATTTGTTGCTACAACACAAAAAGCGTTTGATGCAAAGTCATGAAATAAATGGCACTTACCCACAAGCACATTGTTCTGCCTTAAAAGCTCATGGGGGTCAGGGGTGCAGCACAGCACACCTCTAGTGTGTATGTACAGTATTTCTGTATGTACATTTGCTTCAAAAATACATAAATAAATACAAATAAGAAAGTCGGCTGTGAGACATAAAGAAACAATGTGAGGTATTTCCATTGCAACACACTGTCACACTGTGTCCCAATTACAAGAAATTATAAGACAAAATTGCCAAAAACAAAATCATGGCTAAGAAATCATGTCACACTTTAAGATATAAAGTTGCAATGAGAATAACAATGGCATAATTACGAGAAACAAAGATTTAAAGTCACATTGTGACTATCACATTGTGAGACTGTGAGGGTCACAATTACGCAAAGCAAAAATCACAACTGCCAGATATATTCACATTGTCTATTGTCTAAAAGTTGCAATTGTGAGATATACAGTAAATTTACATTGTGAAACAATTCTAAACAGTCACAACTGCAAAATATAAAGTGATGTTTGTGAGATATGGTCATATTCTAAAATATAAAAGTTAGATTCTGACACAAGCGTGCAATGAGAAACAAGATTTAAAGGAATAGTTCAGCTAAAAATTAAAATTCTGTCACTAATTACTCACCTTCTTGTCGTTTCAAACCTGTAAGACCTTTGTTCATCTTTGGAACACAAATTAAGATATTTTTGATGAAATCCAAGAGCTTTCTGACCCTGCATAGACAGCAAACAACTAATACGTTCAAGGACCAGAAAGGACATCATTAAAATAGTCCATGTGGTTCAACCGTGATGTTGTTATGAAGCTACGAGAATACGCATGCGTTGTGGTACTCTCATGAATGCACAGCATAGAAATTGGTTAATATTGTTATTTTTGCTTTATTTGCACACAGAAAGCATTACAGTTAAACCACTGATGTCACAAGGACAATTTTAACAATGTCTTTACTATCTTACTAGGCCTTGAATGTGTCAGTTCTGTTGTTGTCTATGCAGGGTCAGAAAGCCCTTGGATTTCATCAAAAATAACTTAATTTGTGTTCTGAAGATGAACAAAGGTCTTACAGGTTTGGAACGACATGAGGGCTAGTAATTAGTGACAGAATTTTCATTTTTTTGCTGAATTATCCCTTTAAAATCACATTGATATGAATATAGAGTCACAGCCACCTTTTATTCAGGCTTAGAAATTTAATTCCCAGTTATATTTTCACATTTTAAACACATGGTTATGACATTAATTGATTTGGTGGATTTGGTATCCTGATGGACAGGCAATATCATGAGCTCTCCTATCCATAAGCGATTTAAAGCATCTCTCTTTTTCCAAACAGATAATTTCCCAAGAACTTTGAGAGAATGGAATCAACCTGCCTTTAATTACTGTCCAGAACCAACTTCTCCAATTCAAATCTTAACAGTAACCATGTTAAAAAATGATGTCAGATTTGCTACTGAAGGAAACTTTACCATCAGCATCAAAAAGACAGGAGGGCTCTGAAGCAGGGCTGATGGATGATGCAATGACATGTGTCGATATTGGATCCTTCTTGCTAGCGGCACTAAACAAACCCAGCATTATGATGGTATTAAATTCAAGAGCTGGTCCCTCTCTCATGTTGCAGCCAATCTGCCGCCACAGGCTTGGCTCTGGTCCATGGGGAGAATGCTGTCACACATGTCTAGAGGCCACTCAGCCTTTGCGGTGTATGTATAAGTGATGAATTTTCAAACACGGGTGCTAGCCACATGCTTTTGTTAAGATTAAAGCTTTATGCAATGTCCTTACAGTAAAAGTACATTTAAAATTCTGGTTAAGATCTTTCCTTTACATCAAATGAGGGCAAGCATTCACGGGGGTGTATGACTGTAAGCCACTAAAACACATAGCACAGGATGACCATTCTTTTGTTTTGCTGTTTAAAGTTCCACTGAAGTGCTTTGAAAAACACAGCGTTACTCTATGTGTTGATGTAATTTCAACTGAAACAGAAAGACAGGGCGGGACATATCAAGTAGTCCTGCCCCCTGTTTTAAATAGCCAATAGCATTTTGTTTATTTCATAGCTTCGGCTAGAGCTGTTCAACCCGGTAAAGCCGCATTTGACAGCATATAATGGCCACAATCTCATCCATATCGCTATAAAATATAGCATTCTGTGTAGAATTCAAATGCATATGATCCGTTCTGTGCTATCGTGTTTCTGGACCAGAACCAAACTTCATTCGCCCCAAACAATGAAGCATATTTACCAACAAAGCATATTTAGACTGTCTAAATCATTCCCTATGACCTATATAGTGCACTTTGTGCCATTCACCGTACAGAAAAAAAAAACAATCAAAAATAAACTGAGAGTCTAAATTGAGAGTCCACACAACTGACTGTTGTAGCCTCTTAGAATGATGTTGCCCCCAAAATTGCAAGTTTACATCTCACATTTCTGACTTTTTTTCTCAGAATTGTGAATTATAAAGTCTAAATCTGACGTGAGAAAAAGAAAGACTTCTTGTTTACAGAACTGCGACTTTTTATCTCAACTTGCAATTGCGAGTTATAAAGACAGAATCTATATCTCGCCATTCTGACTTTATTTCTCAGAATGGTGACTTTATTTTTCGCAATTGTGAGTTTATAATATGCAGTTGTGACTTAACTCTCAACTGAGTATATATCATGCAATACTGAGAAAAAAAGGCCAGAATTGCAAGATGAAAACTCGCAGTTGCATGAAACAAGTCAGAATTGTGACTATATCTTGCAATTTATATCTATATCTTCCAATTCTGACTTTATTTCTCAGAACTCTGACTTTATTTTGCGCAATTGTGAGTTTATAACATGCAGTTGTGACTTAATAACTCTCAACTGAGTATATATCATGCAATACTGAAAAAAGGTAAGAATTGCAAGATGAAAACTCGCAATTGCACGAATAAAAGTCAGAATTGTGAGATAAAATTCACAATTACCATTTTTTTATTCTTTATTCAGTGGCAGAAACGGGCTTTGATACCAAACTGAGCATTAAAAAAAGCAAATTTGGTGCAGTTGCTGATAAGTCTTTTGTTTGCTTGTCACGGAAGAACCAGTGATGTTTGATGTAACTAAGTTGTCATGGGCACTATATTTGATTTGAGAGCTACGAGTTTAGTAGCGTTTAGGTTCTCAGACAAAGCTATTATAGGGCTTCAGAAGACTTGGAATATAACACACAAGTTGACTATGGCCAGCTTTCATTGCACTTTTGTGTTGTTTTATCCTTTTTGAGCTCGACAGACCATCACTATGAACTGATGAGGTATAATAAAGCAGCACAAAGCACAGTTTTTACATTTACTATTCTTTTAACCTAGAAAACTAACACACCACGGGCCAGTTTTACTAAACAGGGCAAATTAGCGTTAGAGCGCAACTCCATAAAGGCGCCGATGGGAGGGGAAAATTCTGCATGTAATTTACTGACAATGCACACATTAAAGAACACAGATGCAGCCAGATCATTTCCATAATGACCAGCACAATCTACTAAGAGCAGCGCAAATTACCACCTGTTTTAAGAAATGCTTTTTTTGGGCATTAAATAATGCTGCAAATACCAGTAATTTGACGAGCGCAAACGTTAGTTAAAAGCATTTCGTGATTAATTTTAATATCCTACTCCCATAAATTTTGCGTCTGAAAAGGAAACACCTACAAATGCATATTCGATAAGGTCAGGCGCAAAAATAACTATGTCCACGACTTTCAGTAAATCCTGACAGTACTATTCTAACACCAAAAGACGGTTTGTGCTGGCTCAAGCTGTTAGTAAAACTGGAGCTATTTCTCTAAGAGCAGTATTAGAAGAAAGGGTTTAAAACTCCTCACTGCCATTTGCCCTAATTGTTTATGAATGACATCTGCGTCAGAAAGAAGTGTGACCAAGGCTTACTCACCACATCATTCTACTCTATCCACTGACCACACATTGAATATGTACTTCTTACGGTCCTCAGCAGAACAGTCATTCAGAATGGCCTCCGAGGGCCACTAATGCAGGAGGAGCCCCATCCCAAATGTTCGCCTTTCTTTTAAGGTCACCTACTGACATTTTACAATAACGATCAACATGCAACATATTGCAAAAGACCGGATGCATGGTTTATATTTGTAAAGTTTTTTAAAGTATCTATTCCCCAGATTCAGTGTCCTTTTTTTAATGGAAAGAGAGAGGCCCCGTGCTGCCCTCTCACTAAAATGTGTTTTGAGTTAGCATTTTTTATATTACTTAATATTTATGATTTGTGCCACTCCTTGTATTGTCTCGTTTGATAAATATTTCACAATACATCAAGGAACGGCAGCACTTTGATTCATCTGCCAACAAGAGAACATTTTCAAGGCCACTGAAAGCTCTTTGCACAAGGGCCAAGAATATTCAGCTTCTCCCTCCATGTGGTCATAAGAGTGGATTGATCCTCTAATATGAGAGAAAACATATTTAGAATCATGTTCATTTTCCGTCAAGCTTCCTGGTGTTCCAACTCGGCATAGAATATTCACTAAAATGGACTCTGTCAGCAACTCTTAATTAATATCAAAACATTAACATTTTCAATTTGGACTAAGGGGCTTATTACCAGCATTTTTATAAACCAATGTAACAATTAGTAATTCATAAGAACAGTGCTGAGCAAGTCTTGCTGTTAGTCCGGATTGTCAGATTGTCAGAGATGGCGTTTAATTAGAGGTTATAACATTCACAAGCAGTGGAGTTTTCTCACATTTTATTTGAAATTGGAGGTTCTATTATCATCTACTTAACCTCATGTCATTCCAAACCTGTATGACTTTCTTCTGTAAAACATAAAATAACATAAAAGAAGCACAAGAGATTTGGAATGATATAAGGGTAAGTAAATGATGACAGAATTTTTATTTTTGGTTGAACTATTCCTATAAAATTCTGAAGAAAATCTTTTCATCCTTTACCCTCATGTCGTTCCAAACTCTGTTTTTTTTTCTGAGAAGGACACTCCTGTGTTCCACAGAAAGTACATCTAAAGATTTGAAATGACGTAAGGGTGAGTAAATGATTAAAGAAGTTTCATTTTTAGCTGCACTCAGCTTTTCTAGACAAATATGTGACCTGGTCTGACAAAAACACACATTTTTCATACTCATGGGCTAAAAGACCATGCTCACACTCATTTATCTACCATTCAAACAAATAAAACAGCAGTTTCCAAAATTTAAAAAAGCATAATGTTGTGCTGGCTGACATGGCAATGATCTTGGACTTTATACTAACACTTATTGGCATGGATGCCACATATAATAAAAAGCGAAAGTGTAGATTTTAATTATTTGTATTAATGTAATTATTATTTATAATTATACTATAGGGGCTGTTGAATGATTGGCTGATGAACTTTCCGTGGTGCACAATTATTTTTAGGGAAACGCATGGCTAAAGTAGTTCTAAGCAGGTCTTGACCACATTACATGTCAATATCACTTTGCAAATGATTTCAGTTATTTCAAGGGTCATTGCAGCAAACAACAGCAAAAGAAATAAAACCCACAACAACACTGACCAAGCAAGTAAATGTAGCAAACAACAAGATAAAAACAAAAATTATTTCCATGTTTTTGCCACAAAATTATGTTTTATTATGTATGGAAAGCACATACTCTCTTTCCTCTGCTTTCTCTCCCATACAAACACGCACACATTGAGTACGGACTCGCACTTGCCTAGGATGTTGTCAGCGCTGCTCTGGCGATTTTTATGAGTAAAATAGTTCAACAACTTAAAAACCTACATGATATTTTTTTTCAAGCGAGGTAATAATGGCACTGTTCTTGAAGATAATAAACTTACAGATTCACTATTAGTAGAGACGCTGCTGCTGAACACTGTTGAAAGAAACACCGACTTGGGTGATTCACACATCTGATTAATTTCTCTCTCTCTCTCTAATATCTTTATTAATAACTGCATTAGACTGCTATCATCACCTCCGTTGCTAGGTCTAAAATGACATTTTGGAATTAGCAACGGAAGCGTGGGATGAGATGCGTAAGATATTAATCCTACACACAACAGAATTTTAAGGACAAAAACCTGATGAATGTTTTGAAATACAAGATCTGAACAATATTTGACGTGTGGCAGCCATAGTATAAGTGGAATAACTGACTTCAGTCCATTATAAATGATCAAATAATGGCCATGATACAACATTATTTTCTAATAATTAAATTGGCCTTCAATTATTTCTTACATACTGTACCAGATACACACCTGCATATACAGTGTGTGCAGAATTATTAGGCAAGTCGATCTTAATAACTTCTATTGATTTTGTATTTAATTATTTATAAGTGATATAGAATCTTCCATGAAACCTGGAAGTGAAATGTCTTATATTCAGGTGTGAATAAGTGTGCATATGTTTTCTTTTACAGATAAAGCTAGCCAAAAAAGAGATTTAACTTAGACTAAAAGTTAAAAATTAATAAATGCCCATGAGAAGAATGCAATACTAATGCAATAATAGAATTTGCAAAGTTAAGGCATGACCATTGGGACAGCACAGTAAGAAAAAACAGGTGGAGAAGAAAAGACACTTGCTAACTGCAAAAGAATTAAAAATTAAGGTAAAGAATTGGGTGTGAAACCATCAGGAACCATTAAGTCTCCAGCGCCACCATTTTTCAGAACCTACCTGGAGTCTCTACAAGTGCAATGTGTCAGGCTCTCAGAGAGTTTGCTTAAGTAAGAAATCCTAAAAAATAAAATGACCCTCACTTTATAAGAACAACATGCTGAAGTGTTTGTGAAGTACATGAAGACTGTGTTTTTATAAGCTTTATAGACAGATAAAGAGTGACTTTTGAAGGACCAGCATCGCATTCTCTTGTACCACTGTTTGAACAATTTGTCTTCCAGAATCTGGCAGTCTTGCAGAGATGGACTAAAAATTCTCCCAAAACATACTGTTAGATTCTGGAAGATAAATTCTTCAAACAGTGGTACAAGAGAATGTGATGCTGGTCCTCCAAAAGTGACTCTCAACTTATCTGTCTATAAAGTCTATACTAAAACACAACACTTCAGCATGTTATTCTTATTAAAGGATTAGTTTTCTTTCAGAACAAAAATTTACAGATATTGTACTAGAAAGAAAGAAAGACATGAACATCTTGAATGACAAGGGGGTGCCTTGTCATTCAAGATGTTCATGTCTTTCTTTCTCAATCGTAAAGAAATTGTTTTTTGAGGAAAACATTTCAGGATTTCTCTCCATATAGTGGATATGTATGGTGCCCCCAAATTTGATCTTCCAAAATGCAGTTTAAAATGCAGCTTCAAAGGGCTCTAAACGATCCCAGCCAGGGAAGAAGGGACTTATTTAGTGAAACAATTGGTTATTTTCAAAACAAATTGACAATTTATATACTGTTTAACCTCAAATGCTCGTCTTGTCTCGTCTCTGTGTGATCCGGGGTAAATAGTTAGGATATGTCGAAAAACTCGAATCTTGTTTTCTTCTCCAACTTCAAAATCGTCCTACATCACTGCAAAAGTACCGACCCTGTGTTTACAAAGTGAACATACAAAGAAGATCAAACGCCCTTTACAAAAAAAGGTAAAACGGCTTTGTAGGACGATTTTGAAGTTTTTTGAAGAGTTTTTCAACATACTCTAACTGTACACTGCATGTGCATCACAGAAATGAGACAAGATGAGCATTTGAGGTTAAAAAGTATATAAATTGTCAATATGTTTCGAAAATAAGTGATCGTTTTGCTAGATAAGACCCTTCTTCCTTGGCTCGGATTGTTTGGAAATACAAACTTGAGGGCACCATACATATCCACTATATGGAGAGAAATCCTGAAATGTTTTTCTCAAAAAACTAAATTTTTTTACGACAGAAGAAAGAAAGACATGAACATATTGATGACAAGGGGGTAAAGTACATTATCTGTACATTTTTGTTCAGGAAGTGAACTAATCCTTAAGTGAGGGTCATTTTTAGGATTTTTTTTACCCAAGCAAACTCTCTGAGAGCTTGACACATTGCACTTCTGATGATTTCAGCTAAGTTGCAGTTGGTGGCGAAAATGGTGGCGCTGGATACTAAATGGTTCCTGATGGTTTTACACCTAATTCTTCACCTTAATTCCTAACTCTTTTGTCTTTTCTTCTCAACCTGTTTTTTCTGACCGTGCTGATCCAATGAGCATTTCGCTGCCCAATGGTAATGCCTTAACTTTGCAAATTCTATTATCGCATTCTAAGAAAACATGCCTAATAAATATAAAGAGTTTTTCACTTCCAGCCTTCATGGACAATTATACATGACTTATAAATGGTTAAATACAAAATCAATAGTAGTTCTTAAAATTGATGTGGTTTGGAATTGGTCAAATGTGCTTGGAAAAAAATATGAACTTGCCTAATAATTCTGCACGCACTGTACAGTACTGTATGCACAAATACATGAGACACAAAGAAATACACATATTTATACAAATACAAGCACATAATTCACAAGCACAAAAACAGTGGGGGAAAACCTCTTGCTCCCATAAAGTATCACCCATAAACAGAGCACAGACTTAGTCAGCCATATGCTGTAGCATGGCGAGGGTTACAGCTGTGAGCGCTTCTTACTGGCCTGGCCTGGACCCAGAGGCTTAATAAAAGGAATTAATGTAGTGAATAATCTGTCAGATTCCCAAACACAGCTGGAGCGGACGTACAGTTCCTCTACATATATATACACGCTCACACGCACACACCTAAACAAACTCCCCCGTACTTAACTACAGTTCTAACTCGCACACATGCAAATTCAATAATGCCTACACAAACATTCATACGAACTCAAACGCCCGTCCCTTGTGCCTTGCTGTCCTCTTTCTACTAATATGCCCTTCTCCCTGTCCCTGCTGGAGTGCTGGCCCGTTGAGAGACATCCAGCTGATTGTGAAAGCTGTTTTTGCAGCGCCACTGTGAGTGATTACACAATGCTGGCCAAGAATCAGAGAGCTGTGAAGCTCCCCAGCTCAGAGACCCCACTGCAGCCCCCAGGCACAAACCAACAACCATCACCATGGAGCACTGTTTGACCACAGCCACAGCTGCTGTGGAGAAGACCTACTGGGAGGTAAAAACGGGACACAGGCAGTGTCCACACGCAAAATACAAACACAAACACATGTTCAGATGCGCAATATTGCATCAATTGGCCTTGGAATTTACAATCACCTTCCACAGCGATGGATGTAAACAAACAAGTGAACAAGTATAAAACATATGCACATTGTCATTTTAAAATTAAACTATAAACTACAAGAAGAAATAAGCCACATGAATGGGATGCTAATAAAATAGCGGTTAACACAATGGCCTATTTAGGAGCGATGCCTGTTTCCACTAAAAAGCAAAACCGCTGTGTGACGTGACACATCACAGCTATCAGAAAGATATTAGATTCTTAAAGCAACAGATCTCCAACTATTTTAAATCTGTTGTTATTTATGCACCTTCATGTCGTTCCAGAACCCTTCTTTCTTCTGTAACGAATGGAGAAATTCTGAAGACTCTACAAAAGCATGCAAATACACCATCACACCAAGTGTTATAAAAGTTGTCCATATGACCTGAGCACTATATTCCAAGTCTTCAGAAGCCATGCAACAGCTTTCTATAACCAACAGATTGAAAAGGAGGTTGTTGTTCTCTAATAATCTTCGCCTCCAATGAGCTTTTAATGAGGTGTTAACTGCTGCAAATGGATCACTGAGTCAGTAGCTGTTTCCATCAGCCTGTTTTTATGTGCATTTTAAAGTATTGCATAAGAAACAAGTTATGGAATTGCCAGCTTTCAAAAGAAATCCATTCATTTCGCAAAAAAGTTTTTATGGTCGCTTGATGTTTCTGACTTTTGAGTTAATGTGAATAATGGGAGATGGAAACACATTTCCCAAACAAATTCCTTCATGCACATCAAAAAAAGTCATGTGACTAGCCAGCAGCATCTGAAATGTTGTGATGGTCATTCTAAATTCTGAAGTCTGCTGTAGAAGATTTTCTGTATAGTTGCCTCCTAGAATTGTCTTACACGACTACAAACCTCCGAAAGCGGTGACCACATTTATTGTTGCGTCTGATTAGTGATTCAGTGATTTATTCTGCTTTTCTTAGTGATATTTATTTATTAGGAAGTATCAAGTTTTCTTTGACTCATTGAATGGAAACTGTCCTTATTTGCCAATGTTTTATGTAATATTCTTGTTTTGAATTAAATTCGCAACTTTGGATAGAAACCCAACTAGTGACTCAAAAGTGACACTGCTACTTTGTAATTAACAAATCAAATTTTGTTCCATTTCATTAAAGGGACCTTTGGCTGATCACCTGATTCAAACGGCACACAAAATTGGAAACACTTCAGGAGTTTTGAGGTTGCCATCGGATTGGTTCAATTATACAGGATTTCAGAGAGATGTGTGTGTCGTGTTCTTTAATGCCCCACCTGGAAACAAAGATGCCAAGATGCAAAACCCCCTTACAGAAGAAAGCCATCATGTTTTCAACTGTGACGATGAACACTTATCAGGAAAAACTAAACACTGGATCTTCAAAAGTATGTGAAATATTTAAAGTTCACAGTGTAGAATCCCTAAAATATGTCCGAGAGTTTTACACACCGGTCTGTTATTGTGGCAACATGATGCGGCCCACAAAATGAAACGCTATTGGTTGCTTTACCTGTCGGTCATATGGCCTCTTGGGTGGGCTTTCAAAACGGCCAAGGTTTCCAGATCTTCTGCTGTCATTCTGAAGGCCTGGCTGCATGAGACAATAGATGCATTTCCATAGGTTGGAACATCTATCTTTACACAAGCAGTGTGGAGAATCGCTTCTGGGGCGCTTGTGAGCCACGGTGCACCTGGTATAAACACAAGCATTGACTAGAGTGGCAGCAATCAGCTCCACAGACTTGGAGTGCAAATAAGGGGTTATCCAGGCTTTAATGGCAAGGAAAGCCTCTTATTCAAGCATTGTGTAGTCAATACTTGTGTACATATGATGTGGTTATAGTGATTTTTGAGTATGCAAGGTGACCTGTAAATGCGAAAAAGCTGTTTCCATTACAGTTTTGCGGAATATTCCTTTTTCGAATTACCTGAAAAACCACCTCATGTGAATGTAAAAACTTCTTTGCGACATATGGAAGTTTTGTCAAATTGACATGCTTCCATCAGGCATATTTTCAATTTGCAATTTCAATTTGTGTAATTTGAAGGATAATGGAAATGCATCTTATGAAAAAGTAATCAACAGGCTGATGAAAACCTGTAGGATCCATCATTACTGAGTGTGGCACAAGGCGCAGAAAGGAAGAAACTATTGTGTGCGCGGAAAAAAGAAATTACTTGTGGGTAATTCCATGCAAATGTCAACCTTACCATGAAAAAATAAAGTTTCTGCCAAAGTATTTTATTATACTGATAGCACAGATGTCAACATTTGGTGGTTCAAATACCCATGTGAGGTCTCTCTTAAAGTTTTTAAAGCCTTTTTTTTTAGTGCATGATTTTTCATAGTCTGGTAAGTGCTATTTTTAGGCTTGTCACATCCATAACACATTCATCATAAATAGACAAAATTAAAATCTCCTGCAAAATCTAAATAAAATGAAAGCAGGTTTATTTAGTTTTAAGATACAGAATGTTGCCCACTGCAAGAAATGCAAAAAGGTGAGGTCAAATGCATCATGTAGGTGTATGGAAATTGGAAAAAAATAGCCTATGACATTAGAGTAAAAGTCCTTGCACAATGAGTTGGAAATCTTCTTCTGCGTTTTATTCGCATTCATTATCATAAACATTTGTCATGCACAAAAACCTTGCACACTGGGTCTGATGCGTAATAATAAATTGGTTGTGGAAAAAATTGCAAAACAATACAAAATGGAGTCTTCAAGCAGAAATGATTTGTTGTCCTCACTCTTCTTAAAAAGACAAAAAGAAAGAAGAAATACTGGGCCCAACCAATCCTGAGATTGCGTAGAGAGGAAGCATTGTGCTGTGAGTCAAAGTCGATCAACTTGTCAGATTTTGGCATTTACTTGTACGTTGGCTCTAAATTGTCAAAACACCTCTTAAAAATTTTACCCGATCTGAACTATTTTTATGACGGACGTTTATGACGGACAAAAATTTCAGAGTCAGTTTGTAAATGTGATTGACCAACCTGATTTCATGGCAAAAAACGTACCTGTGGGAACTTTTTCATGAGACGTAAATTACGTACCAATAAGTACATATCACTGCAGTTTCCAACAGAAATGAACACTAGAGGCGGTAAAACAGCAAGTACACAGTTAAGATTACAGCTTCATATGTTTCGCTTTCGACCCTAACCCTAACCCTAACCTAGCTCAAACAGCACAGAGTTAGGATGCGGAATCCTTGGGTATGGATCCTGTGAAAAACATGACTCACAATGAAAGAGCTGAAAGATAAGAGATCGAAAAACAAACTAAAACCGCATAGTTGCGATTGCATTTTAACGTCACATTCACTTTTGTTCATACTATCCGGTAGGTTTAGGTGTAGTGCAGATAGTACGTTATTTTAAAACATCATGGAGCATTAGAGTTACAGCGCCACTCAACAGATATTTTAGGAACTGCAGTGATGCACAAAACCAAGAATTTCGGACTTTGCAGGCAGGAGCAAGACAAAATGTAAAAGTTACAGGCAAGAGTGGGAAGAAATATATAGTAGTCAACATTTGAACTGGATCAAAAAAGTTGTCCTAAGAAAAGCACAGGTATTGTTTTGATTTTAGGACAACTTTTAAAAAGAGGTTAAGTCGAAGCAGGTGAAAGCGGGACAAAATCTTGCAGGAGCTTGTTCAGACTTCTACCTGGAATATAGTGCAAGAGTCACTTTGAACACTTTTGTGAAGTTCCAGTTTCGATTCATTTTAACTGCATGGAAAACAGCAACCAGTACATTATTTAAAACTTCTCCTTCAGTGTTCCACAGAAGAAACGAATATGGGTAAGGAAAAACACAATAAGGCTAAGCAAATGACAGAATTTTAATTTTTAAACTATTCATTTTGAAACAATAGCTATTTAGGACAAGCAGAGCTTAAGCTGCTTAGATGTCAAGCCTAAATTAAAATTGCAAGCAAATGGTAAAACACTTTCTAGGAAGTTTGCTCTTCTGTTCCCACAGTAAAAAAAGAAAGAAAGAAAAAAATACACACACAGTCAAACAGGGAAAAGAGAGAAATATGGAAAAAGATAAAGGACACTTAATTAAATGTAGTGAGGACTCTGGGATGATCCCTACTTTGAGGAATGATTCTCTAGAGCGTCAATCATTTTTACGACTCACAGACAGCTGACAGATCCAGCCTCGCTGGCTCAGCTCCACTCGTGACCACTGCTAGGCTTAGCAGCTTTATGTAGGCAAGAAAACAAACCCTAAACACTGAGTCAAAGACAGTACACCATTTTTACTCTACCAAAACAACCATATCAGTGGCAATCATGTTTGACAAGACCTTTAAAGCAAAAAGGAACGGGGATTAGGTCAAAAGCGCAGAGCCTGGAAGCTGCAATGCTCTTTGTCAAGAAGTCTCCAACTAGTCTGCGAGTCCAGATCAATTCAGAGAGGTTTCCTGACAAATAGCAACACATTTTAGCGGCAAAACCCCTTTTTCACTTATTTAGTGATTTATCTCTCAGCTTAAAAGCTCGTGGCCCTGTGATTGTTGTTTTTCTACAGTGCTCCATTTGGTTAACATTTCTGCTTTATCATACATCTAACTCTACATTTGGGTAACTCCTACAAAAACACACAGGGAGACTGTCTCACACTATCCCGGTCCAAAAACTGCCTCGGAGCTGTAAAATATATACCCACGCAATCCCCTGACACACACCCACACATACAAACTTACACACTCCCACACAAATACACACGCACGGCCCTAGCGCCTGAGAAACTGCAAACTGGCAGTTGTCCAATATCAACACAGAAAGGTCAAAGTTCACATCAACATTTTCTTCGTCCTCCTGAGACGATGCAGCTTTTCAAACTGGGTCAAGGTTTATCCCGGTTCAGGGGCAATTTTCAAGGGTCACAAGAGATTGCTGCGATTTTACCAGGAGACAGAGGTGTGCTTTCAAGAGCAAAACCTCACTCCCTCCCCAAATATTTCCATTCCAACTCTTGTTTAGGAGGCCACGCTCAAACTGTCCCGAGAGCCATGAGAAGGACTTTATAGGGGATTGCTGCTCCTTTTCAATTAGTCCAGTGTCGCAAGATGTGCCACAGTGGATCTATTCCGCCACAATGGCGCTGGGACCCTTCCCGGGAGAGAGTGAGGGAACACTCACAGATCAGAGCCGCTAAAGCCAACTTCTTTAAGGTATTTGCCAGACTAAAGAACAAGAAACATCTCAAAGGACTACTAAAGTTAACCGACCAACACACCCACACACTCCGAAAAGATAAAAAGAGATAAATTCTCATTTCATCACCTATTTTAGCTGAGTCAAATAAACTGGATAAACCAAGAGGTTGATAGTAAAAACTAACCCACCTGAATCTATTTAAATGTAAGTCTGTGATTTACAGCCTAACAACTAAATCAAATCAACACTGTGTAGGAAAGCCATCTAAAGCAGGTAAGAAGCACTCTATAAGCAGTTTTGTAGGTAGGACCTCTAAGATAAAAAAGAAAAGATCTTAATTATATGATACACAAATTAAATTGACTAAATTAATTCAAACAATTTGCGTATACATACACAACCTTTCATAATGAGTAAGTTCATAATGTTTTTGAAAGAATTCTGTTATGCTTACCAAGGCTGCCTTTATTTGATCAAAAATACAGTAACATTATGAAAAATGATCACAGTTCCAAACTGCTTTTAACAGTTCTTTCTGGTCCTCAAATCTAATTGGGTAATAAGAGTGTGATACTAGAGTCCAACAGCTGTTTCGTAATTGTATCGCTCCGCTTGTGGTACTTCTCACAGTGAGTGTAATGGTGAACACCCAAATCCAATATCATTTAAAAAATATTACTATTTTTGTTTAACAGAATGTAGTTTTATGAGGTTATAGTTCAAATATGCAGTTTGTTAATAAGGATAACTATTTGAAAATTTGCGTCAATGTTTTCAGACATTCAACATTCATGAACCCGCCGAGAGAAGCCTCACCTCGCCAGATTTTCTGGAATTTACCGCTGACTCTAATGTTAAACATGAGATACAATTCATTTTGGGTAAATCTAACAGGCAGTCTTTGGTCTCATTAATCTATTATTTGTTTCAGAGCACATAGTTTTGGAAAAATGTTTTTTTATCATGTTTATGTAAAATCAATGCTGTATATCAGAGCGCTGCCTGTGTACTTTTGACTGAATTGCCTAGCAACTTTTATGATGGCTGTTGTTGTTTATCAAATATAATTAAAAAAATAATATTTTGTAAAATAATAATAGTATTTAATAATGATGTTTAGTATTGAGAAATTGTGATTTTAGTTACATTGTTCTGCCATTAGATGGCAACAAGAGACTGTTCAGTAAGAGTCAACAGTAAAGACTTTTATATTGAAAAGTAAACTGTTATAAACTGAAGTTATTCTTACTTTCAACAACAGCTTGATACAGCAAACAAATGCACTGAGCAACGTTATCTTTAGAAATCACCCTTAACGGATGAAAGAATATTAACATTACGACAAAGATAACGCGTTCCTCAGTGGACATTCAAACTAATGTTTTATTGTGAATATGAGATTGAGCTAAAGAATGAATGCTGTATCAGATGCAGATAATCACACTCGCTCTGTCCATCTCTCTCTCATAATACTCTACTACACAAAATACAGTAATATAATAAGCTTTCAATGAAGCAACTAAACGTTCCTTCATTATTCGCTCTAAAATTAAAATTTTGAATTAGTAACGGAAGCTTGGGCTCAGCTGTTAAACTGTTAAACAGAGATTTGAATCCGTGGCGGAAGGAAGTAGTTCTGCACAAAAGAGGGCGTTTAAAGACACTCCGTTGTTGTTTCTTATGTATTTACACACTCATTCCATCAAACTGTTGTATAAATGCAATATCACACTCGTAAACGTAAGATATGGCTGTATATTGGCACGCTATGATTATTACCTATTGCAGAATCACAGCCAAATCACATATATTTACAATATATAAAATGTAATTTACTCCTTGAGGCAAAACTGAATTTCCAGTCGATCCTTCAGAAATCATTCTAATATGCTGATTTGCTTAAGTAACAGTGAAACCATGATAAAGTTTTTTCCAGCATTCTTTGAACAAATGTTTAAAAGAACAGCATTTATTTAAACTAGATCTTCGTAACAATCTAAAATGTTGGGCCTCATCCAGCTGTTTTTGAACACAAAACCATACTAGCACAAAGTCCAAAAACTCAAAAAAAAACTTTCCATGTTCGAACAGAGCTCTGTGTGGTATGCACACAGAAAACACAATGACTGATGCTTCAATTGGGAATGACAGATTAAATGGATCACACTCCACCAGAATATGTCATTCCCACATCAAGACAGATTGAGGGTGAATACAGACAGGGAATAAGCAAGCATCTAGGATTCATTACCTCATGTTAATATACTGGCACCATGTGTATAGTTATGTGTGTTACCATCACATTTTTAATTTAACATTCATATGTATGGAGTCATTTTGACGATGTCAGCACATTCACACTGGAGAGTTTTCAATTGGCGACAAAGAGAGGGGAGAGAGAGACAGACATGTCTCCACTCTCATAGTGCATGACATAGGTCTTTCTTCTCCAAAAATATAAACGTGTGGATTAAAAAAAAGACTATTTATACCAACCAGACTAATTAAGTTTTATTTATAGCTCATATCTTAAAATAGGCTCCACTAGCAATGTGCACAGTTGGCATTCATTAAACTTGGCGAGGAAAAAGAGGGTACTGTTATCACAAATGGCAGCTTTGTGTTCTATGAAAAAAATGAGCTTTTTCTTTCACAGCCCCATGAGAGAAGGCCAATGACCTTTTTATTTTCCCCCAAACAGCAAGGTGGGGGGAAGACAGACAGTGGTGATGCTGTAAACTTTAGAAAGTGAAAGAAAGCTTTCCAACAAACTTTATGTTCTTCAAAATAGTTTAGGATTTTTACATTTTGATGTTTAATTTTGGCTAAATTGTACAGAAAGTCATGCCAGTTCATTAAAACTGTGTCCTGTATGCCATACAAAAGAGGTTTCATAAAGTACCCCACTTGTCTACAACAAAAAGAATTAAGAAAAAAAAACTGTGAAATGTAATTATAAGTTCATTTCTGATTCCAAAATGTTGATGTCAGAGAGCTGCCACTTCACATGTAATGAAATGTAGATTCAGAATAAACTACGGCTCTGGCTTGGTTTACATCAATCCTTCATGAACGCAAGCGTGTTCATTCCATTTTTCAGAGCCAAAGTCCGGCTTCAAGCAGAAATAAATATATTTCATTCCATGTGACACAGTTGATTTTCACATGGCCCTTTACCGCCGTTTGTTTATCGAAAATTCCAAACGGGTTTTCCCTCTCGGAAAGAGCACTGCGGCTCTTATGTTTGCTGTGCGCATATTCCATTTCAAAGCCATGTGGCTCCCTCTTTCTCTGTCAAAGAGTCTCTGTAACTCCCTCTCTTGATCTCTTCCCTACACACACATCTGTCTATCCACCAACATGTGCAGAAAAAATGAAGGAAAATAGGAAAAGGGTCCAAAGGTGCTCCATCAACCTCTCACGTTATTAGTGATGGTCCCTACTCTGTTTTCAATCCCTTAAAAACTGTTGGACGGAGGGAAACACTCACTTAAAATCTTTTCCTGGACCGAGACTGCATTAGTTCAGAGTGCATGAAACCCCTGCCACCAGGTTACTGATCGACAATCCCTTAGTGCCTATTATAGAAAGCCTAGAGAGAGTTTGAAGGCAATAATCTACTATATACCGGCATGTTTTTACTTCCAAGCAGGGAGGCAAATACTCAGGTCTCCGAAACTTTGCATCAATCACATGCTTACACCAGATGGAGGCTTATGTTTTTTATTAGGCACCGTGTGTTAGAGATATTAACCATACTGCCAGAGGACAAGATCACGTTCCCATCGATATCAGGTTGTTTTTGATTTGATTTCTGATGTACCTCTGGGAATGTGTTTGGGCGGGGATGACAAGACTAAAGAGGACGGAAAATCATGGATAATGTAAGTTATGAGATCACAGAACCAACTTATTTTTCAACACAGGAGTAAGCTGTTTCCTGGGAATGTAGGAGTCTTCATTCGCTATCCACCTTTTTCCTCCCCAAATTATGGGAGTAACTTTTATTAAACTGTAAACAATCAGTGACTGCCAATAAATTGTTTAAAGGCTGGCTCTATGAATGCAATAATAATAATAATTTGCAAACACTTGGTACATAGGACTTGGTACACTCAGGTCACATTATTCTCCTCACCCCTCAAACATCGAAGATCAAAAAGAAACTTAAAAGTGTAAAAGTATTAACAAATTACTATGAGCAGACCATGAATAACCTTAAAATATCAGATAAATCTTCCAGCAGCAATATATTATTGACATGTTAAATATTATTAGTAATACACTCACCAGCACTTTATTAGGTACACCTATTGTTAATGCAAATATCTAATCAGCCAATCAAATGACAGCAAATCACTGAAGACATGGTCAAGACAAGGGGTCACCACACTCAGTCCTGGAGGGCCGGTGTCCTACAGAGTTTAGCTCCAACCCTAATCAAACGCAACTGAACCAGCTAATCAAGGACAAAAATATCTAGGGTTTACTATGGAAGCCCGCTTCTACCACTGAATAAAAAAGGTAATTGCGATGTTTTATCACACAATTCTGAATTTCTCAGAATTGCATTACTAATTCACAATTATGACTTTTTTCTCAGAATTCTGAGATATAAACTCACAATTGCAAGTTATAAAGTCAGAACTGATATTTTAACTCAATTCTGAGAAATTAAGTCAGAATTGTGTGATATAAACTCGCAATTGCGAGGCATAAACTTTTCTGAGAAATAGTCACAATTCTAAGAAATAGTCAGAATTGTGTAATATAAACTCGCAATTGCGAGGCATAAAGTCAGAACTGATATTTTAACTCTCAATTAACTCTCAACTAAGAAAGAATTGTGAGATCTAAACTCACAATTCTGACTTTTTCTCAGAAATGCGTGATGTAAATTCACAACTGCGAATTATAAAGTCAGAACTGTGATATATTAACTCTGAAAAATTAAGTAAGAATTGTGCGATATAAACACTTAATTCTGACTTTGTTTCTCAAAATTTTATAATATAAACTCGCAATTGGGAGACAAACTAAATTCTGAGAAATAAAGTTGCAATTCTAAGAAATAAAGTCAGAATTGTGAGATATAAACTCAAAATTGTGAGTTATAAAGTCAGAACTGTGATAATATTAACTCTCAACTCAAAAATTAAGTCAAAATTATGTGACAAACACGCAATTGCAAGGTATAAAGTCAGAATTAAAAGATATAAACTCGCAATTCTGACTTTGTTTCTCAAAATTGTGATATAAACTCGCAATTGTGAGACAAACTCAATTCTGAGAAATAAAGTCAGAATTGTGAGATATAAACTCTGAATTGTGAGTTATAAATTCAGAACTGTGATATATTAACTCTCAATTCTCAGAAATGAAGTCAGAATTGCGTGACATAAACACGCAATTGCAAGTTATAAAGTTATCTCGGAATTCTGACTTTGTTTCTCAAGATTGCATAATATAAACTTGCAATTGCGAGACAAACTCACAATTCTGAGAAATAAAGTCAGAATTGTGAGATATAAACTCAGAATTGCAAGTTATAAAGTCAGAAATGTGATCTATTATCTCTCAATTTTGAGAAATTAAGTCAGAATTGTGTGATATAAACATGCAATTGTGAGCTATAAAGTCAACAAACTCACAATTCTGACATTGCTTCTCAGTATTGCATGATATAAACTCGCAATCTCAGAATTCCGAGTTTGTATCACACAATTCTGAGAGTCCAGAGGAGAATGGTCAGACTAGTTTGAGCTGACAGAAAGACAACAGTAACTCAAAAAAAAAACACTTGTTACAACTGAGGTATGCAAAAGAACATCTCTGAATGCATAACACATCGAAGAACAGGAAACTGAGGCTACAATTCACACAGGCTCACCAAAAGTGGACAATAGAAGATTGGAAAAAGGTCGCCTGGTCTGATGAGTCTCGATTTCTGCTGCAACTTTTAGATGATAGGATCAGAATTTGGCAAAAACAACAGGATAAGGATCCATCCTGCTTTGTATCAGTGGTTCAGGCTGGTGATGGTAATGGTGTTGGAGATATTTTTTTGGGCACACTTTGGGCCCCTTAGCACCAATTACGCATTGTTTAAACGTCACAGATCATCTCAAATCAGCTAAAACTGGTTTCTTGAACATGACAATGAGGGAGATTTTGCACATGGATGTGCAACCGTCAAATCTGCAACAACTGCATGATGCTATCATGTCAACATGGTTATGTAACATATGCACCCTGGTGAAAAAAACAGCTAAAACCAGCCTAGGCTGGTTGGCTGGTTTTAGCTGGTCATATCTGGTCAGCAGGCTGGTTTTAGAGGGGTTTTGGCCACTTTTGGCCAGTTCTGGCCAGGCTGGTCTTAGCTGGTCAGGCTGGAAAGCCACCAGCTAAAACCACCCTGACCAGGCTGGGAGACCAGCTAAAACCAGCTAAAACCAGCTACTTCCATCTTAAACCAGCTAAGACCAGCCAACCAGCCTAGGCTGGTTTTAGCTGTTTTTTACAGCAGGGCATATTATTCAAAATTTGATATTTCAAAACGCTTTCCCTAGCTTTGACAGATAAAGCTATTTCTCTGCTTTAGAAATATTCCGGTAAACATAAACACTGATACGGATTAGAGGTGAAAAATAATAAAAAACGTTTCAAAATACTATTTAAACAAAAAAATAAAAAATAAATAAAGAGGTGAGAAAAACACGAGAATAGACCACAACTGTTCAGTGCAAGTTGTCTTTTTCACATTAGTGGAATACAAAGAAAAAATAATAATCAGGAGGGACAGAACACAGCTAATAAACTGAACAGAGCCTTAGTCACTGATATTATGACTGACACCAGACACATTAAAATAGCTGACGGTTTAAAATGAAGCATGACAGAAAATATATATCTCATTCAGTCAAACCTGACAGATAACCATTATTTGTAGCGCAACATTTTTATTTGATATGATTTGCTTTAGTTATTTTGAATGGACGTTCCCCAAACCAGAAGTGGCATTTAAAAGGTAAATAACTAGAAGTGCAGTAACAGTTCAGCTATTTGCAGTACAAACCAGTGTTTAGATGATTATGACAATAAATTAAAATAATATGAGAACAAATACCAGTTTGCAATACGAAACAGCACAAAGACTATTTTTGTACAGCTAAATAAACTGGAAGCAGCTGGCCTTGCAAATGCCAGTTTCCACTGTTAAATTAAACATTAAAAATATGGTGGATACTTGCGCTTTTAATCTCTGAAGAACGTACTGTACGAATTCTACTTTATATACAGTCCAACGGGTGGTCAGGTGTGTTTATCTATGCATAAATGGCTTATCCAACAGATTTCCAGAGGAACTGGAAGTCCAGAGACCCAAGGGCATGTGTGTGAGGTTTGTACATGTGCTCCTACCCGGCTGGTCAGAACAGCCTGCCTGCTGAGCAGCTGGTCTCTGTCTGTGCACATCTGAGAAGTCAGATCCTTCGGCAGCCGGTTCTCCTCCACCTCGCTGCTCTCGCCTGATACGTCACCAGAGGAATAGCATGGCAGGAAATGACAGAATATACATGTGTTCTAATTATATCCTGATACCCCAGCAGAGCCATCATGAGCTCATTCAGAGAGTAGAGTACCTGTGGGCGTATCAGCCAGGTTTCTGGTGATGATCTCACGGATGCGGGCAGGAACCGGTGTGACGTTGGACTCCTCCTCATCTCCCCGTAGAGTGTAAGTCTTGTCTTCTGCACTGCTATATGGGTTAAGCAACGTCTCCTCCAGCTTCTGCATTATCAGCATTAGTGTAAGAAAAGAGGCTCAGGTGACCTAGCCTCACTCCAAATCTAAAAACTCATTTTTGATGGTTGTTTATAAAACGTTATGTATTATTTAATTAAGAATGCATTATTTATTGTGACTAGTTCGTTCTGTTTCAGTTTCGTTGGATGTCACAACAGCACAAGGAAATGAGTCACCTGTCTTCAAGTTTCACAGAAGAACCTGAAACTGACCCACTGATCGACCTTAATTTGTTGAAACATTGCAAGGCTCGTTAATATTAAATCAAGCTCTCTCCTCTTTCATTCACACATGCTGTTTTCAATAGGTAACACTGCAATAACCTATTTAAATTACAGCTGGTCAAGATCAGCTTTCCTGCTGGAAAACACGCACCTGAATCACGGCTTCCAGTCCTTGATCCCCTTCACAACTCATCTGGAAACTGGTAGGGATCCAATGCACTTTAGTAAGGAAACAGCGACGTTTTTCCAATTGTCCTCAATTCGTGCTGAGACTTAAAGCGTTTTAAACTCTTAAACAGGGTTTAGCAAGTTGATATGCACGCTAATATAGTATTAAAGGCTTTAAAAGTTTTGCTCTGTCGGAATAAAGGTTGCAGAGTGCTTTGCATGAAATATCAAATCTTTAATAACGCGCATAAGCAAATTAACGCAAAATATTTCGTGCTAGAGTAAAGCCACAAGTGCAAAAGTTGCAATCACAGCCCAAGCTCGAGGTGGGTGCCTATGGTTGCCAGAGAAACCGGACGCTCTGGCGTGTTGTCATGAGAATTAAAACTCAAGCTTTCCGGCTTCCATAGTTACAGACGCCGCTGGACACGGCTGCACAAATACAACACTGTTTATTCATTGTTGGCACTTTGTTAAAAATCCATTGCAATAATGAAAACTAACATGGTTTTAAACAGCACGGTTTATAAACATCATAAAACATTTTCTCTGAATAAAAACATGTATTTCAAAATACAAACGAATTCAAACGAAGAAAACTTTAAAGGCTGTCAAGAACATTAGTACATTTCTAAAATAATTAAAATTTATATTATTAATAGAGAAAAACATAAGTAGCATTTGGCAGATATATACACTGGTAGTGCAAAATAGCACTAAAAGTGGTTCATTATTGGCTCATAATCAAAGAGGAACCGCTTTAAGTGCTATCCAACTTTTTCTTCATGTAAGAGTGTGTGCGGCCATTTGTACATTTTATGGGTTTGGCTTCTGGTCTCATCCATGTCCAACTATTTTTAGCTGTACAAAAAAAACAGCTTGTTTTGCTGCTTGGTATTGCAAACTGGTGTCTTACCATATTTTTTTATTAATTTCTTATCTTAATTATGAACACATTGGTTTGTAGTGCAAACAGTTTTACCGTTTACTGCATGCTATTCCTCTTGTTATTTCCCTATAGTGGTTATGAACCAGAAGCCTCACCAATCAGCTTATATCTGCACTGAAGAAAAAAAGTGGATATAGCCCCTATCTACATGCTGTAGAGCACCTTAAATGGTGTTACGTAGAACCATAAAAGGAACCCCATTCTCCTCCTTAGATTTTAGATATGATACTCCACTATGTTTGCTATGAATGGGAATTTACTACAATGGCAAAATCTGTTTGGAATCACTTTTATGCTTTTCTGAGGTCAAAAAGTCTCATGTGGGGGCTCTGAAATATTTCCTTATGGGTGGCTTTGGGGGCAAAAAGGTTGAGAACCACTTTATCATCAGGAAATACACTGTATTTTAATGTCATTGTTTAATCCTTTCCCCAAGTAAACTAAAAGACTAAGAGAGAACTAGAGAACTATACCGGGGCTTAACAAGTTCTTTGTATGGCAGTGATGCTATATAGCACCTCAACCACGCTAAAGAACCATTGAAGAACCATACTGGGCTTAACAGGTTGTTTATACTGTAGTGATGCTATATAGCATCTCAACCAACCCAAAGAAACACTGAAGATCCATAGTGGGCTTAACTGGTTCTTTATGGGAAGCTAATGTATACCACGCTAAAGAACCACTAAAAAAACACACTGGGTTTTACGGATTCTCTAAATGGTAGTGATGCTATATAGCACCTAAACCACCCCAAAGAACTGCTGAAAAACCACACTGGGCTTAACAGGTTCTTTATAAGGTAGCGATGCTACATAACACCTCAACCATCCCAAAGAACTGCTGAAAAACCACACTGGGCTTAACAGGTTCTTTATAAGGTAGCGAAGCTATATAGCACCTTAACCACCCCAAAGAACCACCGAAGAACCATACTGTACTTTACCAGTTCTTTGTAAGGTAGCGATGCTATATAGCACCTCAACTACTTCAAAAACTGCTGAAGAACCATACTGTGCTTAACAGGTTATTTATGCGGTACTAATGTTATATAGCACCTCAAACACCCAAAGAATTGCTGAAGAACCATACTGGATTTAACAGGTTCTTTATAAGGTAGTGGTGCTATATAGCATCTCTACCACGCCAAAGAACCACAGAAGAACCCCACTGGGCTTAACAGGTTCTTTATACTGCAGCAATTCTATATAGCACCGCAACCACCCCAAAAGAACCGCTGAAGAACCATTTTTTTGTGTGTTTGTATAAGACACAGTATATATAATCACCCATTATATTTAAAAAGCTAAAGGCCATTTAATTCAAAGATTTTCATTGGCCACATGTAAAAAAAAAAAATATCCCCTTATCAAACATTTATAATATTGCCAAAACTCGCTATACAAAATTTAACCTATTTAGGGGACAGAACAGATATTAAGTCTCTTCAGGGAAGATTTCAGTCCACTGGGAAGTGTCCAGGAAGATGGAACAGGAGCCACTGTAGGTCCAGAGCCTGGGAAGGAAGCACTCCACTTTCCAAGTGTTGGAGGCTCGGTTGTATACTTCCACTTCCACACCGTAATCACCCTCCATGCCCTTCCAGTGCCCCCCAGTCACAAACAACTTCCCACCTAGAACAACCAATTCCCCATTCTCATGAAGAGTGTGTAAAAACTGAATCTGGAATGAAAAAAAAAAAAAAAAAAGTTAGTCTCCACAGATTGTAATGTTCCATGTAAAAAGAATTATGAAAATAATGTAAAACTCACTTTTTCCCACATATTACCCTCTGGGTTATACAGATAGACCTTTTTGGTGTTATCTGCTATGAGGTAAATGACTCCATCCATAGACACAGAGCGGGGAGAAGAGAGATATTTGGGAATGAAAGGAGAACAGATGATACACCAGCTATCTGTTGAAAAAGAGAAATTGTATTATTAAAGTATACTCAAACTACACAGTATTGAACTGCAGTCACAACTAGATGTTGGCAGGGGTCCATGTGTGAATAACATTATAATTTACACGGTGTCTTGTAAAGTGTCTCATAAAATTGTTCTGAATTACTAGTTACAACATAAAACTGTTTGTAATATAAAATTAGAAGCTGTGTTATGACAAACTTAGTTTGTTTTTACTGATTAGTTAAATACATCTGAACCATAATGACGTGTTGTTTCTTACCTATTACAGGATTGTAGCACTGCATAGTCAGGGCATTATATTTAACAGCACAAGAACCAATGAGGTAAAGCTTTCCTTCACAAGATGTGGCTGTAAAGTTAGTCACATATTTCAGTGCTGGGCCCGTAAGAGTCCAGCAATTAGTGAATGGGTCGTAATGTTCAACTTCAACAAAATCCATCGTAGTTCCTGTCAATGAAAAGACAATTCAGTGTCTTAGACAAAAATGTACAGTTCTGCATGGACATCGACCTAAAACCATTTGTCTGAAGCCTCCAGCTGGAAATTAATTTGTTTTCTTACCCCCAATTACATAAATCTCTCCATTGAGAGTTGCAGAGATGTGGTTAGTCCTGGGCCGCAACATTGGGGCGACTGTGACCCACTTCCCCTCACGAGTGATGTACTTCCAGGTCTCTGTGGTGGACCAGGTGTTGGACTGAGACCCTCTTGATCCCCCTGAGAGTTGGAAAAAAAGTTTTTCTCATTTCGTGCAATTCAGATGAAGGCTTTGCTGATTTATTTGAATACATTCTCAGCTCAAAAGGTCCCAGTTGGTGACCAGGCAACATCAAGCAATAACGCATCAAGTTTCCCAGGTCATCACAAAGTTAATGTTCTGCTTCGTTGGGCTCTAGTCCCCACATTTCTAAAGTGGCTTCAGGTCTTATGTGAGTCTTAGCAGGATTGTCTGTAAATCAGGGGACTGTTTAAACTTAGAATCTCCTAATCCTCAATGGAGAGGACATTCCATTCATGTGTGCAATAAAACGATAAATCTCACTGATCCTTTCCCAAAGGGCCTAGTCTCTATAAATACCTGGAAAATCTGTGGATTTGTTTTCTCTAGGTAAAAATAGAAGTGGTCTCCTGCTTTCCTTTTTTTCCCCTTGTCATTATGGTTTGAGGCATACAGTACAGTCCAGACCAACCAATCGGCAAATTATCCATATTCCAATAAATATTCAGCAACAGCTAAATCAACTCACCTGTGACATACACGTTGTTATTTAAGGAGACGACAGAATAACCCCATTTGTTGTAGTTGGGAAAATCTGGAAGCTGAAACCACTGCTCTATGAAAAAAGAAATAAAATGCACTTAAAATCTTAAAAATGCAAATCTATACAGTATGAGTCAAATAGAGTAAATGAGACCTTATCACATGACAACCCAGCTAATGCATTGTATTAACTATTGATTATTTTGACACTACCAGGCATATGTTCTGACATACAGTACATAGTCGCTTTATTATTAGTTTCAACATTTCAGAATAATAGTAAAGTGAAATATAAAATGTGTTAAATAATAAAAATTGTTTCAACCAGTGTCATAAAGTGAAGCATCCCGGGTTGCTTTTTCAAATTTTTTAAGGAATTCCCATTTTAGTTTTATGACGGTTTTTTAGTGCCACGTTTTAAAAAAAATTAATTTGTAGCAATTACAAGATTAAAGTATAATATTTTGAGAGTATATTTTAGCCTATCACACATGCAAATGGCCCGGATTAAAAGCACAGAGAAGTATTTCAAAGCCTCAGCTTTCAAAATACTTTCTAGCTAAAATACAAACAATATGTCTATTAAAATAATGTGTTTTTCTCGCCATTATTGTGGCGTGACAGATCGCTGTATTCGCCTCGGTTTAAGTCATCTTTTCGATTACAGTAAGACATTTGTTTCACTAAATTAAGCTCTACTGGTTTTATTTTCATTCCTTCTGATGTTCTTTTACATTTATATTGTGCTATAAACTTGAAATAAAGAGAAAAAAACATTTATAATTTATATTTCGTGATAAAACTGACAGAATTTGAAAGCTGAGCTGTGTTATATTAAAAGCAACAAAGAACAAAATTATTGCGATTACTGGGTGGCTGGCACGCTACAAATAATGAATTGAAGATGTTAAATATTATTTCCAATCATTTACTGTATTATATCGTGAATAAAACAGCCTGTAAATAGTCACTTAAATACCTCAGAAAAGACAATATAACTTATGTTAATGAGTTGAAGCGCACTTCAACCTTTAGAACATTTTATTGTTGTTTTTAATTAAATTAGTGATGGGCATAGATTATTTTTTAAATCTAGATTAATCTCACTGTAATCTTGGAATTAATCTAGATTAAAATGGCTAATTTGAATTCTGCTGAAGGCATTCAGAAAACGTGTGCTACCAAAATAATGACTAAAAGTAAGTCTTTGAGAACGGGTTTCTCAAACCAGGTGACACATTAGACCAGGGGCTCATCTCCTGTTTCCAAACTGCATCACAAACTGCTCGAGAAAGCTGTTCTACTATGATAATTGGTGATGAAAATAAATTATGTTCAATAAGATGTACTTGTGTTTACTAACTAACAATGAAATAACTTTTTCTACCTATTAGATTGTGTTTAACGTCTACACCTACCCAACCCTAAATTTAGAC
>NC_133372.1:22407560-22647650 GCF_049309525.1 Garra rufa | reverse complement strand
GACCGTCATTTGTCAGTGCCTCACTTTAATGAGTGTGTAGATGACACGAAGCAGCGGACGTTAGCTACATTAAAAACAGATGGACGCTATTTGAATGAGTTCCTATGGAAACCGGAACAGAAAAGCATTCAATCTGACGTTAGAATTCGTAATGGCGGCGCTCATCGTTTACTCAGGATAAAGGTCTATAGTAGATTCGGTTTTTATGAATGGAGTCCGCGATCCAGTCTGTTTTCACGGAGCAGACATTGTAAACGCACGACCATGTAGAGACAGAAATGACATGTCTTCGTGTAACGTGTAACTGGAAACACTGGTAGCCTCTTGAAGGAGTGAAGTTCGCAGCTGGCATCGATGAGGTGTACAGTAACGTCGAGGTAGTTATCTTGTTGACATATGTCCAATGGTCCTCAGTCAGTGCTACACATCTCGCCTCTACCACAATGAAAGTCATCATAGTTTGCGTAGTATAGACCCAGCTCCCAACCCAACTTAGACAATAGATTAACGGCGATATTTTTTTAGCGCCGATAAGAGTCTCACCACTAAATTAAATACATGTGAGGAATGAAAGATTGGATGTCACAGATGTTTTTGCTAGTGGTGGACTTATTTGTGTATAATTTAATGCAATAAATGTCTCACTGTAATCAAAAAGACAATTGATTCACATGAACACATCTGTCCCGCCATGTCAAAGAGTGTGAAAAACACATTATTGCAGACACATTGTTTGTATTTCGCTATCAAAGTGACAGATTTTGAAGGCTGATCTTTGTTTTACATTAAAAGTACCAAAAGCACAATTATTGCTATTATTGGGTGGTTAATGAATGCAATCGACGATGTGAAATATTATTTCCACCCATGATGTCCCTGCAAGTACACCACATGGTATGGTTTCTGCTAATAACCACATATATTCAAATAGATTTAGTGGCCTGGCAACTTCTCACGGTGCTACCAATTCGGGCCATTTGCATGCGCATGCTATACTATCAAAATATTATACTTAAATTCTTGTATTTTCAACTTCATTCTCAAAACATTTCGACTTTGAAACATTTCGATTTTATTCTCGTAATTTCAACTTTATCCTAAAATATTTTGACTTTATTCGTATACTTTCGACTTTATTCTAAAAATATTATGACTTTATTCTTGTAATTTTGACTTTACTCTCGAAATATTTCGATATAATTCTTAAAATTTTACTCTAATTTCTTAATTTTAGATTTATTTCCTTTTTTTTTTTTTTTTTTTTTTACATTGCACTAAAATGCCGGCGTAAATTTTGACAGCTTTTTCTTATGAAATTCAACTTATCTATTTAAAAATTAACATTTTAGTTACACATGAGCCAATTTGTCTGCAAAACTAATTTACAGCATTTAAGCATAAGCTTCTAAATGTAAAGATTTGTAGGATTATAATAAACATAACTTTAAGGGTAACTTTGCTGATATTCAACAAACTTTGTATCGTTACAATGTCATATATACAATGAACAATGTGTACTCTTTCTCTGTTACTTGCATCAAAATATCACTGTTTATTTATCAGCAAAATTCTAACAAATTATGTAAAATGTGTCTTCCACAGGAGTTTTGACAGCTCCAATGCATATTTATTTGTGCATTTATTCAAACTAAATGGTAGTATATTCACAGATCTTAAAGGGGACATCAGATTTCTCAATGGTCGTGTAAAACAACACCCTTTTTACCTTGTCAAAAACACCTCTGTTCACAGAGACTCATTTCGGTGCATGTCTCTTTAAATGATAATGAGCTACTGCTCACCCCACCCCTCTTTTCCAATTTTCTTTTATTCTGTGACGCGTTACCATCAAACACAAAACAAAACCACTGCGTACTCAGTCGGGACAAAAGAAAACTCTTATGTTCACTTTTACATCTAACTACAAAACACCTGCATTGCTTATGAAACTTTGTTGTCGCTACAGCTACTCAAGCGTGGAAAAAATGGTGGACAGCATACAACTGGCTGAGGGTGGAAATATGCTAATACGGGACAGTCAATCAGTGGTTGTGGGTAGGGCATGAGCAATAAGACATCATACTGCTCAGAAAATCAAAACAGCTTGATAATTGAGACTTTAGGTTTTTAAGGGGATTTAAAAAAGAGTGAATGGATTTTTGTTATTGTAGGTTGGTTGTGTACACACACTGCTAAAACACATTTATATGTAAACACCATGTAAGTGAATTTTGCATCTGATGTCCCCTTTAAGTGTTCCACATTAGCCTAGTTCTCCATTTATCAACTAAAGTTGATGTGTCAGCTAAAGTTCTTACCAAGTTTTGGGTTGTAGAAACCACAATTTCTAGGGCGCAACCTTCTATCTCTGTCTTCATCTTCATCCTCATCTTCATCATCTGAGTCATCCAGCGAGCGCCCACCCATCACAAATAAAACCTCCTGCAGGTTGTGGGCATTCTGAGTCACTCTCTGCTGTGACTCACCTGTCATTTCTTGTTTCTGAAGAAAATAAACAACAACAATAAGTGTAGTATGGAACATTATGCTTATGAGATTTTTATATAAAATAAATTTGTCTCACCTCTCTACATATTCTCTCTACAAACTCTTTGGATTCTAGTGAGTCTTGTATCAGTGTGTCTTTAAGCAAGTTCTCATTGAGGTAGGATTCTGCGAGAAGGGAAAGCTTAGCCAAGCCCAACAATTCTCGCAGATGGCAGATCCGATTGTCTCTACAATGCCTGACCCAGGCCAAAACAGCCTCGACACAAGATCGGTCATCTCTTATGTGCAGATCCTCATCCTTCAGGCAAACCACCAGCCTGTCTTTCTCCAGCATCAAGAACTCCTCATGCTGCTGCACGGCCTCAAAGTTTTCAAGCAGGAAGCTCCAAGCTTTGGCAACAACTTCAGGGCATCCATGTATCTCTCCAAACTCAAGAATTCCCAAACAGTTTGTGGCACCTATCTGGTGCTGCAGATATCGACTGCATACAGTACGGACGGTGTGGAACTGGAGCTGGCTGGACGTGCAAATAAGTCCCTCTACATTGTTTTTATTGATGGTGAGTTTCCCTGTATAAGCAAAGTCCAACAATTGCGACAACACATTGGGGTCTACATCATGAAGCTCGACACGAGCAGCAATGCTCTCCACGAAATCTCCTGAAAACATAGAACGGAAGTAATGGCTGCAGAGTGCAAGGATTCCCCGGTGACAGGGGAAATCTCGTCCACCAGCGCTCAGGGTGACATCCACTAGTTTGGGTTGAGAACAGAGGGAGCGCAAGCCCTCTAAGATGCTCTGAGGGTGGGAAGAGAGGCAGAAGTCTAGGTCGTCTATATTACGCACCATGACAAAACTTTGACCTATGGCCTTAACGCATTCAGGGCCAAGCAGCAGATGTTTTCAGTGTTTACCTACGTAGGACAAGACAAATGGGTATAATCAGTCACATGCAATCTGATTGCGACATACATGATCATAGCAGTGTGGAGCCTCCTATGACCCAAGGACAAATTTTCAGCCTTTCTGCTTGGTAACAGAACATTTCAGGAAGAAATTGGAAGAGAATGAAGTCATGTTAGCACATCAGTTTAAGTCAAATTATCAGACGATTATCGCCAGAGTTAAAAACAGGTTCTTGCCAAAGACAATACATCTGATAGCCACACTGGGAGAGTATAATTCTGAGAATGAAATTTACTACCATTCAAGATTCATGTCTTTGCCTGTGAGCGAATTTGCACATAAAATACATCAAAATATCACTGGTGAATATCACTGGATGTTAAGCAGTTCTTGTTAATGCAACAAAACAAGAAAACAGAAACTGAACTTACCAGAGAGTGAATGAAAGGAGAATTCATACATTATTCACAGTACTTTTTGTTGCTGCTGTCTGAGTTGTGGGACACGCTGTCTTTTGCAGAGTCACTGGGACAGCATGCTTGTCTTTCACACTGCTATTTTTAGGATAGTCATTCTGGGGGGATATACTCAGAGTCTAAATAGTACTGCTAAGCTCCCACCTGCTCTTAAAGAGATACACACAACTTTCTGTGTAAGAGTAAACAGTCAGATGATCATTTATTTAATCATTAGAGTAAGCAGCCTCCAATATTGGTGCAAATCAAGTCTCTAAATGTCTGATTCTCAAGGAGTAACAAAACTCAACAGAAAATGGTATTCAAAACATTTAAATAATTTAAAATTGATAATTGACAAAAAGACAAACACTTCAGTTTATGGCAGTCTTCAACCTTGCACTCCTGGAAAATTGGAGAATAAATGGCAAAAGCATGCCTTACGTGTCACAAGTATATAAATATTGGTACCAGTTCTACATCAAATTCCAAAATGTATATATTTAAAGGATTAGTTCACTTGCAGGATAAAAATGTTCTGATAATTTACTCACCCCCATGTCATACAAGATGTTCATGTCTTTCTTTCTTCAATCGAAAAGAAATGAGGTTTTTGAGAAAAACATTCAACAATTTCCTCCATATAGTGGACTTCAACGGGAACCAACGGGTTGAAAGTCCAACTTGCTGTTTCAATGCAGCTTTAAAGGACTCCCAGCCAAGGAATAAGGGTCTTATCTAACAAAACGATCAGTCATTTTCTAAAAATAAAATTTATGTACTTTTTAATCTAATCATCTTGCACTAACTCTGCTATGCGCATGTGTGTATTCACGCATTGCGCAAACACATTAGAAAGGTCACACGTGGTTAGTTCTTCGCCTGTGTACTTAGTCAAAAAGTACTTAATCTCATTTTCTTCTCCAATGTAAAAATCATCCAACATCATTGTTTCACCCTTTTATTGTAAAAAGCATTTGACTTTCTTTGCACATTCGTTTTGTAGACACTGGGTCGATACTTTACATGATGTGTGAGGTCGAGCTAGTTCAAGATGAGCATTTTTTAGAAATGGATCAACCATTTCGCTAATAAAGACCCTTATTCCACGGCTGGGATTGAGTAGAGCCCTTTGAAGCGACATTGAAACTGTAATTTAGACCTTCAACCTATTGGCCATTATTGAAGACCAATATATGGGGAAAATCCTGGAATGTTTTCCTCAAAAACCTTAATTTTTTTATTCAAATGAAGAAAAACAGACATGAACATCTTGAATGACTTGGGGGGGGGGGGGGGGTAAATTATAAGGATTTTTTTATTCTGGAAATGACCTAATACTTTAAAGACAATAAGCAATCTCTATGTACATTTCCCCCCAAAAGGCTTATTGTCATTCCTCGAAATCAAATATCTCAGCCTCCTTTTCTTTCCAGAAAGCAAAACTGCGGTCAATATACTTGCAAATCTCCTCATTAGTTAGACTAGTAATATCTGCATTATTTCTCAGGACATCGCTTTCATCTGGAGTGGGCGTCTGTACAATGACTTTAGGCACAGGCCTTGTTTCTACCACTGTGGTCTGTTCTGAATGTTCAAGCTCTGGTTGGCCTGATCCATCTCCAAAGAACTTCACTTTAATGTCTTCAAATCCTTCCTTCCATTCCCGGTTCCCCGCCTCTATGTCCTGAATTACAGCCTTGTGAAAATCCCGCACAGTCTCCCAGGTGAAACGCCCCACATGGTCGAACACTTCAAAACACAGCAAGTGTCTAATTTTCCTCTCATCTGGAGGCAAATCTAGCTCAAGTATGTGAAAGTAGCCGAGCATGAAGAGGTCGAGTGTCAGAGTATCATAGTCAACGGGAGATCCATCCACACGCGGCAGGAACTGCTCAGGTGAGTAAATTGCCTGCTGCCGGTTGAGTCTTCGGATCTGCCTGGATGGTACAAATGAGATCATGCTTCTCCAGTTCCCAATCATCTTATTGATGGCACTTCTCTGCTTGAAGAAGTGCCCCAATTTGCCATTTTCCATGGTGTGCTTTGGAGAGATATCCAAGCTAGCTTTGCGTTCACATTTCGGCTTCTTAGATATATCCAGCGAATCGACACTTTGCTTTCTTTGAGCATTTCTCACAGTTACAGTGTAAGCAGACTTCTTCCAGTGACCAAGGAACAAGACCACAATACGTTCCTTGCGCAGGGTTGTACTTTCCATGGCATCACTGATAACATAGTCAATAGATGAATCATCAATCTGGTCAACCTCTACTTCTTGTTCTTGTTTTTGAGAAACCTCATCTGAACCATTTATTACTGGTTCTTGCTCTTGTTCACCCATTAATTCTGTCATCCCTGAATCTTTTTGTGAGAAATCATTCTGATTCTCAAAGTTGGACTTTAAGTTCCTCACAGAGACCCCAAACTGTTGAATCTCATTTTCTATCTTCTCCCTCCTGCCTCTGTGTAAGGCTTGCGTCTCTGAGGGCTGAGAGAAGACATTCACAAGCTCTGTGTTTGGCATTTTGCAGAAGGGCTGGTCTGTAAGATTGGTCATAAGAAGTGACATACTCTTTACAATGCCTGAAATTCGGTTGCACCAAACGGGTAAGGGAGTCTGCGTAGAGTTCTTGTACTGGGTGTTGAGTGTGATGTTGACAATGGGTGCCGGAAGAATGTTTCGAAGTTCTTCGGCCAGACGAGCAATCTCCATTTCGTACCCCACGCAGTTCTTTTGCATCGAGACACTTTCAATTTGCTTCTCTAGATATATGAGGTCATCCTCTGTTAGAAGCTCTCCGAATGGTCCCAGGATGGCATTGTGAGCCTGGGAGTATCTCCAACTCTCCATCTTTGTATATTTACTACCGCTCTCCTGTTAAATATGATAAAGCGTCCAGTTAAACCTGGGGAAAGCTGCAGTCAGAACATCATCATGCATTCAAATTTTAATGCAATATTTGTACAGTAGCTCACCTTTATCCTCTGTGTTTCTTGGTCAAATAAGCTGGCCTGTAGCTGTCGTACCATCACTTGTCTCTTCCATTCTGCTATAGGTCTGCCCTTCTCATCGTGCATGGGTACCAGGTAATCAATATCAGACAAATTAGCCTCCTCTGTCGGTAACACCACCATTTTGTTCTAAAAGAGAAAAGAGAATAATGTATTGGCAAGTACTAGAGTTCAAATTGTGCCCTTAAGTACATGAAAAACAAAAACTATCATGCTAAATTTTATTAACTTGGTTGTTAAAGTGCTTTAGTACATGGTTTTATTGTAGTAAACGTGTAGCAATTTTTTTTTTTTTTTTTTTGGCGTATTGATTACCATTTGTATAACCACAGTTTTACTACAAATACCAAGGTTAAACTATCGTTAGTGTAGCAAAACCCTGGTTAATTTGTGGTTACCATGGTTTACCTATAGTAACCATGTTTTTTTTGGTTTTGTTTGTAGTATGTAGTACAACAAAGACAACAGACAACAGCTGTATTATCAAACAAAGTTATATTTAAAATTTATAGTTGAAATCAAAAGTTCACATACTTGCAGAATCTGTAAAACGTTAACTATTTTACCAAAATAATGAGGGATCATACAAAATGCATGTTATTTTTTATTTAATACTGACCTGAATAGGATATTTCACATAAAATATGTTTACATATAGTCCACAAGAGAAAATAGACAGATATAGTCCGTTCAAAAGTTTACATACACTTGACTCTTAATACTGTGCTATTACCTGAATGATCCACAGCTGTTTTTGTTATTGTTTAGTGATAGTTGTTCATGAGCATTTGAACCTTCAGTAATAGTAGTAATAGTAATAGTTCCTCAGTTGTCCTCAGTGTAAAAAGATGGATCTCAAAATCATACAGTCACTGTTGGAAAGGGTTCAAATACACAAAAAAGCGGAAAAACCAAAGCATCTGTGGGACCTGAAGGACTTTTCTAAAGAACAGCAGGCAGTTTATGAACAACTAAGCAAAAAAAAAAAAAAAAAACCCGCTGTGGATCATTCAGGTAACAACACAGTATTAAGAATCAAGTGTATGTAAACTTTTGAACAGGGTCATTTTCATAAATTTAACTATTGTTTTCTCTTGTGGACTATATGTAAGTGTGAAATATCTTTTTCAGGTCAGTACTAAACAAAAAATAACAGGCATTTTGTATGATCCCTCTTATTTTGATCAAATAATTAACATTTTGCAGATTCTACAAGGTGTATGTAAACTTCTGACTTCAACTGTAAATCTAAAAAAAAGATCATGGATTTTACTTGAAATGTGTGTGTGTGCTGTGTATTTTTATGCTAACGATAGCTATGAATAATGCCTGCAACCATACTGACCGTGAATGTAGTGAATATTCAAAACAGTGAATTCCATGACAATGAAAACGGTAAAGTGAATGGTCGATTTATGACTAAAATAAACAGCTTTGAAAGCTGAAAACAATGACTGGATCTAAAACCTCTGCATTTCAATCTCCATAATCCCCAAATGTAAAAAAGAAATAGTCCAGTATAAAGTAATTAAGTTTGATGTGATCACACAACAACTAGTTGCCCAGTACATTTATATTCGCAAGTGTACATCTTCAAAATTGAAGGGAGTCAGTTTGGTTATAGAATGCAGTTGTCATGTAACTCTATATAGCATTCTAATACAGGAATGACAACTGGATTCTGCTAGTGTGAAGCCTTAGATTCAATGATCATGAGATAAAGTGAATGTTAAATTTCTTAACTGAAATTGTCAAATCAGATGTTAATCCAGATTTCTTAAGGCTGGCAATGGATTTTACATCTCCCAGTTTCATTTCTCCCATAAACAGTTTCCCTTTGTCTGGTACTGGCTTACTCGGAGGCGTACTGGAACTAAGGTTCTTCACCACTGCAATGACAATCAGAACAAGAACATCATTTGTTACTCTCATCTGTTTCCAGTTATGTTCTGATCATATTCACATAGGCTGATTACCATTACTCATTGAACTGGAATTAAGTCATCAAGTGAAATTAAGGAAAGATGAGTCAATGGTGACAGCAGTGCCCACAAAATTCTGTCAGAACTGCAGAACATACATATACAACATAGCAATAGGGGTATTAAACAGCCCCCTTAGGGCTTTCTCACCCGTAGTGGCCATGTGGACATTCTGTAAAGCGTTCCCATGTGGGGTAGAAGATGGAGGCGAGGGGGTAGTGGTGGAAGGAGGAGGAGAAGGTGAAAGAGTCGAAGGGGGGTAACGGGCTTGAGGGGAATCTTCTGTCTCGGGATGCTGGTGGGGTTGAAATAAAATAAGTCAGTCCATTGAAAATGGACACATACTGCATCCAGATACGAAACATTTAAAGCATACTTTTCTATCATAATTGTTCTGTTCCGAAGTCTACTGAGTTGCCCATGAAAGGAACATTTTGAGGCATCATTTAAGCCACATTCTAAAGCCGAAAATGTACTTTGCTAGCATGTGTACAGCTGGATGTGAAGCCATTCAAAGTACACTTTATGTAACAGAGTGCGAAAAACAGGCACTCGACACATTCTCAACTCAAAAGTTTAATTCTTTTCCAGTGTACAAATGTTTTTTTTTTTTAACTAAACTAGAGTTGCAGATATCTCTTAAAGGGATAGTTCACCCAAAAATGAAAATTCTGTTATTAATTACTCACCCACATGTCGTTCCAAAACTGTAAGACCTTCGTTCATTCACTTAACACAAATTAAGATATTTTTAATGAAATTTGAGAACTTTCTGACCCTCTATAGACAGCAACGCAACTGAAATGTTTAAGGCCCAGAAAGGTAGTAAAGATATCTTTAAAATAGTCCATGTGACATCAGTGGTTTAGTGGAGTACTTTTTGTGCGCAAAGAAAACAAAAATAATGACTTTATTACTCTTGTAGCTTTATAACATTACAGTTAACCCACAGATGTCACATGGACTATTAACAATGTCCTTACTTCCTTTCTGGGCCTTGAACATGTCAGTTGTTTTGCTGTCTATGCAGGGTCAGAAAGCTTTTGGATTTCATTAAAAATATCTTAATTTGTGTTCCAAAAATGAACGAAGGTCTTACAGTTTTGGAACACCATGAGAGTGAGTAATTAATGAATGAATTTTAATTTTTTGGTGAACTAACCTTTTAACCCCCATTTAACACAAATGGTGCAGTCTTTTGTAGTTTGTTGTTATTTTGTCTCATTTGTTTCTTTTTCAACTGTGAAACAGCAGACCAGAACAGTGTTGCTGCCTAGTAGACAAACTAATTGGTAAAAAAAAATTCAAGGAGCATATGCGAGCTAAGCATATAGTGTATAAAAAAAACCTGGCTAATGATGAAATAATGATGCTAATGATGAAACTATCATCACAAACACTGTACACATACCCTAGCATACACGTAAGCTCCTCTCAAAGTATACTTGGGGCTTTAGTCAGCATTACAGGACAAAAAGGTGGATAAAGTGGGTGAAGCCTATCTGGTGGCAGTCTATGGAAACCATGGAATAAAAGAATAAAAAAGGTCCATTTAAATTTATATTTCAATTTATTTTTGCAATTCCGAGATTATATCTCAGTTCTGATATAAAAAACCGACTTGTCAATCACTCTTTCGAGTGTATATCCCACACTTATTGAAAGTCTGAAATATGAGATATAAACTTGCATTTGCAAGAAAATAAAGTTAAAAATTAAAATTGAAAATGTTATAGGTTTAAATAGTATTTCATGCTGTCACTGTAGGGCTAATATAATATGTGACCCTGGATCATAAAACCAGGCCAACTTCATTTGGACAATTTTAAAGGCATTTTTCTCAGTTATTTAGATTTTTTGCCCCCTCAGATTCCAGATTTTCAAATAGTTGTATCTCAACCAAATATTGTCCAAACCATACATCAAGGGAAAGCTTATTTATTCAGCTTCCAGATGATGTATAAATCTCAATTTAAAATAACTGACCCTTATGAATGGTTTTGTGGTCCAGGGTCACATGTGTTCCCTATGAACTGCATATGTGAATTTTATGGAGACCTATTGTTTGAATCAAATGTATGATTTAAAAGTAAAGTAATCATAGCAGGTTTCATCCTTTAGTCTGTCCATTTAAGCGTCTGCATTTAGCTTCAAATGGCGTCTTTGACAACAGTATTCTATAAAACAGATTTGCATTCCGATTCTGACATCCAGGATCAGCATAAACCAGCTAAGGACCAGCATTAACCATCAAAATCTACCTAACCAGCATATGCTGTTTTTTCAACAGGGACAGCTACTTACAGTATGTAGGAATTAAGTCTAAAACTCTAAACTCACCTTAAGACTGTCCATGTTTTTGTGTGTATTAGTGATCTGTCTGTAATAATCAGAGCTGGGTTGTCGTGACACAGCTGGTTTCTCTCGGAGCTCTTCCTCTATAGGACAGTTCTCTTCCAGAGGCTGGGCAGCTGGACAAAGCTGAAATAGAAAGCAATTTTATTATCATATAACATTTTCTTATTCAGGTGGCGTGCCATCAAAGCACATTATTTCACAGAGACCTGTAAGGCAGTGGAATAACAGGCCAATTACTGCCATTTGATCCACTGCACAGCAGAATATCACAATCATACACATGAAAAACGGCTATTTGTGGTCTTTCTTTTGTGCAGTGTTGTGGTCCGCAAAGCGATATGTGAGTATTACAGTAAGAGGGGCCCTAGCTGGGGGGCAAAATAGTTGTACCTGAGCCCAACATCTAGATCCCACTTTACCAGAGGGAAAATGCCGAGTATATGGAAACATTTAGATCACCGCTGATGAAACTGTAATATCCTAATGGACTCCATGCAGAATGCATATCAAATGTGGCTCTCAAAGGGCTCTCTGTAAAACACACACACGCACAGAGCATCAAAGGGAACACTGATATGCCGCAGCATGCTATTTTGCTTTGTCTCTGTGAGGTGGTCCTCCCAATTTCCTCTCGCACGGCACTTTGATGTCCAAACAGCACGAAATGCGCTGTGACACGGCTTGGGCAAAGGCAGGAATAAATTTCCCAGAAGTTGTGCAATTCATAAATAGATAAACTTTGGGAGGGGTAATGGGGGTATGTGTGGCAAAGCTACATTAGCGAAGTGGAATCTCTTTCCTTCGTGACCTTTGAGCAGCAGTTCAGTTCCTCACTCACGATCAGGATGCATCTGTCTCTGCGTGAAGGTTTAATCAAAGCCAGTGGACACCATGGCACATTTGGTTTTCATCAGCTATCCTCTTCTGTGGCTTAGGCAGTGGATGCTGGAGAAACATGGTCCTCCCATCCTCTCCTATGCTGCGTGGGCCACACAAACACTGATGGAGAGAGTGAGACTACAGCGAAAGCGCCAAATGCATGAGACCTATATGGTGCAAACCTAGTGCAAAGCAATTTAGAGACTTTCCTTTTCACCAGTTGCTTTGGACAGGGGAAAAACTCACTCAAACATGCCAGACTTTTATCTCGAAAACCAGAATCATTATGAAGTTACCAGATCAACACAGAAGAGCTGAAACAGGCAGAGACTGTGGGGTATTTCTCAATGTTCTGTTCTAGTACATTCAATGAAATTATTTGAAGGAAAAAAGAACCAGAAATGGTAGAAATATGAAGACCTGCATGGTTTGTGTAAGGTTTGGTTAAGGTTAAAGCCTCCTCATCTCTCTGCTTTCTGGAGGAATTCAAGACCACACACTTGTGTTGACACATAAGCACTACATTCTATGTTAAATCACTTTTACACCTTCGGTTAAAACACATGATGAACATGTTTGACAGTTTTTAAATTTAGAGGATTGAGTGAAAACGGTCCAAAGTGTCTACAGCAGCAAATCCTCTGTGCTGGAAAGTTTATGTTACAATGGAGAAAGGATGAAGAATGAGCTTCAGATGGCATTCTTTCTATGTTAGCTGTTTCATAAAGAATTATGGATAGATTTTATAACACAAATAGCAACAAAAAGAAAAGAAAAAAAGCTAAAATACCAAATGCATGTTCAATACAGTTTATTGGTGACATATTTGTTATTGGATGATATAAGAGATTTATTATTATTATTATTATTATTAGCTTTTCATTTATCAGTTTAACTCTCGCTTAGAGTTATTTAAAAACAGTAATAATTTAACATCTTTTTAACGTAACCTTTAGCAAATACCAAAATAAATATGAATATTTCATACACAGTGCTGGGTATTAATTGATTACATGTTTATGTGGATTACATAAAATGAGAGTATATTCCATTTTAAAACGCTCAGATTACAGTTACTTTATGGATTACACTACCAGTCAAAAGTTTTTGAACTAAGATTTTTAATGCTTTTCAAAGAATGCTCTTCTGCTCACCAACCCTGCATTTATTTGATTTAAAATACAGCAAAAGCGGTATTATTGTGAAATATTTTTATATTTTTTGATTATGTTTTAAAATGTAATTTATTTCTGTGATCAAAGCGACATTTTCAGCATTATTACTCGTCTTCAGTGTCACATGTCATTCAGAAATCATTCTAATATGCTGATTTGCTGTTTAAGAAACATTTATTATTATTAAATAATTAATAATTATTATTTATATTTAAAACAATTTTTTCAGGATTCTTTAATGAATAGAAAGATACAAAGATCAGCATTTATCCAAAATAAAAAGCTTTTGTAACATTATACACTATAACATTAAAATAATAATAATAATAATAATAATAATAATAATAATAATAATAAGCAGCAAATCTGAATATTAGAATGATTTCTGAAGGATCATGTGACTAGAGTAATGATGCTAAAAATTCAGCTTTGAAATCACAAGAATAAATTACATTTGAAAATATATTCAAACTAAAAACAGTTATTTTAAATACTAAATATACAGTAGTCCACTTTGGAAATGAATCAAAAAATTTCTCTGTTTAGTGTTCAAGGGTTTAAATAATGTTTATTTTACATTTTAATGATTTAATTAATAATTCACTTTTACTCACAAACCCACTGCAGTTCTTATATAACGCCCAGTTTGGAAAACCCTGGTCTAATGTAATGTTTAATGCATTTTAAGATGTTGATATCAAAAAATGGATATTTTGATATCAACATCTTAAAATGCATTAAACATTACATTAGACCAGGGTTTCGTTCCCCCCCCACACACACACACTCTTTAAATAATGGTACATTATGTGCTCAATAATGTGCTCAATACTGTCATTCAAACAATAATTACACATAGTTCAGAAATATATTAGCTCTACAAACATGACATGTATATAAAGCACAATAGTTACTTACAAACTACTGTCCTCTTAATGGCAGTCGATATCCACACAGGCAATGCCTGATCACTCTGTGTCACTAGAGAGTGACACACAATGTGAACACCTAACCCAGAGATGTGTTGACTCCATCCACACCATCCCAACAACTGGCCATGGCCCAACAGACAATAAACAATAAACTCTGATAGGAGAATGCACTTAATAATTTAACACAGTGGATTGGGTAGCCGGCAATGTCACTAATGAACAAACCAATCAGCACATGCGAACAAGCGAGCAGTGTGATACAAAGCAGGAGCCTGTCAAATCAGAAGAAGCGGACAGAGACACTGTATCTCTTTCATTCATTCATTCATTTGTTGCTGTTGTTTTGTTTTTTAAACTGGGGACGTGACCTTACACACATCAACACTAATCAACAGAAAAAACCTTCTTAAGTCTTAGCCTGAAAGATGGGCACTGCATGAGCAGAACCTTTCCATTATTTGTTTAATAATGCATGCCATGGAAAAATAGGTGACAATACTGGCAGGTCAGCTGATTTACTCTCTCTAGCATCATACAATTCAGCATATATATATGTTTTTTATTAATTTATATTATTAATATTTGAAACAGCTGGGTAATTTTTTCAGGATTCTTTGATGAATAGAATCCAAAGATCAGCATTTATCTGAAATAAAAAGCTTTTACATTATTATAACATTATTCACTATACCATTCAAAAGCTTGGAGTCAGTATATATATTTTTATAATATTACAAAAGATTTCCATTTCAGATAAATTCCATTTAAATATTTATCAAAGAAACCTGAAACAATTCTACTCAGCTGTTTTTATAACATGATAATAGCAGTGATAATAACAATAAGAATAATAATGTGTTTTTTGAGCAGCAAATCAGAATATTAGAATGATTTCTGCAGGATCGTGTGACTGGAATAATGATGCTTAAAAATAAGCTTTGAAATCGCAGGAATAAAATACAATTTATAATGCATTCAAATAGAAAACAGTTATTTTAAATAGTAAACATATTTCAAAATTGTGCTTTTTTTGCTGTACTTTGGAACCAATAAATGCAGATTTCTTTAAAAACAAAAATATTGCCGTCCAAAAACTTTTGACTGATTCATAATTGATAATATAAAAAATACTCAAACCCATATGAAAGCTAAATGAAACCAACATGAATACGCATGTGTTTTAAACTAGTTTTTAAAAATATTTTTATTCTTCTATTTATCATGGACACTATTATATGTCATTGACCCAGGTACTTTCTGGAAAATCGCAAGTATGAAATTAAAATACACAAACACTCTTGTGAAATACAATGTGTGACTGCTTACAGTAAAACAACGGTATTTAGTAGAAATAAATAATGTGTCAGATTCGGATTTTGTTGTTGACATCAAAAGCTGTGAGTCCAAATGAAACCTGTGTTATTTTGATGCCAATTTATATGTCAGTTGGTAGAAACCCACCCAGATGACCGACTACATCTGCTGCGATTCTGAAGTCTTGAACCACTTGACATTTCTTATAAGGTCACTTTAACTGAGAAAGCATGAGTTTCGAATCCGGACACCTCACTTGACAGTTTAAATACTGAAAGTACCAAGAAAGTTATTACGTCATAGGTCATAGAGCACTGGTCACAAAAACAACACAGGATGTAGTATTTCTGAGAATGTGCTTATACTGTACATCTTCATTATAGCTGAGAAGTATAGGATTAATCAAATTCAGAGCATATGAAAGTACAAGAATTCAGAAACAGCAATGCCCTTGTTTGGAAAGACCATGAACAAGTCATATAAAGTATAGGACAATATAAACACATTTTAGTGTTTGATTTAAAAAAGAAAAAGGAAAAAAGCAACTGAAGGGTTCATCTAAAAGGCTATTATTTTTCGTAGCTTCGTAACATTACAGTTGAACCACTGATGTCACACTGACTATTTTAAAGGGGTCATCGGATGCCCATTTTCCGCAAGTTCATATGATTCTTTAGGGTCTTAATGAAAAGTCTATAATATACTTTGATTAAAAATTCTCAATAGTAGTGTAAAAAACACCCTTTTACCTTGGCAAAATCAGCTCTGCAAAAAATCAACTCATTTAATTGCATGGTCCTTTAAATGCAAATGAGCTCTGCTCACCCCGCCCCTCTCTGCTGTGGGATTATGAGCCGTAATGTTTACTTCAGCCGTGTTTAGCGGCAAAATTTGCCAACAAACACATTATTATGAAAGGCCGTTTGCAAAGACGCCTAAAAAACCCTTACACTCACTTCTGCTGTGGGTGAAGCTGCATCAGGAAAGATTTGCACGAACATAGACGTATATGTAGATCGGGATCGGCTCTTTCCTTTTAAAAAACAAAAGTAACATTAATCCTCTGCATCTTCAGCAGCTCAGATGTCAGGAGTAAAAGACTACTTCTATGTTTCAGTATTACATCCAACAACAGAACACCTCAATCGTTCAATCTGAGACATTCTTGTCCTCCCCTGCACCTAAGTCACACAATGGCGATCAAAGTCTGGGACTGTCAATCAACTATCATGGGAGTAGCCTCTGCCGGTGTGCCGTCACACCGACAAGAAGCTGAGAATGACCTGATTTTAAAAAGGGGATATTACTTTGTAAATATAAAAAAAAAATACCACTGAGTGGATTTTTATCATTGTAGGGTGGTTGTGTACACAAACTGCCAAAACACATTAATGTTCTTTAAAAAAGAAAAAAGCTACTTAAGGATTCATCTAAAAGGCTAGTTCATACAAAAATGAAAATTCTGTCATTAATTTCTCACCCTTGTGTTGTTCCAAATCTATAAGACCTTTGTTTTTCTATCTTTGGAACACAAATAAAATTTTTTTTTAATGAAATCCGAGAGAGAAAGCAACACAACTACCACATTCAAGGCCCAAAGCACTGCGTTTTGTTTACTCGCAAAGGAATGTACACGTATGCGTTTTGTTACTCTTGTGAATGCATGACGAAGACTGACACAAAAGGGAAGAAATTTTTGAATAAAGTTGTTATTTTTGTTTTCTTTGCAAAAGTATTTTCGTAGCTTCGTAACATTACAGTTGAACCACTGATGTCACATTGACTATTTTAATGATGTTCTTACTACCTTTTAGGCCTTAAACATGGTAGTTGCGATGCAGTCTATGCAGGGTCAGAAAGCTCTCGAATTTCATCAAAAATATGTTAATTTGTGTTGTGAAGATGAACAAAGGTCTTATGAGTTTGGAACGACACGAGGGTGACTAATTAATAACAGAATTTTCATTTTTTGGTGAACTATCTCTATAACAATTTTGGTCTGCATTGCTTCCCAAAGCAAAATGACTTCAAGGAAGGAAGTCTTAGAGGAAGGAAATTATGAAACGAAGATTGCTTACAGCAAACCCTGAATCTGCAGGTGCATAAAAAGCATATACAAAACATTTGTTTGGTGTGTCACTGCACATTCTCAGTTAAATGGTAAACACTGTTCCATGTGTAGTGGACCACTAAAGGTCAAAGCAATCAGAGCATTCTTGAGATATGACTGAACGTTTGATGAGAAACACATTGAAAGATTCTTCTCAGGGGGTAAACTCATAAAAAGCTCCCTTACCACCCCCTAGTGGCCGATTAGCACTGGCATTTCTATAAAGGCCTCACGCTGATTCAAACTCTCCAAGCATTTTTATAATGCTTGAAAGTACCCGTAATAAACAAACCACTGAGCATTGTACATCGCATTAAAAACAAATTTTGTTGCTTTTGTTGTTGTACTGAAATAAACCTGCTTTGGGGAGCCAGAAGAGACACATTTAACACAGCTGGCCTTCTAATTCCCTGCCTGAATAAGATGGGAGGAAAGCATATATGCGTGTTGTAAAATAAACCCTTGATCTGTTTATTTGATTGCAGCTGTCTCAGGGAGAAGGCACTCACACTTTGAGCGGAGGGCCGTGCTCAGGGAGGGTGACCTCTTTGGGATGAAACCAAAACATGAGGAAATACCTAGCACGCAACTCTCTGGCCAACGGCCCAAACAATCCATTACAGGCACCGTTAGGAAATGAGATGGCCTGTCCCGAGCACTCTGAGGTGGAATAAAACCTTGTGAAGTACACTACAACTTGCAATACTATAACCGGACCAGGAGGAAAACTAAAATGCTTTATTTCTGAAATAATGCTGATACGGACCACAGAGTCTGTCCAGTGGGAGGCCTGGGAACTGTTTTTGGGTCAATGAAATATAAAAGACAAAAAAAGGAAAAAATCTTGCCAAGTTCTTTTGTGAGAAAACATTTAGGTCATTCTGTGTCAAATCAAGCACATTTCAGAAATTTCCCTGGCTCAAATGTTTGATTTTGCTCATATTTTTGCTTAAGAAAGATAAACACGTATAGTAAGGAAAGCCAAGATGTATATATACGGAGTAATCCACTATTTTGTAGAGTGGGGTCAAAATGACAATTTTCAACTGAGATTCAGAGCCAAATTATAGGGGGGTAAAAGTTGTAAAGATGGCAGCATCATTTTTACACAGAGACTGGTACGTCTATTAGTAAAATCAGTTCAAAATCAGTGATCTTTGTTGCATGTGCCAATGGTGGCCATTCAAAAATGCAATAGACTCACTGGAAATGCATGTCTCTATATGCATTTCTGCAAAACTGAAAAAAAAAAAAAAACTTCACACAAAGTATGATTTATAGGTACAATGTTTTGATTAAGCCTAATTTACTTGCAGAATGTTATGTTATGTCTTCAAAACAATTTTAACTGCGTGATTTAAAAACTGATACTTTCGAACGTTGTCATCACATATACAGCTTCATATGCTTGAGTTTTCTAATTTAGTTTGCTTGGTAGCTCACACGGTACAGCGTTGCACTTGAGTGATGAACAGTACGAAACCGTGAAACTATGGTACGACAAAACGGCTCAAATCCGCATAAGGAAGTTGAAATAGCATGGCTGCCATCAACAAATGTGTTTTTATATCACTTTTGCATTTGGTAACACTATCGATGAGGTTTAGGGATGGGTTTGGTTTAGGGGATATTTCCAACACGATGGATAGAGCATTAACCTTTAGCGACACTCCCCGGATATTTGAATTCTGAACAGCCGCAATACGTACATTAACCAGGGTAATAAAAATGCAGCAATACGTGCCTGTATCAACGTAATAAAAATGTGCCGCAGTCACGTGTTACGTGTTTTAGCGGCACTCTCGACATTTCACTTTGAAACTGCTGAAAAATGTGCAGTAAAGTATGTAATTATGGTGTTGTAGAAATCTATATAGAGGCACTTATTTTCATGAGCCTTTCATGAGTTGCAAAAATGGGAAAAAAATCTCTTTTCAAGTTTCCCCCCCCCCCAAAGTCTGCATGCCTGCAACTCAAGAAGTATTAATGATATCTTAAAGCCCTTTTAGATTTTGGGTCTTAACAAACTTTCCTTTTGGCATATTCATTTTTAAGGCCTTGTAGTTCAGTTCAAGAGACATTGGGATCTCAACATGGCTCCAGGAGTAAATTGTTAAATCTGGTTTAGTTGACACAGAATGACCTACCTGTGAGTACACATCATACTGTATTTTCAAAAAATCTTATTAAATATACATTTCAATGTTAAAAATCATATTGAAATAATAAATACCCCATTGTTCAGGAGGTACACCACATCACATTTTACAACCTGAACTTGCCCTGTCATAAAAAGGTCAATGTATTTGATATATTACACTGTAAAAAGTTTTCACCAGATTCAACTTAAAAACCTAAGTTCAGCAGCTGCCTTAAGTTTTTAAGTTAAATCAGCTTAAAACTGCAAGTCATTTTAACTTATTACAATCAAAATTAGTTGATTTAACTTGTCAGTTTAAATGACTTAAGTTGATTTAACTTAACATTTTAAGGCAGCTGGTAAACTTAAGTTAAGTTGAAACTGGTGAAAACTTTTTACAGTGTAGGAGACTTCATGATTGTCAGGACACTTGCACCATCCTGATATTTTTGACTTTTAGTACTCTGTCTGATTAGTTCACTTCCAGAATAAACATTTCCTGATAATTTACTCACCCCCATGCCATCCAAGAAATGAATGTCTTTCTTTCTTCAGGCAAAAAGAAATTAAGATTTTTGAGGAAAACATTCCAGGATTTTTCTCCATATAGTGGACTTCAGTGGTGCCCAACGGGTTTAAGGTCCAAATTGTAGTTTCAATGCAGCTTCAAAGGGCTCTACACGATCCCAGCCGAGAAATAAGGGTCTTGTTTAGCGGAACAATCGGCCATTAAAAAAAAAAAAAAAAGAAGACAACGCGCATCTTCACTCATTGCGTAATCAGTTAGAAAGGTCACACATGGTTAGCTGTTCGTCTGTTGTCTTTGGTTCAAAAAAGTAGGGTAGGGTGAAAAACTCAGTTTTAGCTTTTTTTGTACAGGGCATTTGACTTTCTTTGCATGTTTGCTTTGTAAATACTGGGTTGGTACTTTTGGTACGCATGACCTTTCCAACATGACGTAACGTGTGAGGTTGAGCTAGTGCAAGATAAGCATTTGTGGTTAAAAAGTATATACATCAAAAAAAATTTTTTTGAAAATGACCGATCCTTTCGCTAGACAAGACCCTTATTCCTCGGCTGGGATCGTGTAGAGCCCTTTGAAATCGCAATTTAGACCTTAAACCCGTTGGGCACCATTGAAGTCCACTATATGGAGAAAAATCCTGGAATGTTTTCCTTAAAAAAACCTTAATTTCTTTTTCGACTGAAGAAAAAAGACATGAACATCTTGGATGACATAGGGGTGAGTAAATTATCAGGATATTTTTATTTGGGAAGTCAACTAATCCTTTCAAGTTATATACACTACTGTTTTGAAAGAAGTCTCTTACACTAGCCAAGGCTGCATTTATTTAAATAATAATACAGTAAAAACAGTAATATTGTGAAATATTATTAGTTTAATATAACACTTTTCTGTTTTAACATGTAATTTGTTCCTGGGATGGCAAAGCTGAATTTTCATCAGCCAGTACACTAGTTATCAGTCACATAATCCTCCAGAAATCATTCTGATATGCCGATTTGGTGCTTATTATCAATGTTAAAAACTTTGATAATTAGAATTCTTTGATAATTTGAATAACAATTTGATAATCTTTGAAAATTAGAAAGTTCAAAAGAGCATCTCTGACCCCAATCTTTTGAGATAGTGTTTATCAAGTTATACTGTACATAAGTCTAGTTTTTACTGGAGAATTCCACCAAAACGATGTCTTCTAAAATGTATTTATCCAAAGCAGTACTGCATGATCAGATGTGTTACTGTTGGTTACAGTGGAATTAAGGTTAAAGGAAAATAGATAAACAATCAGATGCATGTTTGAAGCCAACAAACATCCTGTTCTCCAACCGATTTGATAGATCAAGTATCTGTTTCCAAGCATTAGAATGGTAAAAACCCTGAAACCGAACCCTGTGGATCCCATAACCAGCTCAGCCCCCGGCCCTCTACCTGAGCTAGGCTGCTGGTGAGAAGGTAACTGATACACCCCCAGCACGTAGAGAGAGACTGCGAACGGCTGCATCTGATGCTTCAACAGCCTCCCTTCACTAATTAGATCTCTATTGTGGGGACACGTCGGCTTAATTTTTGACGTCTAGTGGCACCCCGAGTCTCTCGCATCGATGTAGGAGCAATGAATTGCTGATTTATTCATGTCCATGAGCTTATATTACTACATTAGATCTATGGAAAAGTGTGACTAGGGTGATTGGAGACCATGTAATTAATTCTGTGAAATCTCAGATATGGTACTTCAAATTTAATGAAACTTAATTGAATTCTAAATTGCCTTAAATTGGTTTTTAACCTGTTGACATAGCAAAAACGTGACTCTAAGGCCACGATCTGGCTTTATGTAAGGCAAAAGTAATATGGAACATTTAGATTTATAATCAAGAACTTGCTTTATGGTTCTTGGAAAACTGAAAACACTTTTTTAAATTATCTGACAAAATGAAAAAGTATTTGCAGGTTCAACCATGAAAATGAAAATCAGTTTTTATTGTCATAAGTTGCTTACAATTCAACAGCTGAGTAACCAATGTAATCCATAGAGGTTTGTGTAACATAAATTTATGGCTTGTACTCTATACATGTTTATTCAACGGAAATTAATATTCAGCTCCTCTAGAATTTGTTCATATGGATTTTAGCTCACACATTCAGTATTAGCTTGTTAAACGTCTTTTATCAGCTAAACAAGGTATGTTGGAAAACTTCCAAGATGAAAAATGCACACTTCTTGAATGGGAACAGCAAAAACAGCTGCTATTTCTACCGCCCGTTAACGCAGATGGACATCTTCAACAAAGAAACGAAAGAATGCACAGTTGTGAGATATAGTAAATCACCAGAACAGCAGTATTCCCTATAGACTGATCCATCAATTTTCTGCTCTAAACGTGGAATTAATTCCTTTTCCTATGTGGTTCAGTAGTTGTGCCCGCCCCGACAGCACTACCATGTTCGCCCCTGAAAATTTTATGACTTAAATTGAGCAGCATCTTATTTACCACGTGAAACAAGAAGGCTGAGAGGCCACTGAGGTGCACTGCACACAAAAGCTTCTTAGAAAGTAGGTGCTACTTGACACCTTAAAAGTCACTGGCCTGATTTTGATAGACGTTCTTGATGTGAATGGACATGTCAGTCAAAACAAATCAATCATGAAAGATCTGGATACAGGAACAACTAAGAGAACTGAGCTTTTGAGGCAATTTGTCTATGTGACACTTCACTCTTTGATGCATAGATCATTTTTAAACATTCATGGTGTGATGTTACTACCATGTGACAACCTTTGACCCTTTCTCATAATAATACAATGATGTGTGTGATGTGTGAAATGCTGTGTGTTAAAGGTTTAAATTTATTTTTGATTATATACCAATTGCCATTGACTTACATTGCTTTACACCTTAAATCCATGTTGACATATTTCTTTAATATTACTTATTTCTCTAATATTTACTTATTTAAAATATATATTTTTAAAATGATTAAACAAAATAAAATAGTTATTATTTTTTAAATGATTAGAATAAATACAATGAATTAAAATAAATAAATATATAATATAAATATTTCTATCAGTTTTTTATTAAACAAAATAGTCAATTGTTTTATGAATTTAAAAGAATTTAAACAAATAAACAAATCTATTTTTATCTCTGCTTCTTTAACTAAAAATATATTTGAAAAATATTTTTATTAAACAAAATAACATTCATAATTATTTTATTAAATTAATAAAATAAATAAAATGCATTAATAAATAAATCTATTTCTATCTATGTTTTTATTAAACAAAATAATGTCAGAATTATTTTATGAAATTAAAAGAATAAATAAAAAACAAACAATCATTAAGATCAAATAAAATTCGATAAGATGTATTTAGTAAGATAAATAAATAAAAATGTATTTATTTATTTATTTCTATCCCTATACCCTTAACTGAAACTATATTTAAAATATAATAAATTAATAATTTTTTGATTAAATGAATACAATAAATAAAATTAATCAAAAATAATATTAATTGAATCAAATAATTAATTTATTATGTTTTAAATCTCTTTTTATGTCTATATCTCTAACGTACTGAAAATATATTTTAATTTGTTTATAAATAAATTCATAATTATCTGAGTAAATGAATAGAATAAATGCAATTTATTAAAATAAACAAACAAACAGACAAATAAATCTATTTTTATATCTCCAACTTAAAATATATTTGAAAAATATTTTTAGTATTTTTTTTTATATTTTTTATTTCCATCTCTGTATCTCTAACTTACTTAAAATATATTTGAAATATATTGTTTATTAAGCAAAAATTCATAATTATTTTTATTAAATTTTAAATAATAAAATTAATCAAAACAAACAAACTAATCTATTTCTATCTCTATATGTCTAATAGAATAAATAAAATTTAAATAATCAAATAAATAAATAAATAAATAATTAAATATTTGATTCAATTAATATATAAATAATATATGATAAACTTCATATAAAAACATTTAAAAAATTTAATTACTTAAATATATTAGAAAATAAATTCATAACTATTAAATTAATAGAATAAATAAAATTAATTTGAATAAGCAAAAACAATCTTTCTGTCTATATCTCTAACTTACTTAAAATATATTTGAAAATATTTTTATTAAACACAATAAATGCATAATTATTTTATTAAATTATTAGAATAAATAAATAAATAAATATTTCTATCTCTCTAAATTACTTAAAAAAATTGATGATTAAATTAATAGAATAAATAAAAATCATTTAAATAAAACTATTTCTATGTCTATATCTCTAACTTAAAATATATTTGAAAATATTTGTTATTAAACTAAATAAATTAACAGTTATTTTGTTAAATTAAAAGAATAAAAAAATGCATCAAAACAACCACATAAATCTATTTCTATCACTACTTAACTTAACTTACTTAAAATATATTTGAAAATATTTGTTATTAAACAAAATAAATTCATAATTATTTTATTACAGTAAAAGAATTTAAAAAATATTAAAACAAATAAATAAATCTATTTCTATCTAGATATCTCTAACTTATTTAAAATATATTGAAATTATATTTTTTTATCAAATAACAAATTTATTTATTTTATTAAATTAATAGAATAAATAAAATTCATTAAAACAAACAAATAAATGGGTAGATGGTTAATTATTATACTCTTGTTTTGAAGGAAAAACTAAATACTAATTAAATTAAGTGAAAATAAATTGTCATTTAATAATGAATGCATCAGAGTCAATTTTATAGCTTCAGTAGATGTTATTTCTGACTTTCAGTTCAAAAAGCATTGTTCAAAAATGACCCTAATGTCAACAGTGGCACAACATATAGCATAATTCATTCATGTCATATGTCAATACTTCCAATATTTTCACAATCAAAATAGGGCAGCAAGGAATGTCAAATAAAGCCAGTGTTTCATGTGTGCACCACGCGGATGTCATTTCTCTTTTCCCAAAGTAAAAAATAAACCTTACATTTCTCTCCACAGAGCGAAGGTATCTGGCACATTCAAAGTGGCCGTTGTATTCAGCCAGATCAGCAGCCGTGAACCCATCCACGTCTCTTTCCTTTGGGTTGATCTGGTGACCCAGGAGGATTCGACAGCACTGGAAAATAATTTTTGATTTGATTATAATGATTTAAAGCCATAATTAAAATAATTTCAGCTTTAAAGACCACACAACAGACTCACATCCTAATTTAAACCCACCTCTATCTCCCCATTCTCTGCTGCATCATGTAGAGGTGTGCCACCCCAATAATCCCTCTTGACCTTTGATCCCATCTGTAACAACCTCTCCAAGATACGATGATGCCCCCCACTGGCAGCAAAGTGTAAAGCAGTTGCCCCTTCATTATCTTGACTAGACAGGCTGACGTCTGTGAAGGACACCTGAAGTAGTGCAAACAAGTATTGTATCTATAGTAAAGCTCTACTACAACATGAAACCAGATGTGTGGAGGTCAATGTATAACCCACCAGCCATACCACCAATCCATGGTGACCCATGTGAGCTGCAGCATGCAGTGGTGTCATGCCATCTTGGGCTCTTAGATGCACGTCAGCTCCACAGTCTTTCACAAGATACTCCACAACATGTAGATGTCCCTCCTGGCAGGCCAAATACAGTGGCGTGGCACCCATATTAGTCTGTCGATTAACACACCTGAGAAAAGATCAAACTGATGTTTATTCAAGTGATTTTTTGAAGGCTCTTGACTATTTTCAGGGTCAGAAATAAACTTTTTCGTTAAAGGGATATTCACCCAAAAGTAAAAAGATAGCCCATTATTTACTCATCCTCCAGGAATCCTAGGTGTATATGACTTCCTTCTTTCAGATGAATGCAATCGGAGTTATGTAGAAAGTTGGCCTGGCTCTCCCAAGCTCTATCACAGAAATGGGTGGGTGTTTTTCTTCATCAGTCCAAAACAAGTCCAATAAAGTGCATCCATCCATAATGAAAAGTGCCTCACATGGCTCCGGGGGAGGAATAAAGGCCTCCTGTAGCGAATCGATGCGTTTTTGTAAGGAAAATATCCATATTTAAAACGTAATAATCACTTTAATCTAGCTTGCGCCAACTGGTCGTACACTGAAGCGTCTCTGGGCAGATGACGTCGGACATCGGAATTGCGCATGCAACTGTGAGTCTCGTGAAAACCAACGTTTGCTTTCAGGAGCAAAAGAAAGAAAAATTTCCTGACTTTAGCAAAGGAAAACCAGTCCCCTCTTGGTTTATATCGAAATCCTCCAACATTTTCTTTACAAATCCTTGTTTTGTACGCAATGCCGTCATCTGCCCAGAGCTGCTTCAGTGTACGTCCAGTTGCCGCAAACTAGATTATTATGTTTTAAATATGGATATTTTTCTTACAAAAACGCATTGATTAACTACAGGAGGCCTTTATTCACCTTCCGGAGCCGTGTGAGGCATTTTTCATTATGGATGGATGCACTTTATTGGACTTGTTTTGAACTGTTGAAGAGAAACACCCACCTATTGCAATGATAGAGCTTGGGAGAGCTAGGATAATTTTTTTATATAACTCTGATTGCATTCGTCTGAAAGAAGGAAGTCATATACACCTAGGATGCCTAGAGGGTAAGTAAATAATGGGCTATTTGTCATTTTTGGGTGAACTAACCCTTTAAGGGGCTATATTTTGCATTTTATATATTGTAAGGGCACTCACTCATTTTTATAATCACCTTATTACTGTAACGACCACACTATGTCTTTAATGTCTAATACTTGAATTTACCCAATTACTTTAATCTATATTCTGAACTGTTTAAAATAGTATCTAAATTATATCTACGTGTGAAAAGCAGGAGCTTATAGGGCTGCAATATTATGGCAAAAATCTGCCGAAACCCTATTGTAATTGTTAGAATGGCCAAGGATCAGCAATCTCCAGTCGTAGAGACTTGAAATTTGGGGGTGATGGTACTACTTACACCGTCTACAACGTCGGCTTGGCCCAATCGGCCTGACAGGGGCACTTCAGCTATCAAAAGTACAAAATCGCTCATAACTCCTTAACCATTAGGGTTAGAGGAAGGCAAAATTTTCAGGTATTTTACATTTTTTGAAAAACCTACCTTTGCGAACTAGTCCTAGGTTTTCACCCAATTGTAACCAAATCACTGCAGGAAGATTCCCTGGAGAGTGCTGAACTTCCAACCCTCTGTCGCGAAGGGACACAAAATGTTCGAAAGGGGCAGGGCCGCTTTTACTAAAACGGCTATAACTTTTGAACGGAATGAGATATCTTCGCCAAAACTCACAACGTGTAACAGCTGAATCTGAGGTCACATGAAAAAAAAGTGGAGGAAAAACAAAAACAACCATAACTACACACCCGTTTGTCCTATCGTCATGAAAATTGGTACCAAAGTTCGAAAGTTCACTTTTTTTTTTTTTTTTGATAATTACTGATATTTACTCTCAAGAGAATCTTCCTGCACTGGTTTTGTTCTGATCAAGTAAACCTAGGACTAGTTCGCAAAAGCAGGTTTTTCAAAAAATGCTAAATACCCGTAAATTTTGTCTAACCCTAACAGTTAAGGAGTTTAAGCGATTTCCTATATATTGATCGCTGTAGCGCTCCCGTCAGGCCAATTCAGGTGAGCATGATCCTGGTTCAAAGTACTACATGTGGCTATGAGGACGTCTCAAAAACCATGGCCACTGTAGGCCAATAAACTTTGAGCACCTATTACACAAATATAACGAAGGCAGATCGGACCGAAACAGTCGGTGGGCCTGGTTGACTTACAACCCTAAAGGTCTGTGAGAAATGTAAAAGAAATAGTCCACTGGGGGCAATATCGCATTTTTCAAGGGTGTAAACGATTGCATATTGCGTGGTTTTTCATGCATATGCACAATATTCATATCATACGATAGGCCTCCTCGTTCCGAACAATTTCGCCTCTAGAACCACTGTTGTCAATCAAACTGTGTGTTAAATGCTTGAGAAAATGTCAAAAAAAAAAAAAAAAGTAATTTACTCTTTGGGAAACTATAGCGTGGTCATTTACAAAAGGGGCCTATCCAAAAACGGCCAAAAGCCCATAAAGCCTAAATGCGACAGGTGATTCTAAAAAAGCATGCAAAGTTTTAGGGAGATCAGACCACAGCTGGCACTACAAGTCATACGCATTACAAACATCATATTTCCATGGCAAATTACCTGCCATTAAACATTGTTTAATTGTGTGGGGGCATTTTTTGACCCTTTCTCTTGAATTTATGGGGGAATTTATAATCTATTCATTTTTGTGGCTTTTTCTGCCACAAGCCCTTGTTAATTTTCAACCCTAAGTATTCCCATGTCCTTATCTATGCATTCCTCCCTTAAATTAACCTCTGTGTTACTGGTCATCTTGGTTTGTGTGGCCAGCAACATGAGATACACTCACTGAATTTGATCATTGGGCTGAAGGATTCAAACATGTGCTAAAGACATCATAATATATAAGGTCTGGTAAATCAACTATTTTAGCTAAGGATAAATAGAGCAAATGATCGTGTCAATGTCCACCACTGTTAAACCAATTACTGCCTGGATATTAATCACTGGAGGCTAATTTAAAGTTCATGGGATCGTATGGAACTGTTCAGTTATGACATCCATTTGTAGGACAGCTCTGAAAGGGGAATTCGCTATAGGTTGCCTATTGTTTTATAGTTTTTGGTGGGTTTTTAAGAATAGCAGTTTGTTTAAGATTTTAAACTTAAAAATAGAATTAAAGAATGAACATAAAATTCACTTCCATTTAAAAGTTTGGGGCTGGTAAGGTTTTTTTTAAGTTTGTTTTATTTATTTGATCAGAATCAGTAAAACAAAACAGTAATAATGTGAAATATTATTGCAGATTAAAATATATGATTTTAGGATTCATTTATTTACAATATATACACTACCGGTCAAAGGTTTGGGGTCAGTAAATTTTTCTTCTTCTTTTTTTTTTTTTTTTTTTTTGAAAGAAATTAATACTTTTATTCACCAAGGGTGTGTTAAATTGATAAAAAAGTGATAGCAAATACTTACATTGTTAGAAAATATTTTTATAATAAGCTTTTGAGCTTTTTATTCATCAAAGAATCCTGAAAAAAATATCACAATTTCTAAATAAAACTTTGCAGGGCAACTGTTGCAATATATAATCCAATATAGATCCAATATAGATCATTCTAATAATAAATCAGTATATTAGAATGATTTCTGAAGGATCATGTTACACTTAAAGGAACACTCCACTTTTTTTGAAAATAGGCTCATTCTCCAACTCCCCCCGAGTTAATAAGTTGGGTTTTACCGTTTTGAAATCCATTCAGCCGTTCTCCTGTTCTGGCGATATCACTTTTAGCATAGCTTAGCATAGATCATTGAAACCTATTAGACCAATAGCATCGCATTCAAAAATTACCAACGAGTTTCCATATTTGTTGTATTTAAAACTTGACTCTTCTGCAGTAATATCGTGTACTAAGACCAGTGGAAATGCAAAGCTGCGAGTTTCTAGGCTGATAAAATTAGGAACTACACTCCCATTCCGGCGTAATAGTCAAGGAAGTTTGCTGCCGTAATATGGCCGAAGCAGGCGGAGTATTATCAGAAATGAGTTCCCAGCTAGTTTAGCATTTGCACATGTGCTGCGTGGTATTACTGCTCCTGCTTCAGCCTTATTACGGCAGCAAACTTCCTTGACTATTACGCCGGAATGGGAGTGAAGTTCCTAATCTTATCAGCCTAGAAACTCGCAGCTTTGCATTTCCACTGGTCTTAGTACACGATATTACTGCAGAAGAGTCAAGTTTTAAATAGGACAAATATGGAAACTCGTTGGTCATTTTTGAACGCGATGCTATTGGTCTCATAGGATTCAATGATCTATGCTAAGCTATGGTAAAAGTGATATCACCAGAACGGGAGAACGGCTGAATGGATTTCAAAACGGTAAAACCCAACTTATTAACTCGGGCGGAGTTGGAGAATGAGCCTATTTCCAAAAAAAGTGGAGTGTTTCTTTAAGACTGAAGTAATAGCTGATGAAAATTCAGCTTTGCATCACAGGAATAAATACAATTTTAAAGTATATTACAATAGAAACCATTATTTACAGTTTTTTTTTTTCTATATTTTTGATTAAATAAATGCAGCACTGATGAGCATAAGAGACTTTCTTTTAAAAGATTACAACTCTTACTGACCCCAAACTTTTGACCGTTAGTGTATACATAACTTATAAATGGTACTGTAAACTGCCACAGCTAAGACATGAGTTTGAAAGCAGCTGTTTTAATTAAAGAAGAAGAAATTGAAGAGAAGAAATTGTTGAATAAAGTAATTATTTTTGTTTTATTCGCACACAAAAAGTAATCTTGTAGCTTCATAAAATTAAGGTTGAACCAACCAATCCTTACTACCTTTCTGGGCCTTGAACGTGGTAGTTGCGCCACTCTTGAATTTAATCAAAAATATCTAAATTTGTGTTCCGAAGATGAACAAAGGTTGTTGGTAAGTGGGTAAGTAATTAAATGACAGAATTCCATTTTTTAAAGGAAAAAACACAATTTGAAAATCCTTAATTTGTGTGCCCTGGTATCACCTCTCGTAGTTTCATGTTTTTTATTTGCTAACTTGTCAACTACAAACCTCATTTTAATCTTAAATCAGTAAATCCGTTATTCCAAAAGCCCTTTTTCAATCACAGTGGTTGTGGAACCCAGTGCCAATCTCTTAAGGTGTTGAGGGTTCAGGACTTTAGGTTCAGTAACAGTGAGAAGCAGCTCTGACAGTTCACTTCCAATAGTGACATGTGACAGACAGGGTGCATCCATTATACACCAGCTCCCTAACTCTCACATGGGATTTTCTAACCCCTAAGGTTAATATATGCATTCCCCTGACTATATGTTAAGTTTAACTTATCCTAAACACGTCTCTATGTATCAGTTTCAGATGCAACACAAATCTGTATTTGCGTGAGAGAAAGGGAGAACAGGATGCAGGATTGATAGACTTACACAAGACAACTGATAATTAACTTTGAGGACTGAAGTGAATTAGTTTGATGGGGTTCATTAGAAATCGCTATAGCTCAATTCCTCTTATTCAATCAAGTTTTATTTCAGTTTTAGTTTTAGTTACAGTACTTAGGCACATCAAGTTGTTTTGGCAATTAGCTGAAAATAAAATATAAAATTAACATTGCATTTCAGTTTATTTTATTTCAAGATATGTGTTTTTTATGGTTTTAGTTTGAGATAATTATAATAACCCTGGCTTACACAAAGTCATTGGATCTGTTTTAAAGAGGCACACATTTTTAGGCACTCACTGTACTCGAAACAAATAACTCGAGACGTGTGACCCACAAAACTAGTGACCCAAAACTGTTTGTCACATGCTCCTTTTCATCCACCTCTGCCACATGAGATTCATCTATGTCATTACTACGTGTCTGAGCTCGTAACACTGTACCTCGGTGCTCGACCAATCAGCAGCTTCAAACAGCTGAGGTCACCCTTTGCTGCAGCATAGTGGGCAGGAAGAGCACCGCAGTTTGTTTTCACCTCTGCTCCATTCCCATGAGACAGCAGCCAGTGGACAGCTTCCACCCTCCCGAAGCGTGCAGCAAGATGAAGCGGAGTGGCCCCACCAGAATCCTGATCCTGAATACATGCAAAAAATAAAGAATACTTATAAACAACAATACTTTGTTTATTTTAGTTTTTTTTGTACATGCAGTACAACTAACTTGAGTTACGTAATCAGATTACTTTTTTCACGTAACTAGTAAAGTAACATTACTATTGTATTTACAAGAAAATATCGGAGTTAGTGTTTTAAAAAAGTAAAGTTACTTTGTTTCCCTATTTACTGACACATTTCCTGTCCTTGTGTTGAGAGACATTGTCAGAGGTGCAGAGGCTTATTGATTTCATTTTTGGTGTAAAAGGGCCTTTACAGTTGCCAAAAATATAACTTTTGGGGATTTTTGTTATTAAAAACAAATAAGCCCAGCTCAGGTCACAAAAAGTTACACAAAAGTAACTTAATGCATTTCTTTGCATAAAAGTAATGCAATTAGTTACTTTTTTATGAAGTAATGCAATATTGTAATGCATTACTTTTAAAATTAATTTTCCCCAAGTACACAAGTAACATTATATTTGTTTTTGTATTACTATACATGCATTCTTTTATTTTTCTTTAAATTCTGTCCTTTTTCACTGAATTTATACACTAAACTGTTTGTTTTGCTTTTGTTTTGTGTTGTGTTTTTGTTTTGTCTTGCTTTTAGTTTAGTTGTTTTGTTTTTGTGTGTTTTTATTATTTATTTTGGTTGCTGCCACAAAATAAAAAAGTAATTGGAAGTCTTTATTTCACAATTCAGACAATTTTACAATTCAGTTTTTTGTTTTGCTTTTTGTTGTTGTTTTATTTTGTTTTGCCTTGTTTTGTTTTATTTTGTTTTTGTCTTGCTTTCTGTTTATTTTAGATGTTTTGTTTTTGTTTTGTGTTGTTGTTTTTTTTCTTGTTTTGTATTGTGTTGTTTTTTCATTTAGTTTTTGTCATGCTTTTTGTTTAGTTTAGTTGTTTTGCTTTTGTTTTGTTTCGTTTGTTTAGTTGTTTAGTTTTTGTTTTGTATTGTGTTGTTTTGCTTTGTTTTTGTCTTGCTTTTTGTTTAGTTGTTTTGTTTTGTGTTGTTTTTTCTTTTGTATTGTGTTGTGTTTTGTTTCATTTTGTTTTTGTCTTGCTTTTTGTTTAGTTTAGTTGTTTTGTTTTTGTTTCATGTTTTGCTTTGTTTTATTTTGTTTTGCTTTGCTTCATTTTGTTTTTGTCTTGCTTTTAGTTTTGTTTAGTTTAGTTGTTTGCTTTTTTATTGTTTTTGTTTTGTTTTGTTGCTGCCACAAAATTAAAAAAAAAAGTAATTGGCAGTTTTTATTTCACAATTCAGACGATTGCAATTCAGTTTTTTGTTGCGTTTTTGTTTTGTTTTGCTTTTTGTTGTTTAATTTTTAGTTTTCTCTCGCTTTGTTTTGTTTTATTTATTTAATAAATAAATAACAATAGTAATTGGAAGTTTTTATTTTACAACTGTATTTTCCAAATTGTAAGATAAAAAGTCGGAATTACCTTTATTTATTTTTAAATTGTATTCATTTAATTTACCTTATTTAAAAAAGCCTGATTCAAATAATTACATTCTTGAAAAGGAAATCAGTAAATAACTTAAAAAAGGGCCCATGCAAGCTCGTATCACTGCATGACAAGTTCATTAACATTACATTTGACCTTTTTATGAGATCAAATGTAATATTTACAAATTAATAACTGACAGTATTGTAATTTTATTTTTACCTAGACAAATATTTAACATTTAAAATGATGCATATTCAAAATGTAAGTAAAACGTTTTTACATTTCATTTAATTTTTTTTTCTCAAAAAATGGTATAAAAGTTTTCAAAACCATATGAATTCAGCACGTATACAAAGAGTTCATGGTAACACTTTACAATAAGGTGTCATTTGTTAACATTAGTTAATGTATTAACTTAAATGTGTTGTTCATTGTTAATTCATTACACTATTTATTAATCTATGCAATAAATAGTCATTCATTGTTACTTCGGGCTAGCTCACAGTGTATTAACTAATGTTAACAAACACAACTTGTGATTTTAATAATGCATTAGTATGCTGAAATTAACATTAAGATTAACAAATGCTACAGAAATATTGTTCATTCTTAGTTCATTTTAACTAATGATAATAAACGTATTGTTAATGTAAAAAGTGTAATCATTTATAAAATCCTGACACGTGTTTTAAAATAGATTTTTTTTTTATCTCCAGTTCATTTAGTGATTGTCATTATATGATGATTCAAACTTTTTACTACCACAATACAGAAGATCAATTTAATAAATACAGTTTGACTAAGCAGGAAACTAAACGAAGGAGTATTATTTATTATTATTATTATTATTATTTAACGTGATAAGTGAGAATACTAACACTTAAGATCACAAGCCAACAGTTTGGTAAAGAACTGTCATTGAGTCACAAGCTGAAAGAACATTCAATTTGATAGAGGTCATTTCATGATGTCATCATAACACCATCATAGCAACAGTATGTATTGTCTGTTCTACTATAAATCTATTGCTGCCGACACAGACCCCGTTCCTCAACGGGCCATCACTCTTCTACTCTGCCAATGTGATCAAATTAGTGTAGCCATCTTTATTTAATCAGACCAAGGAAATGTTCATTAATAATTGAACCGCATACAACTTTGACCTCACCTTGGCAAACATCGGCTTAAAAAAAAAACTGATGAACTCCCAGCAAGACCACCAACCAAGAATATTGTTATCACTTTAAGTCCATGATAACAAGGCACTTAAAACATCTATTTAATACAGCACAGCTGGCCATAAATTAGATCAAGAGGTTGTCGATGTTAAAAGAGCCGGTTTGCATTAGTGTAAGAAGGGGTGGTGTGGGGGGGTCTTGGAGGAGCAGTATGGCCTGTACTTCCCTGGTAAACAAACAGTGTTAACGGTTAGATTAAGCCCCCTCTAACCCATCTGCTCGTGATTACAGTGGTCATGCAATACTACTGAGCAAAGTGTAAACAGAGCAAGCGAAAGTGATGTAATCACACCATTCACACCGTTCTGCGTTCTCACCGTTCCTGCACCGGGTGAACTACTGATTTTGCAAGTTGCTATATTTGAAACAGGTATTGCTTAGCTGTGATATTTAGAAACTGGCTTGCCCTGTGACCACACCATGCACTGTTAAATTTATATTATGATAGGTAGTTTACATCATGCACAAAGTTCATACAATATACAGTGCCTTGCAAAAGTATTCAACTTTGTTTTGTTATGCTGCTACCTTATGTTAAACTGGTTTAAATTACTTTTACTCACATCAATCTACACTTCATACACCATAATGCAACGCAAAAGAGATTTTTAACATCTTTGCATATGTATTAAAAATTAAAAACCTAAATGATTCCAATCCATAAGTATTCATACACTTACCTGGGACAGTTTAAATTTAGCTCAGGAGCATTCATATTGCATGTAGATGTTACTACACTTTGAGTAAAGATAAGATGTGGCAAATTCTATTGATTGGGTATGATTTGGAAAGGCACACTTGTCTTAATAAAATATCTAACAGCTGAAAATGCATATCAGAGCAAAAGCCAAGCCCTGAGGTAAAAAAAACAAAACAAAAAACAAAGTCTGCCTGTAGGGCTTAGAAAGACGATTGCATTAAGCCACATATCTAACGGAGAGTTCAGAAAAAAAAAAATCTGCTGCATTGAAGGTTCACAGAAGCATGTAATCTCAGTTACCCTTAATGGAAGAAGTCATCAAGAATGAAACAACCTCGACTCTTCCTAAGGCTGGCATCCTGACCAATTGATGGAGAAGGGCCTTGGCTAGAGTGGTGACCAAAAACCTGATAGTGACTCTAGTTGAGCTCCATGATCATATATGCAAATGGGAGAAACTTACAGAAGGACAAACCTCACTGCAACACTCCACCTGGGCTTTACGACGGTGTGGCTCTCCTCAGTGAAAACACATGAAAACACACTTGGAATTTTAAAAATAGCACCTAAAGGACAATCAGACTGTGAGAAACAAGATTTTGTGTTCTGATGATGAACCTCAATTCCAAGCATCAAGTTTGAAGAAACCAGGTACTGCTCATCACCTGCAGAGTACCATCCCAAAAGTTAAGTGTGGTGGCAGCAGCAGCCTAATGCTGTGGGGCTGTTTTTCAGTGGCAGGGACTGAGGGACTCGTAAGAGTAGATGAAAAGCTAAATGCACCAAAATATTGAGACGGACTTGAAATTAAATGAAAACCCAGTCCAGAGCATTTAGAACCTTAGATTGGATAGAAGGTTCACCGTCCAACAGGACAATGACCCTAAACACACAGAACGAGTGGCTTATAAACAACTCTGTGAATGTCCTTGAGTGGCCCAGCCAGAGCTTGGGCTTGAACCCAATCAAACATTTCTGGAGAAGCCTGAAAATGTCTGCCAGACCCCAAGCTGACAGAGCATGAGAGGGGAGGCGAAGAATGGCAGATAATTGCCAAATGTTAAATTGCAAATTTTGTTGCATCATAGCCAGAAAGGCTGCAAAGGGGCTTCAGCTAAGTGCTGAGTTAAAGGAGTAGTTCACTTTCAGAACAAGAATTTACAGATAATCACCCCCTTGTCATCTAAGATGTTCACGTCTTTTTTTCTTCAGTCGTAAAGAAATGGTGTTTTTTGAGGAAAACATTTCAGGATTTTTCTCCATATAATGGACTTCTATGGTGCCCCCGAGTTTGAACTTCCAAAATGCAGTTTAAATACAGCTTCAAAGGGCTCTAAATGATCCCAGCCGAGGAAGAAGGGTCTCATCTAGCAAAACGATTGGTTATTTTCTAAAAACATTTACAACTTGTATACTTTTTAATCTCAAAAAGGTTAAAAACTATATAAATTGTAATTGTTTTTAAAAAATAATACATTGTTTTGCTAGATAAGACCCTTTTTTCCTCGGCTGTGATCGTTTAGAGCCCTGAATTTCGGAAGTTCAAACTCGGGGGCACCATAGAAGTCCATTATATGGAGAGAAATCCTAAAATGTTTTACTGAAAAAACAATTTCCTTACGACTGAAGAAAGAAAGACATAATGAATGGAAATGAATACTTTCGTAAGGCACTGTAGTATGTAAGTCTGAGATGTATTTCTTGAATGTGGTAGTTGCATTGCTGTCTATGGAGGGTCAGAAACCTCTCGGATTTCATCAAAAACATCTTAATTTGTGTCTTACAGGTTTGGAATGAATAATAAATGACACAATTTTCTTAAGCTCAGAAGCATTCCAGTTTTGCTGGATCAACTTTGAGATGCTTTTACACTTTGATTGGTGTAAACCTGTGGCAAATTCTATTTGACATAATTTGGGAAGGCACACACCTGTCTATACAAGGTCTAACAACAGAAAATGCATATCAGAGAAAATAACCAAGCCATGAGCTCAAAGTATTGGCCTGCGGAGCTGAGAGACAGAACTTTGTTGAGACAGATACGGGGAAGACAACAAAATTATTTCTACTGCATTGAAGGTTAACAGGAGCATGCGGCCTCCATAGTCCTTAAACGGAAGAAGTCTCGAACAACCAGGATTCTTTCTGCCAAACTTATTGGTTAGAGTGGTGACCAAGAAGCTGATGGTCACTCTGGTTAAGCGCCATAGTCATATATGGAGATAAAAGAAACTTATAGAAGGACAAACATCACTGCAACACTAATGATCTAGGCTTAAACTGGACAGACTCACGGCTCCCCTCTGTGAAGACAACCCCACTTTTGGGGTTGCAAAAAAGCACCTAAAGAACTGTGAGAAACAATTGTGCGCATGACCTGCACAATACCATCACAACAGTGAAGCATAGTGGTTGCACCAACCTCATGCAGTGGGAATGTTTTCAGCAACAGAGACTCTGGGACTTGTCAGGGTAGAAAGAATGCTCAACACAGCAAAATACAGGGATATCCTTAATGAAAACCTAGTTTAGAGCACTCAGACTGGGCAGAAGGTTCATCTTCCAACCATAATCACAAAGCTAAGACAATACAAGAGTGGATTAGACACTTCTGTAATTGCCCTTGAGTGGCCCAGCCAGAGCTCAGACTTGAACCCAATAGAACATCTCTGGATAAAAACTTGAGAAAATATGCAGAGAAGAGTGAAAGAAAATTCCCAAATGAAGATGTGCAAAGCTTGTCACACCTTACCCAAAAAGTCTTGAGGCTATAATCACTGCCAAGGGTGCTTCAACTAAGTACTGAGTTTAAGGGTATGAATACTTATGCAATGTAAATATTTAAGTTTCTCCTTTAGGAAGTTATCACAGATCTGTTTTTTGCTTCGTCATTATGTTGTATTAAAAGTAGATTGGTGTGGGGGGGAGGGGGGAGTAATTTAAAACAGCTAAACATAAGGCTGCAGCATAACCAAATGTGTAAAACATGAAGGGGTGTGAATACTTTCGCAAAGCACTGTATAAATTGCTTTTAGTGGCAGACTATATTTGCACCTCAGTGTATTGACATATAGTATTATAACAGACTTGGTGTATGTTATTAAAATCATAATTTGATGTCTTATTGAGAAGTTTTTTTTTTACTACTAACAGCTGATATACATTTTCCAAAACAGAAGAATGGGATCAGAAAAATAGTTTTTAATATGGGTCAGTCATGTAAAAAACTAAATCCAAACTCCTTACTCTCCAAACTACCTTGGGTTGGTTTCTTCTTTTGTGGTTTATCTGAGCATGGTTTTGTTTGTAATTTTCTCTGGCTTCAGGAGACTTGGATAATAGAACACAAGTCATACCTGAACTACTTCTACAGTGTTTTTTGTCATTTTTGGAGTATGACAGTCTTTTGCCACCATCCACTTTGATTGTATGGCACAGCGTGACCATACAGAAGAAAAGTAAACCACCTGTTTGAAAAGCAACCCTCGATCCAACTCCATTCACACCACAGTGCTAACACTCATAGCTCCATAACCTCTCTACTCACCTGTGCATTACATCTTGCAACCTGTACGAGCCACTTTAGTTCCCGGGTGTGACCTGTAGCTGCAGCATCATGGACAGGTGTGGCTCCATTAAGGGCCCTCGTGTCAGCAGCCATCCTCGCTTCTGTCACCAGAAAGCAAAGGCAGTCCAGCTGACCACAGCGTGCGGCATGGTGCACCAGTCCCGCCCCCTGAGCATCCACAATGGCGCCGGTAAGACATCCAGTTTCGGCAAGCTCCCTGAGGCTCCGTAGGTCTCCTTCCCGGGCTGCGGCAATGGCCTTTTGGAGCACCATGTCAACCCTGCCTCTCTGCACCTGCGCAAGCTGCCTTTGACTAGCTCCGGTCACCGTCTCAGGCAATTCAACCTACCCCCCACGGCACACATGCACACACACACACACACACAGGGGAAGCCGACACCTAACCGTCTGCCAGCTGGCGGGGTTGGGTGAGCGGAGGAGAGGTGCAGGTCTGGCCCGGTGAGCTGTAAAGGTAATGAAAGACGTCACAATGCACCAGTGCTCATCGTGGCCCAGCCGTTGCCTTTGTGCTCGTCTACCAACCTGCACATGGTTGCCCTCGGCTCTGGCAGCAGACACCCGAGTAATGAGAGAACTGGCCTCTGAAGACCTACTAAAACTGGTGTGCATGCATGTGGCATGTGATTAGAGATTACAGTGAGCCTCATTTTCATTATTCATTTCTGTCTGAATGGCCAAGAGTGTGTCTGGAAAGTGAACAAGGGATTAAAATGGAGCAGTTTGGTCAGAGCATATGAACTTTAATGATTCAGCATCAGGGGAGATCAGATCAGCACTGATGTTAAAGAGAGTCCATTTAGAACATTTAATAATGCTGGTGCAGCTTTGTTGTACCGGTAACAGATATCGCCGTCTCATTCTGAAGGTGCACGCTCCATCACATCCCAATGTAACTAAGTGCAGCCGCCAAGTTAAAATGAAGAGGTCTTTGTTGTTCCCTGAAAAATAGGGTATGAACATCTACAGCACAATTAGAACAGTTTACATCACTTAATTATGAAACCCTTTAAAAACAAAACAACTTATCAGTGTATTTAATATAAAATCAGGACCTTTAAGTACCAAAACCAAATAACTCAAAATCCCTGTTAAAAAGAACCTGAAATGACCATGACTAAAGCCAAAAGTCAAATGCAAGTAGGGGTGTGGAATATCTACAGAAAAATGATATGTTGATATTTGTGACCCTAGACCACAATACCAGTCTTAAGTAGAACGGGTATATTTGTAAGCCAAAAATACATTGTATTGGTCAAATTGATCAATTTTTCCTTTATTCCAAAAATCATTGGGATATTAAGTAAAGTAAATCATGTTCCATGGAGATATTTTGTCAATTCCCGAAAGTAAGTATATCAAAAGTTAATTTTTGATTAATAATATGCATTGCTAAGAACTTAATCTGGACAACTTTAAAGGCAATTTTCTCAATATTTAGATTTTCTTTTCGCCAACCTCAACCAAATATTGCTCTATCCTAAAAAAACATCAGTGGAAAGTATATTTATTCAGCTTTCAGATGATGTATAAATCTTAATTTCAAAGAAGTTACCCTAACGACTGGTTTTGTAGTCCAGGGTCACATTTCAGGTTTTTTTTTTTTTTTTTTTTTGGAGAGTCATGCAGAGCTGACTTTCATATTCTTCGCATTTTCTGCATTGGTTGGTTAGTTTCCCATAGTGACAGGAATAAATGAGTCAATTACTAAGTGACATCTATAATGTCAGCTTGCACATTGTTAATATGTGAAGAATTATATTTACTATATTTTTGTAGAATATACACATTGCACACCCCCATATGCAAGCTGCATAAAGTATTTTTTTTTACTATTTATCAACTAAATTCCCTGAAGTTTCATATATGAAATACGTTTTCCCAAATAACAATATTAAACATTATTTCTGATAAACAACAAGCTCTTAAATCAATATAGTGTAACCTGGCAATGACCCTTAAGCCTGAACTCTATCCTCATGACACACCATCTAATTTACTGGTAACACTAACTACTGGTAAGGTGTCATTTGTTAACATGAACAAACAATGAACAATATATTTATTACAGTGTTTATTCATCTTTGTTAACGTTAGTTAATAAAAACAGCTGTTCATTGTTAGTTCGTTAGTTCACAGTGCAATAACTAACGTTAACGCAACGTAAAATTTTAATAATGCATTAGTAAATGTTATAATCAATATTAACAAATTAATTAAAGTGGTAGAAGTATTGTTCATTATTAGTTCATGTTAACTAAAGTAGTTAACTAATGAACCTTATTGTAAAGTGTTACCAGTTTATTTGCAAAACAAATAAGATTTATATTAAATATTATATTCTTCTAAATAAATGCTCTTAGATCAATATAGTGCAACCTGACAATGACCCTGAAACCTGAACTCTATACTCATGACACAACGTCTAATGTGCAAAGCCACATAGCTGTAAACTAAAACCATTCCATAAAACTTGATCTTTTTTGGTTCAATATCCAAATTTAGGCAGTTACAACATTCATGGTGCTAGTTCATGCGCTCCAGTTGCTCTACAGTGTCTCTCAGATCCTCCACGACAATGTCCACATCTTCACGGGAGGTACTCCTACCCACACTGATCCTCAAAGCGTTGGTAGCCACAGCGTACGGAATCCCACAGCTTAGAAGAATATGGGAAGGTCTAAGGAAATAAGAGCACATGACAAAATTGAGCACACAACCCTTTCAAAGTATACTCAACAGACTTTTGAGTGTTACGATTCAAAATCATACAGTCATTTTTAGAAAGGGTTCAAATATGCTGGAAGAATCAAAAATTTGTGGGACCTAAAGGATTTTTCTGAAGAACAGCGGGGAGTTTAACTGTTCAGGACAAACAAGGGACTCATGAACAACTATCACTAAACAAATAAAAACAGCTGTGGATCATCCAGGTAACAAAGCATTAAGAATCAAGCATATGCAAACTTTTGAATAGGGTCTTTTTTTAGAAATTCAGCTATTATTTCCTCTTGTGGACTATATGTAAACATTCCTTATGTTAAATATTTTATACAGGTCAGTACTAAATAACATGCATTTTGTATGATCCCTCTTAATTTGACAGAACACTTGAAAATTCACAAGTGTCCTTATACAAAAAACAAATGATATTGACTTTTCATTGTAAATACAGATGACTTACTGATCTCCTCTGTCTGAGTGGCAGGCAGCACCAACACTGGCCAACAACCTCCTACAGGTGGACAGCACTCTACGCCCTGCAGCAGGGGGGAAGAGTCTCGTCAATTATTCACAAAAGCTCTTGTGTTTTACAAATCTGCAGGGTCAAGACCTGACCTACTTCTGACCAACATATGTGTAAAAACAAACAAACAAATAAAAATTTCACTGATGTTGTTATAGGAAATTTAACAAAGCTTAAATATACCATATCTGTGAAGAATCTTTAAGACAAAGTTCTGTCATGAAACTCTAGATTCAATCAAACTCAATCTGACATAATGATATCATTATTCACATGGTCCAGCTAATTGTTTTTTTTTTTTTTCATATCACCAGTCAATGAGTTCTGGTTCTGGATTCTGAAACCCTCCACCTTCCCCAGCTCCACCTGTATAAATCCATTACATGGAGACAGGGCTGGACTGGGGTTAAAATTCTGCCCTGGACAAATCCAGCCCATTTGGTTGGGTTATAGGTCCTTTAATTTGAGTAAATGAATGAATGAAAAAGGACAGAAACAAATAATGATAGATACTGCTGAATGTTGACTTATTTTGGCAGAAACCTACAAGACCACCTCAGTCACTGTAAAAAGTGAACAAAAATTAAGTTGATTGAACTAAGATTATCTAAGTGTGGTCAATCACACTTAAATAATATTAGTTCAATCAACTTAAATTTTTTAGGTGTTACCAATTGAAGTAATTTTTTTTAAGTTGATCCAACTGTTCACTTTTTACAGTGTACTTTTTTGCTGACAGCAGCAGATTTATGAATGATTCTCATTATGCTGTTTCAACGCAGATTTTCCTCACGCTTTGGACTTTGAACCCCGGCTAATGATCTTGTGCAGCGCTATCAGAATACATACAATTTGTGCATATATTAGACAACATAACATTCTGTAGTTTATTTACTAATGGTTTTAAGGCCATTTCGCGATTTCAGTCATCATACAGTAACCAGCAATAACCACCCCTTTCTCTTCTCATCGAAGACATGCGATGTGGTTCTAAACAATCTCTCGCTGTTGGTGCTTGTAATGATTTTTGTGCCTTTCTCTGAGAGTTTTAAATGTTTCCACACTGCCAACATGTTTGCTGAATTAGTGCGCACCTCTATTTGATTGCGTCACGTCACTGTTCTGTATAATTTATTCGGCCTTTTCGCTTATTTTAGATAACTGCAAACTAATTTTGGTTGCCGAACAATTGGCACATCCCTAATTTGGTGGTTATTTCATGTTAGCAGCAGCAGTATTTTCTACATGCTCATAGCTGCATATCTGTGGATGTATTGGCAGTAGCAGTCTCGCAACTTGCTATGCCGCAGCAGCAACCTCATAGCATATCTATTCCATCAAGACCAAACACATTAACATTGTAATGTATCGTCATTGTCATTACCATGCTGAACTCTCAGAAATGTCATGACAGAAATGTACATATACATGTAAGTGACATTGTGCACCTATATCTCAGGATGTACAAACATTCCACTCATGTACTGTAAGAGACAAAGTACAAGGTTAGAAATGGCAGTCACTCACCTTGAAGTCCCCTTCCCAAAATGGATACATTGCATGTGTTAGGCAATATGTCTGAGCCAGGAAAATGGCTGTTAAAACGAATCCTATCTCTTCCAAAGACATCCTAAATATTTAAACGCAATAAAAACAAGAAAAAAATAAATAAAAAATACTCCCACTGAAATATTTGTACTAGTCAAGTATAATAAGGTAGAAAGAGGACTTACAAGCAGCCTTTGCTCTAGATAACATCGGATGTCCAAGAAATGGGCTTCATACTCTGCTAGATTTACGCTTACTAATTCTGCAGCCTTTAAAGAAAAGTTTGCATGTACAAACACATTCAATTTAACACTAAATAAATGATGCTTATGATACATAGTGGGTTTTACCTTTCCCAGACCAGCTATCATTGGTGTGTTCTCAGTTCTGAGAAATAAAGAGATAACAACAGTCTTGATTTCAGAGTCAGTAACATATTTCTTTTAATTCTGCTTAATAATTCATCGCCCATACATGAAACCCATCTCACAATAAACCATGTCATACCCTGGTCTGAAGTTGCGCTCTTGTCCTCCTCCAAAGAACAGAGGGTAAACCGGAGTTGTAGTTCCAGGATCGTTCGCAAACAAAGCACCAATTCGTGGGCCATAAAACTGAAACACACCATCAACAGGATTGCCATCTCTAATTTTCTTCATTTAGAGAGAGAGATGATATATCAACAGCATCTTACGTTACTTACCTTGTGTCCTACAATGGTAATATAGTCTACTCCCAGCTCATGTGCATCCACTCGTATCTTTCCGATAGCCTGTGCTGCATCAGTGTGCAGGAGGATTCTGGGAGCTGATGCTGACCTCTGTTTGTTTACTTCCCTCACCCTCTGACAAATATCCCTAATTGGCTGTTGAAAGGAGAATCCCAGTGGTTACTTTAGTTTTTTCAGCCATGATTTAGCATAAACACTCACTGTATTTGTATTGGCAGAGCAAAAATTAACTAGCCATGCTGTGTCTACAATGCAAGTTAATCTTTACTAACATTATGTTTATAAAATGTTGTATAAAAGCAATATCACATCGCAATTAAGCCTTGTCCCAATTGGCCAAAACATATGTGATTGTTTAACTATGAAATAGCTCAATAAATTATTGGGATTGTTGTCAAAGCAAAATTCTCACCATAATGATGCCTGTCTCATTATTGGCCAGCATGATCGACACTAAGCAGGTGGTGGGACGAATCGCTGCAATGACATCCTCTACCTCCACCCGTGCCGTGACCTTTGAAACGGGCACAAATGTGACATCTACAACGAGAATCCAATCAGAGCACAAAGATTTTTGGTCATATTCATATTTCAATACAGATAGACACGTTTTTGGATGCAACATTCCCATTAACAATAGTAAAGTATTGTCGTAAAGTAGAAAACCTATAAAAGATTTATGTTTTTTTTTAAATCCACATAGTTTTATACATATTTCAGACTATGGGGGCGCAATTATTTTGATTACGTGAAACGGTTGCACTAGGTGAGCTACTGGCACCATTGTTGTTGCTGTTTTTACCGCAACAAAACTCAGAATAAGCAACTTGGAAAAGAAAATACTGATACGATGCCACATTGTGTGGCTTTTGGTTGTAATTTTTAGTCAAAGGGCAATAAGAGAAGCGATGTCTTCACTGCTTTCCTAGCGATCAGAAGAAGAGAAAAGAAAGGGAAGATGCCTTTCGATGAATTACACTTAAACACCCACATCTTTGTTCTCTCCACTTTAGCCCTAATGCCTTTGAGGCTTTTAGTAGACCACAGCTACTGATGATGTACAAATGACGTAAACAACATCGGCACTTGACATGAGATGTGGCCACTGAAAGAGTTTTTCAGCACAAATTTTGTGATATCCAGGGGCGTTTAGACTCTTTGTGAGGAAAATCGATGAATTTTTTAAAGTAACAAATATTTAATGGATTTTCTACTACATTTTTCAGTATTAAACAATTTACATTATATTAAGCCATTCGAGTCTTAATACCCAGGATTCCCTTTGAAGTTCTAGACAGAAAACATAGGCCTGCTAACCTGCTTTGCCCTCTTTTAACAAGTTTTTTGCTGTAAGTTTGATGGAGTCATGCTCTACATTGGAGATGATAATATGGGGCAGGGAGCCTCTTCCATTTAGCTGCTCGCTGTTTGTGCCTTCCTCTGCAGAAGTCCTGCTCTTCCTGAAGTGTTCCACAGCTGTGTGAAACACTAGATTATTGGCCTGAAAGTCCAGGAGAAAACGAGAGCTGAATAAAGATAAAGTAGAAGGTCCTTTCACACGACTTTCACCAGGGATTCAACACACCTTTTAACACAAGCGGCATGCACCATTAGGACTGACACATAAAGGATTACGGATAAGTGTTATAGTGTTAGGAGCTGTTCACACCAGCACAAATGTTCGGCATGAAAATGCAGATTCAGTCTCTGAGGTACAACAGGAAATGTATTTTTTCATTTATTTCGAACAGACAGAGCTACATACATGTAGCATGAACAGTTGTTGAATTTCATTGTATAATTTTTTGAACTTAGAGTTTCAACGTTCCACCCGTGGGGAAGTTAAATTTAACATGAATACTAACGGGTTAAAGTGAAAAGAGAATGATGAGGTCTGACTTTAGATTTGTGAAATTATGCTACATAAGACATCTGCACAAAACAAAAACATTCGGACTGACACATGAACGTTTACAGTTAGTGTTACAATGTTAAGAACTGTTCACACCAGCATGAATGTTCCACATGAAAATGCAGATTCACTCTCTGACAGTAGATTAAAAAAGCAGAAATAACCCAGTTTACTCCAGGACTCAAAGTGCTATGTAACATTATGTTTCTGACACCTGCTTGTCAAGAAGAATCAAAGTTCTCAAAGTTCTACACTCCTCACATTTCACCAACCATTTTAGTATATCTTTTGAAGGGACAATACTATAGAAATGAAACTTAGATATATTTTAGACTAGTCAATGTGCAGCATGTATAGCAGTATAGATTTACTATCCTCTGAAAATAACTCAACATACAGCCATTATTGTCAGTGTTGTAAGTGATAACAGCAGTATGTTGTTTAACCATGCAAAGCCACATGTCCTATTTATTATGTTTATGTTTGACAGCTTGACAGGACCATATAAAGTTGTGTATCTTGTATTAGAGCAGTTAAAATTAGGTGCTTTAAGTACAATTCTCTCATACTGACCACTGGATGTTCAACATGCCATCTCATGGCAAAGAACTCTCTGAGGATTTGAGAATTAGAATTGCTGCTCTCCACAAAGATGGCCAAGGCTATTAGAGGTTAAATAGCACCCTGAAATCGAGTTACACTACAGTGGTCAGGGTCATACAGAGGTTTTCCAAGATGAGTTCCATTCGGAACAAGGGTCGATCAACGAAACTGAGCACTCGTTCTGTGCATCTGGTGCAGAACCTGTCTTTAAAAAAAAGATGCATGAGTGCTGCCAGCATTGCTTTAAAGGTTACAGAAGTAGAAGGTCAGCTTGTCAATGCTCAGACCATATGCCACACACTGCAACAAGTCGGTTTGCATAGGCGTCGACCCAGAAGGAAGCCTCATCTGAAGCTGGCTCACAAGAAAGCCCACAAACAGTTTGCTGAAGACAACCTGTCCAAGAGCATGAAGTACTGGAACCATGTCCTGTGGTCTGATGAGACTATAAGATAAACTTGTTTGGCTGAGATGGTGTCCAGCATGTGTGGCGATGCCCTGGTGAGGAGTACCAAGAAAATTGTGTCTTGCCTACAGTCAAGCATGGTGGTGGTAGCACCATGGTCTGGAGCTGCATGAGCGCTGCAGGTACTGGGGAGCTTCCCTCCAGAAACTAGGCAGAACGGCAGTTTTCCCAACATGATAACAATACCAAACGCACCACCAAGATGACAACTGCCTTGCTGAAGAAGCTGAAGGTGATGGGGTGGCCAAGTATGTCTCCAGACCTGAACCCTGTTAAGCACCTGTTGGCATCCTCAAGTGGAAGGTGGAGAAGCACCATGTGTCTAACGTCCAGCAGCTCCGTGAGGAGTGGAAGAGGATCCCAGCAACAACCTGTGCAGCTCTGGTCAATTCCATGCTCAGGATGATTAAGGCAGTGCCAGATAACAATGGTGCTAACACAATATATTGACACTTTGGACAAGTTCACTTGGAGTGTACTCACTTTTGTTGCCAGCTATTTTGACAATAATGGCTGTATGTTGAGTAATTTTCTGGGGACAATAAATCTATACTGCTATACAAGCTGGACATTGACTAAAATATATCCAAGCTTCATTTCTATAGTATTGTCACTTGAGAAGATACTAAAATGGTTGCTGAAATGTGAGGGGTGTACTAACTTTTAAAACATACTGTACATGTTTCTGAAACAGCATTTCACATTTTGAAATTTGCTATGGTTTTTCCCCTTCTGGATTGATCGCCTATGACTGACTGTATTGGATGGCTGACTGCATGAACCGAACTGTGACAGTTTGGGACCAATACATGTACTGTTACACCTCTACCAAATACAACTGTACAATGACAAGACTGCAGATACCAAATTCAATCTCTGCTGTTCACCAAACCACGGTTTTATGTAACAGCAGTGATTAAGTGATTTAAACCAAAGTTTCGCACTGAAAATTTGTCTTGGTGTGAACAGGCTTCCAGTTTACTAAGTTAACATATGTATTAATTAAGAACACATTTTTATCCAATGCAACAAGTACAAATGAGGAAAAACAAAAGCTATTTATTATAACAAGACTGTTTGTGCTTCATGAAGTCAGTGGTAAAGACCGTCAAATTTAAAATTGTTTGAAATTTGAGCATGTTATAACACAAGATTGGTATGGTGGAAATGGGAATTATCCATATGCAACAGTCTATAGGGCCTTAACTATTCTGCTCTAAAAATAAATGATAATAATTAAAAAAAGAAGACAATTTGATAAATTTCTATTTGAACTAGGACACTTGAAACCCTCACCTCAGTTCCTCCTGAAGTAAAAATAATGTCTGCTGCTTTTCCTCCAACCATCCTGGCAATAGTGTCTCTGGAATGGTAAATGATGTCTCTGGCTTTCAGACCTAAGATCAGAAGAAAACAATAGGGAACTGTGATTAATAGATAGTTCACCCAAAAATAATAATCATTCACTCACCCTCATGTAATTCCAAACCTGTTCTTTTGAACATAAAATTCAGTTTATTGTACAATAAAGGAGTAGTTCACTTTCAGAACAAAAATTTACAGATAATGTACTCACCCCCTTGTCATCCAAGATGTTCAAGTCTTTCTTTCTTCCGTCGTAAAGAAATTATGTTTTTTGAGAAAAACATTTCAGGATTTCTCACCATATAATGGACTTCTATAATGCCCCGGAGTTTGAACTTCCAAAATGCAGCTTTAAATGGCTCTAAACGATCACAGCCAAGGAAAAAAGGTTCTTATCTAGCAAAACAATCAGTTATTTTCTAAAAAAAAAACATAAAATTACAATTTATATACTTTTTAACCTTAAATGCTTGTCTCGTCTTAGCTCTGTGTGAACTCTGTGTAGAGATTACAAAATATATCAATTGTAAATGTTTTTATAACCGATCGTTTTGCTAGATAAGACCCTTCTTCTTCAGCTGAGATCATTTGAGCCCTTTGATGCTGCATTTAAACTGCATTTTGGAAGTTCAAACTCAGGGGGCACCACAGAAGTCCATTATATGGAGAGAAATCCTGAAATGTTTTCCTTAAAAAACATTTCTTTACGACAGAAGAAAGAAAGACTTGAACATCTTGACAAGGGGGTGAGTACATTATCTGTAAATTTTTGTTCTGAAAGTGAACTACTCCTTTTTTCATACAAAGGAAGTCAGTGGCTTTATTGTTATTTGGTTCCCACCCTTATTCTGAATCATTTTAATTTTGTACTCCACAAAAGAAGTTTTAGAAGGACATGAATAAAAAATAACAAAAGTTTAATTTTTGGGTGAACTATGACTTTAAATATGCTCTTGAGGGCATCATACCTGGTAGGTAATTACTGCTGGGATTCCCCCAGGCATCAGTTAAAGCATCCGAAATATCCCTGACCACCTCTGGATCGACTGGTGTGGTGGCGTTGTAATCCATATATATTCTGCAGCAGACAAAGCTGCTTTACAAACTACATTCTGGAGCATGTGGCGGATCAAATGACTTCATGTCCAGTCTAGGCATGATATGACATATTCATTACCTGTCTGGCCCATCAGCCACATGATGATGATCCAGGTCAGACCCACAGTGTGTTAAGGTTCCCCATAAATTATGACCCAGGATGATAGGGGCATCATTCTTCTCAGCCATTATCTAGATTACACTGGTAGATACAATACAAAATACTGTACATCAGTCTAAACACATGTGGGGTAATGTTTAAAAACATGCATTAAACTTATTGCCATCAATGACAACAACTATAGGCACAAGTCACATAATAAGGCTTGCTGGGTTACACATGTTGCAAGTATCTCGTAGTTGTTAATACAAGACTGACATTTAATCGAAATTAAGTTTATTGCAACATCATGTGGTAATAAAATCGTGCAAGCCATTTACTGCACTTTGATTCATAAAGGTGGTTCACTGCTGGTAGAGTCAGATAACAACTAAAACTGTCTTTACTGTCGCTTTACAAGAACCATCGCAGAGATAAACACTGATAAACCAGATAAACCTGTGTAATTGTACCATTACTTTACTGACCTCTCTTGCTCTTTAGCGTATGTCCTATCAATGATTCACAGTTCTAACTGGTGACATTGCATCAGCACGCTCTACTTTTGAACCGGAAGCGTACACGATGAAACCCCTCCTCTTTTTAGACAGTTGCCCACAGCGAAGGCTTGGTTCATGGATTAATAATCAGATCGTGCTGACGTTGTTTGGTAAACGTCTAAAAGACGTCCAGTCATGTACTCGTTGTAATATTAATGAGCCAAGCCTTCGGACTGGAGTGATTCCTGACTCGCGCTGGTTGAACCTCACGTGACTTTATTAATATTCATGAGCTAAGCCTTCGCGGTAGTAGCGTTCTTATATTTTGGGGGGTAGCTTTAAGGCGAGAATAGTATGGCAAGCTGAATTAACATTTAATGTATCTTTCATCTACCCAATGAAAAATATAATAGATGGAAATAGATACAAGTAACTTTTTTAAAGATGTTAAAACATTTTGGACAGGAATAGATAAAAGCGTGTTTTTACAGTGCGTCATCAGTCAGCCATATGGCACAGAACGTAAACAATGCCACTGAACCAGACGGAACATGCACATTTTTCTGATTATTGCTGCTGAAAGTGGTCAATTTTTTATGTTTTGAGCTGTACTAATTGGTCAGACCAAGAAGAACATTTGGAGTGCTATAGACTAACAAAAGTTCTAAATCAAGGAGAAGAGGGCAAAAAAAACTGTCTGAGGAACAAAAGGTGTTTGTGGTTGGCCAAACTAAACCAGGATTTCCAGGGCAAGACTTTTGACAACACTCTTATCATTTCTGGTCAGGTAGGTGAAATATTATGTTAAAATCTTAATTAATACTTCTCTTACGTATCTTTACCACCTATTAACTTTAGTTTGTCAAACAATTGTGCCCTTTCCTATATAGTCCTTCTCTACATGATTTAGCAGCTTCCACAGTTTTTCCATGGTTTAGACTACATAAATTAGCAAAACAACATATAATAGTACATTAACCATGTAATCAATGTTGTTGTTTACATCCAAGTATCTCCGATATGACCATGCATCAGAGTAACTGACCACACCATGACGTACAGTTAGTGCAAACCCTCGTCTATAGAGTCAGCAATAGAGACAGGGTCATAGCTACTGGGATATTCCTGACTTTTTTTTTTATTAAATCAATGTAAATTTATGTTTATTTTGAAATGATGTTTATGTTTAAATACATATTTTAAAATTGGGTTGAACAAAGCCCCTTTTGACACAAACAGTAACGGTAAATTACCATTAAAAGGCCATGTACGAACAGGACCTTTTCAAAAATACCGGTAAATTCGTTCTGGGATTTTATCGGTATGAGAAGTTGTTACTGGTAATGCGCTCTGTGTAAACGCAGAACAAGATAACTGGTATGAGCATGTATGAGTTTAGACTTTTGGCCAATCAACATTCTGATCAAAGACTCTAGAATACCAAAGACATGTCACTCATGTAGTTTTGAATGGGGAAAAATGCAACGGTCATCATGGTCGCGAAGCCCCGCCTTCTAAGTGAAAGAGCCAATCGTTGATGAGTAAAGTCAACGCGTCACTACAGCTGCAGTTAGAAATCCCGGTTGCTATAGAAACAGTCGGCGCTCTTAATTGTGCGTTCATCTAGCCGGAAAAATAAGCGTTTTTTAACGCTATTAAAGCACAAAGAACTATATTTATGAGGCAGTTCTTGTTGGATTTCTTTGGAGATTTCAAATATGAAATTTAATCGTAAGTTTGGCGAACAGTTTTGGAGAATTTGATGTTTCCCATTCAAAGAGATAGGAGCTGCACTTGGATGCCCGAGAGGCGTTTCAAAGATGGCCGCCGAGTGACATGACTTGTCTTAAAAGGACTTTGATTCTGATGCAGATGATGCATTTATTTTGCACAGTTTAAGTCAAAGAAATTTCTATAGTCTTCTAATATGTCTCTGGGCCAAAAGAAGCTCAAAAATGAAAACATCAACAAAAACTCTGACTACATATTCCCCTGCATGTTGATAAACAGAATACCTGATGTCACTAAATTTACAGGTATTTTGAAACTGAATGATGTATGATTGGTGCTTTACCGGTAAAATACGAAACCTCGGTGCCTGTGTAAACGGTGCATTTTTGTATTTACTAGTAAAGTAGTTCTCGTATTTTTACACCAATTTACTGGTATTACTGTGTGAAAAGAGCTAATGTCGATATCTCATCTTAGAGGGTCTATCTTTCTATTTTTTATCTTTCTAAGTTTTATAGTTTATATGGAAGCTTGTAATGTAATAAAATCTTGCATGATGTAGGCCTGTAAGACTTTTTAATCTCACAATTCCAACTTTTTGTTTTTGTCGACAAAATTATACACATTTTAAAAGGTATAAACTCAGGTATAAAAGGTATAAAATTATGAGATGTAAACTCTGAAAAAAGCCAGAATTGTGAGATGTTTACTTGCAATTCTTGCAAAAAATATTTTGAGATGTTAGCTCATAATTGTCGCATATAAGCTCTGGAAAATAAAGTCAAAATTGTGAAATAAAGAGTCACAATTTACCAATTTTATTGTTTTATTCCATGGGGGAACAGGCTTTTACATATAAAACCAGGGGCCTCATTTATAAAGACTTGCGTAGAAACCATCCTTGATTTTATCTAAGAACTTTTCTGATTTGATCGTAAGAGCGATTCAGAGAAAACGAACGTACCACGAAATCCATGCGTCCGCCAGTCATTCGGTTATAAATCACAAATGATCGTGGAATTGTGTGCAGCTGAATGTTCCACCGTCGAAACACCCCTGCTTAAATAATTAACATATAAAATGAGCTCATTCCTAAAGCAAAAACTCTGTGACAATGGCAAGTAAAAAGGAGCGCAAGAAATCAAATTATAGTGAGGCTGAACTATCTGCAATACCAGGCATTACCACAAGGAAACGGTCGTACGCCAAGCTGGAATCTGACGTGGAGATAAGTACTTTTCCACGTCAGAGACGGTTTTTATAAATCTGTACTTTGACGTGGATTTGATCGTACGAACACTCTAAGATCAAATCAGTGCGTAAGAAAGTTTTATAAATGAGGCCCCAGGAATACATTCAACTTCCTATTTTTTCATGCATAAAATAATAGCTTGAATCACGCACAAAAGACAAAGTCATTCGTAGTGTTGCATAAGTTCCACATTTATTTCATATCTGACGATGTGTTAAGTGTACACAAACATTTGACTCATAATTCCAACACTCAGAAAGAGACATTGAACTACTGCCCACTGAAGATGGTACAAACTGGTTACAACTGCATATTACACCATTCACAGCAATCATGTTTATATACAAGGCAAGTAAAACTGAGGGAAAACGAAAGAGGAAAAATAAAAGTCTGTGCATAAGAGGAGAATGGAAGCACACAAATATTTGGTGTTGATTACGAGAACTGATTCATTCTTTCATTTTGGGAGATGGTAAAATAAATGCAATATTTTGTAGCCTTAAAACATTTTTTAGTTTAATGTAAATTGCTTGTAGAAATGGTACAGGACAGGCTATAACATAAAGAATACCATTCAGCTCTGCATTACTTTCTACAAGGTGCACAGACATAAACCAAGACAATTCACATTTGCTTGCATGTACTCAGACTGAAGTGATTCTTTTAACTTGATTTTTTAAATTTAGTTGTCACTTATTTTGAAAACGCTATTACTATTAACATACGCATTTGTTTCTAAAAGTAGCGGCATTGCTTCTAACTTTGAAGTGGTTGTGAAAGTGAAGTGAGATTTACACACAGAAGTTTCAAGTGCATTAACTATTTTTCATAAAAACAGAGAACCCTCAGGCATTGAGAATCCTTTTAGGATATGCTTTCTGCTTTTACAAAGAAACAGAACCTACTTTTCAGTTTTCAACATCCTTAATAATATCAGTAACTGCTTTTTTGGAATTAGAAATGCACAGTAGATCTTTAAGGTTTACTCGTTGACCTTTCAATAGAGGTTAGCTCAGTGTCAGACTCTTGGCATACCAAGCACGTGCTGAAGGTTAGCTGGCCTTAGTCATGCTGACATGCCTGAATCTTGCCCCGGAGGCACCTCAGGTTTGCAAAGTGTTGATATGCACTTAAAATATGCAGGTATGGAGGAAAAGCCTTGTGTTAGATAACCTGCAGGATCATCCTGTCATCCCAAACCACATTATAAGCCTTCTGGACTAAGCCTTAATCAAAGTCTAACCCACAGACGTCTGACTTGTAACAAACAGCTTTGGACTACAAAGTGTCTGAATCTGCTGTTATTATGGTATAACATAAAAATGTGTTTTTGAGGGGGTTTGCACAACCTAAGCCTATCGACATTAAGCACAACAATCATACCTGAGACGACTTTAAAAACAGAAAATGGAATTTTAAATACATTACATGTCTTAGCCTGTCGGATATTTTATAAACAAAGCTGTGACTGGAGTCTGGATTCCATGATGATTTTTTTTCTGGCTGAATAAATAATTTGTTCATTTTAAAGTAAAATTAGTTGAGGAAAAAAATATTTACATCATCTAGATATGCTTAGAAATCTCAAAACCTTATATGTAGGGCACATTTGCAAACTAAAAACGAAACAGAATGCGAACAGGAATGATTACACACAAAGAGAAAGCGTGTGAGGGCCTGAAAGTGGACATTCACCCTGTTGAAGAAGCGCACAGGGTTTAAAATGATGGAAATCGTAAAACAAAAACAGAGTAGAGGATGCAAGAGGCACAAAATCATATCTCATCACTCTCTAGGGTGCGTGTAGAAAAATCCATCAGTGCTGTACATTTGATTTGTTCTAACAAACTTCTGAACCTTCCATTTTGCACGACTGACTACTGTACAAACACTCATTTAGGATTCTGGGCAATGATGATGATTTTTCTCTACCTTGCGAAAGCATTTTTGCTTTCTTAACCTAAACTAGTAAACACTAAAAAGTAAAATTCAAGTAATCTACACGTAATAGCAGCTATCCCAGCTATTCACTTCTAACCCGTTCCCCAAAAGCATTTCATCGTGTCGGGGGAAATGAGAGCAGTGCGGTCAGTAAAAGGGAGGTTAGTCAACTCATGATAAAAAAGTGCCATATGCAGAAATTGCACTGTACTTCTTCAAAAATATTACAGTCTTTGTCAATAAATACATGCGGAAATAAATAAAAACATGTTAAATAATAAATACCTAACTAGATAAGACTTTAATAGAAATTTTAAAAATAAATTAGACAGATATAAGATCATTTGGGGATACCGATCTTTTTTATATAAAATATTAGACTGGATTATGATACACTTTAGATAAATCTACTGACCAGTACTCCAACAAAAATAGGCCAAATCTTTATAATGGTTCTCATACAGAGATATGAGAATGCAGCTATTTTCCTCTGCCAAATTTTTCCTCATGCGTCCTGGCTATTTTGAAAACGTTATGCATTTCAAGACCATACAAGGGAAACGTAAAGGTATATGAGTATTTATAACGGGTTGTACGGTGTCCAAGAACTGCACTTAAAGAGAATAAGAGCGTAATATGATGTGATTCATCTGCTCCTTGCTAAGAACTGCATATCATTAATCAATTCTATCTTCTGTAGCCAAGAGATGAATAAACATATGGTCTGCTGACTTAAATACTGACCAGTTTTATCGTTTGAAACCCATCGAGTAACACAGTAAGGCCATGTGAACCTAAGATATGGACGTCAGTCTTCACAGTAACGAATTCTGACAGCTTCAGAATTTGAAATTCCCATCACCGGCTTTCTAAAATGTTGCTGAAGACTACAAGCATACTATTTCTACCCCAATAAATTAGTTAGCCTGTTCTCTTGGCGCTATAAGTTGAATATTTAGGCCGCTGTAGATGCACAACAAAGGGGCCTTTAGGATACAGGTGCACAGTTGGTGCTAGTGTGGGCAGGTGCAGGGACACACACGTAGGAAACAGAGGGTCAGAGAGTTGAGTAAGCACAGAAATTGGGGGATCTGTCAGTAGATCTATTTACAAGGTTAGTCCTTTGTGTTTTTTTGTTTTTTTGTCCTCGAAGAGTTGTACACATGTAGTGGGCTCAAAACCTCATCTGCCCGGCTCTTCTTCTAGACAGTTTAGACCTGATGGGAAGGAGAAAGTTGAATGAATATTGATGGGTCTTTTTTAAGTGAAAGGCTTAGATATGTGCTTTTTCTGTACCTGATAGATCCAGCAAGCAGAGGGTTAAAGGCATACAGCCAGTCATGCATCTCCTTGTCATTACTGGCTTGAAGGAGTACCCCACGATGCTCTGTGCATACCGCAAATGTGTAGGGGGTCTGCAGGTTAGACAGACATTGGATCACAGGTCAGACTATAAACAGTCAATTTACCCAAAAGGTGTTGCCTTTAAAATAAAAAAATAAATAAAAATAAAATCAGGCACTGAATTACAGTTTAGTCTATAAACAGTCAGTTTACCTTAGAAGGTGTTGCTAAAATAGAGTAAAATAAAATAAATGACTGAATAAAATAAAATAAAATAAAATAAACGACTGAATAAAATAAAATAAAATAATTCAGGCACTGGATTAAAGTTTAGTCTATAAACAGTTGATTTACTCAGAAGGTGTTGCCTTAAAATAAAATAAAATAAAATAAATGACTCAATAAAATAAAATAATAAAATAAATAAAATAATTGAATTCAGGCACAGAATTACATTTCAGTCTATAAACAGCCAATTTACTCAGAAGGTGTTGCCTTAATAAAATAAAATAAAATAAAATAAAATAAATGACTGAATAAAATAAAATAAAATAAAATAAAAATTCAGGCACTGAATTACAGTTCAGTCTATAAACAGTTGATTTACTCAGAAGGTGTTGCCTTAAAATAAAATAAAATAAAATAAATGACTCAATAAAATAAAATAATAAAATAAATAAAACAATTGAATTCAGGCACAGAATTACAGTTCAGTCTATAAACAGTCAATTTACTCTGAAGGTGTTGCCTTAATAAAATAAAATAAAATAAATGACTGAATAAAATAAATAAAAATAAAAATTCAGGCACTGAATTACAGTTCAGTCTATAAACAGTCGATTTACTCAGAAGGTGTTGCTAAAATAGAATAAAATAAATGACTGAATAAAATAAAATAATAAAATAAAATAAAATAATTTAATTTAGACACTGGATTACAGTTCAGTCTATAAACAGTCAAATTACTAAGAAGGTGTTACCTAAATAAAAAATAAATAAATAAATGACTGAATAAAATAAATGACTGAATAAAATAAAATAAAGAAAAAAATAAATAAATAAAATAAAATAAAATAAAAATTCAGGCACTGAATTACAGTACAGTCTATAAACAGTTGATTTACTCAGAAGGTGTTGCCTTAATAAAATAAAATAAACTAAATGACTGAATAAAATAAAATAAAATAAATGACTGAATAAAATAAAATAAAAATTCAGGCTCTAAATTACAGTTCAGTCTATAAACAGTCGAATTACTCAGAAGGTGTTGCTAAAATAGAATAAAATAAAATAAATGACTGAATAAAATAAAATAATAAAATAAAATAATTTAATTTAGACACTGGATTACAGTTCAGTCTATAAACAGTCAAATTACTCAGAAGGTATTGCCTTAATAAAATAAAATAAATGACTAAATAAAATAAAATAAATGATAGTAATAATAAACATAAAATAAAATAAAACCAAATACATAAATTTTTTATATTACAAAATGTTGTAGATGTTGCACCTTTAGCATGGCCTGCTGGTATTCAGACAGTGAATTACAGTTCAGTCTATAAACAGTGGATTTACTCACAATGTGTTTTAGGAGAGATTGACTTAAAAACATTTGTAGATGTTTCACCTTCAACATTTCCTGCTGGTCTTCACTGTATTCCACTTGTGCCGAGGACAGGTTAAGAATGGCCCTTTCCACTGTGTCTCTCTCTGTGTTGTAAATGTAGACATAAGGCCGGCGTACCACCACATATCTCTTAACCCAACCATTACTGTGGGGCTCCAGGAAGTGCAAATAACCTTTCTTTGACACAATTGGGCTGCAACAATAAAACAGGGTACAGGTTAGAGTTAAAAATCTTCCAGAAATTCAATTTATATCCAAGCAAACATAACATAAAAAGCAACTGCTTATCCTCTAAGCAATAAACAATTTGTATAATCTGTGAAATTATTATTATTATTTTTTACCTGACACGGATTTCCTGAATGTCTGGCACAAAAGTGCAGGTTCTTGATTTGGACGCTTGAGGAGACTTCTTGCCATCTGTTTCAGAGTCAGGGATGGGGCTGACAGCACGAGATCGAGGTGTTGGGGGTCTGCACATATGAGCAATAACAACATAGATGTAGCTATTAATTAGCGTTTTATTTGAAAAAATATCTGGCAGATATATTTAAAAACATGTAAACATTTTTTGCAATACTTTACAATAAGGTGTCATTTGTCAACATTAGTTAATGTGTTAATGAACATGAATGTTTATTCTTTAAAACTCAAAATGAAAGTAAGTACCAACCTGAGTTCAGTGTTGTGGCCATAGCGTCCCTCCACCAATGAGGGGCATGTGGAGGATGGGGTAAGGGTGTTTTCAGCACACACTGTGGCCGAGTCTTTCAAAAGAGTAACTGACATCTCGCTCAACTACAACACATCAGAGAGAAATCAGTCACTAAACACAAAACATAACACATATCTTCACAAAAACTGAAATCTTCAGTCTCTCACGTTTAATTTCTGTAGGTTTCTGCAATAATAGCACGGTTTAATTTTTTCAGAGAGCAGTATATTCTCAGTGGCCTGAGCTCTTAAAATCATTTTACTGTATCAATGATAGGTTTGACTACTGTAGTAATTTCCATGGGTACAAATCCTAATGTTTAAGCATATAATGATATTCTAGGTGATTGTGTTCTTCTATTTGATAGCAACAGCTTTGAAAGGAGCCTTTTCTATTCTTACATGACAATGCCTTTGTGCATAAGGCAAGGTTAAAAAGAAATGATTGATTCAGTCAGTGTGGAAGAACTTGACTGGTCTGCAGAAAGCAAAGTCCTAATCCCAGCTGAACACCTCTGGAGTGACTTTAAATGCAGACCTTGAGCCAAAAACTCATCCCCAAACACCAATGACTTGTACATATGGGCACAGTCATTTTAGACACTTCCAAATGTGGTGCAACAGAGATGGAAATTTTTAAATACATGAATCATGCTTCCATCTTTGTTGCCACAGTTTTAAAAGTGTCTTTTCTGTTCTAAAGAAGGGGGTGTGCCAATACTTTTGTCCATAGTGTATGTACAAGCCATTGGTGTTTGGTTATGAGTTTTTGGCCCAAGGTCTGCATTTAAAGTCACTCCAGAGGTGTTCAAGTGAGATTAGGACTTTGCTTTCTGCAGACCATTCAAGTTCTTCCACACTGACTGAATCAATCATTTCTTTTTGAACCTTGCTTTATACACAAAGGCATTGTCATGTTAGAATTGAAGAGGGTCCTGTCAAAACTGTTGCTGTAAAATTAGAAGCACACAATCCCCTAGAATATCATTATATGCTTAAACATTAAGATTTTGTACTCATGGAAATGACTACAGTATTCAAACCTATTCATTAGAATGGGGTGTCCCAATACTTTTGGCAATATAGTGTAGCTGATAGGAAGTGTAAAATAGTGTAAAATATTCTTAATAGCATCTTCACCTTGCTCTCGCTAGCGCTAACACACACATGGCTGTAGTCTCTGTTAAAGGTGTGGTTAAGCAAACGCAGACACTGTTGGAACAAACAGAAAAGGGAATGTTAAATGTTAAAATTGACAAGAACCTTTTTTTCCTGAAGTGATCACTGTATTTGAATTTATATACTTTTTTGCAAAAAAAAACCTTAATAAATTATCTAATTATCTTAAGAAATATATATATTTTAAATTGATTAATTATATAGACTGATTAATCAAGGATATAAAATTAATATAATTTATGTACATATAATTTAAACCTTTTAAAGATTCTAATTAGATTTCTTAATATTATATTATACAGTGACGCATTGCTGGCACATATAATTTTTTACACTCAATTATGTCGTAATAACGAGATGTTATGTCGTTGATGATGTTATGTAAAATTACATAATTATCTCATTTAAACAACAATTATCTCGTTAATTTTTTTTTCGTTAAAACAACATATTTTTTCGGAATAACGAGATGTTTTCTCGTTAAAACGACATCTCTTCCCGTAATAAGGATATATGTCATTAAAATAACATACTTTCTCATAATAACAAGATAACAAAATAATTATCTGTGACATAATGATATAATTATCTTGTTAAAACTACATCTTTCTTGCAATAACGAGATATGTCATTAAAACGACAATTATCTTGTTTAAACAGCTCAATATCTTGTTAAAATGACATCTTTTCTTTTTCCCGCAATAATGAGATATTATGTTGTTAAAACAAGATCTTTTCTCGTAATAACGAGATCTTGACATTAAAACAACATACATATCTCATTTAAATGACAATTATCTTGTTAAAACAACGTCTTTTCTCATTCAAACAACATTCTTTTTTCGTAATAAGATGTTTTCTTGTTAAAACGACAAATCTTCCGGTAACAACAATATTTGCTGTTAAAATTTGACATAAAAAAAATGACATTTTATGTCATTATGTCATTAAAACAACAAAATTATCTAGTTTAAACAACATAATTATCTTTTTAAAACGACATCTTTTCTTGTTAAAACACCTTTTCCGACAATAACGAGATGTTATGTCGTTAAAATAAGATTTTGTCTCGTAATAATGGGATATTGACGTTAAAACAACATAACTGTCTAATTTAAGATTTTCTTGTTAAAACAACGTCTTCCCGTAATAACAATATTTGCTGTTAAAATGACAGTTTCTCGTAATAACGAGATGTTATGTCATTAAAACGACAAAATGATCTAGTTTAAACGACATAATTATCTTGTTAAAACAACATCTTTTCTCTTAATAACGAGATGTATCGTTAAAACAACATAAATATCTTGCTTAAATGACAATTATCTTGTTAAAACGACATCTTTTCTTGTTAAAACAACATATTTTCTCTAAATAACGAGATCTTATGTCGTAAAAACGACATAATAGTATCAATATTTATGATAATATTATCAAACTTAAATCATTCAAATAAAAAAAAAATTAATCTCAGGACTGTGGCGTCAACAGCACGGACAATCGCTTAGCTCGCTCACATAATGTAACCATATATCTTCTATAACGGAAAAAAAAAACAAGTTTTTATTTCATAATATGTCATTATTACGAGAAAATATATTGTTTTTACAAGAAAAAATTTCGTTATAACAAGATAATTATGTCGTTTTAATCACATAATATCTATTACGAGAAAATATGTTGTTTTAATAAGAAATAGATGTCATTTTAATGACATAACATCTCATTATTACAAGAAAAGATGTCGTTTTAATGAAAAAAGATATTAAAACGTCACAACATCTCGTTATTACGAGAAAAAATGAGAGAAAAAGATCTTGTTATTATGACATAATTAAGTGGAAAAAATAATGCGTTTGGCAGCAATGCTTCACTGTAACATGTTAACTGTGTTGTTACAATTACACACACACACACACACACACACACACACACACACACACACACACACACACACACACACACACACACACACACACACACACACACACACACACACACACACTGGTTTACATGTTTTATGGGGACATTCCATAGGCGTAATGGTTTTCATACTGTACAAACCGTATTTTCTATCGCCCTACACCTACCCTACACCTAAACCTAGCCCTCACAGGAGACTGTGCAAACTTTTACTTCCTCAAAAAAACTCATTGTGCATGATTTATAAGCCTGTTTCCTCATGGGGACCTGAGAAATGTCCCCACAAGGTCAAAATCTACTGGTATTCCTATCCTTATGGGGACATTTGGTCCCCACAACGTGATGAATACCAGACCACAGACACACACACACACACACACACACACACACACACACACACACACACAGACACACACAGACACACACACACACACACACACACACACACACAGACACACACAAATATAATTTAAAAAATATAAATAAATTTAAATATTTTAAAAATTAAAATACAATTTCAAATTCTTTTTTTTTTGAGATTTGATTCTGATTCATGCCAAAATAATTAATCATTTGCTAAATCAGTCACTGATTTACCTTTGCAGCCAGTTCCCTCTGCCTTTCATTGGGTGTTTCGGGGCCGGGGCAAGGGTTGTGGCCCAGGCCCAGGTGGGTGGATGGGGAAGAGGACTCGGTTAGATCTTCACTCCCGCAGGACAGCAGCGACTCCTGGCCCAGCAGCAGGGTGGACTCCAGCTTCTCCCTAAGGAGGAGGTAGTGTCTGGTTTTCTCCACCTAACATACGGCAAAAGGAAATGAGTTTTTAGATCCTCAGCAGACATGCCACGACACATTCTGGTCAATCATATCACATTAAAAACCAAACGACTAGATGCTCTCACCTCCTGCAGGAGGCTCAGTTTCTCCAGCTCCCACTGATGGTCCAGGATGAGGCTGTCACTGCGGGGCCTCCAGCCAGCCAGGTTCTCCTCCCCTCGCACATATGCCACCGACGTATCCAGCACCCTCCTGCGCCGTCTTTGCATTCCTGCACATCAAGGTGTCATTTCAACAGCAAAACACCCTAAAATCTAAATTGCCCAGCATCCCATAAACCCTCAGTGAGATTTGAGATAACTGGTGTCTTACCTGGGCTCCCTGCATCAGCCAGGTGGCACAGACTCAGCTCATACACACCAGTTACACGGTTTCTAAATGTAAAACAAACAAGAAAACAATATGGTAACTTAAATTACAAAAGCAACATTGCAAAGGGCTTGTGCGAGCGATATGAAGCAGCTGTACCCTTCAGATGGCCTCAAGGTGCCACTGCTGAAGAGGCTCCTGATGGATCGAGATGCTGGGAGCTTGGCGTCTCTTGAGTAGAACACCATGCATAAGTCTTTGGTTATCACTGTGGGTTGTGTGCAGTTCTCCATCTGGTAAGAGTAAAACATTGTAAGTGTTTCAATCTAAAATGGTGCTTCAAATAACAATTGCTTGATAAACAACAGGCAACATCTATAGAGCGCAACAGTTAGGTACCAAAATTTCAAGTCCTGTTTATTTTGTCCATAGGGGAATTAATTTTTAATGGTAGCAAATATAATAGACCTACAATGTAATAGACCTACAGTGAGCTCCAAGGCTGTTACTTGATAGTGCAGAATGGCAGTGTCAACTCACGTAGTCAACTGAATAAGATATTTCACATAAAAGATGTTTACAAATCGTCCACAAGAGAAAAAAAATTGTTGAATTTAAAAAAAAAAGATTCAAAAGTTTACATCCTCTTGTTTGTCCTGCCTGCTGTTCTTCAGAAAAATTCTTCAGGTCCCACAAATGATTTGGTTTTTCAGCATTTTTGTGTATTTGAACCCTTTACAACAATGACTGTATGCTTTTAAGATCCATTTTTATCACACTGAGGACAACTGAGGGACTCATATGCAACTATTACAGAAGGTTCAAATTCTCACTGATGCTTCAGAAGAAAATATGATGCATTAAGAGCTGGGGGGTGAAAACTTTTTTAATTTGAAGATCAGGGTAAATTTAACTGATTTTGTCTTCTGGGAAACATGTAACTATCTTCTGTAGCCTCTGAAGGGTGGTACTAAATGAAGAAAATATGATATTTAGGCAAATTAAGAAAAATGTACACATCTCTATTCTGTTGAAAAGTTTTCATTTTGATAAAATAAGTAACATTTAGCAGATTCTGAAAGGGGAATGTAAACTTATGACCTTAACTGTATATATATCAAAAGTAGTCTTTGCTGCTCATCAAGAGCTATTTGCAGTTTATTTGATTTGCATTTTTGCAGCTATTTGCAGTTTTTTTGTTAAAAATACAGAAAAAAACTAACATTGTAAAATATTATTTCAATTTAAAATAGTGGTTTTCTATTTTAATACACTTTAAAACTGAATTTATTTCTGTGATGCAAAGCTGAATTTTCACAATCATTACTCCAGTCTTCAGAGTCACACGATCCTTCAGAAATCCTTCTAATATGCTGATTTATTAGAATTATTAATGTTGGCAACAGTTGTGCTGCCAAATATTTTTTGGAACCTGTGGTACTTTTTTAAGAATTCTTTGCTGAATAAAAACACACAATTTTCAACAATATAACTCTTTGCTTACACATCCTTGATAAATAAAAGTACTAATTTCTTTCAAAAAAAGAAAGAATAATTTACTGACCTCAAACTTTTAAACAGTAGTGTATATTGTAAGAAAATATAAAAGAAGATAAATGCTTTTCTTTTTAACATTTTTTATTCATCTTTATATCAGTTTAAAAAAATATTAAGCAGCACAACTGATAATAAATCAGTATATTAGAATGATTTCTGAAGGATCATGTGACACTGAATACTGCAGTAATGATGCAGAAAATTCTGCTTTGATCACAGGAATAAATTAGATGTTAATGTGTATTAAAATCTTACGATATTTTACATCATAATAATATTTCATAACATTACGTTTTCTCTGTACTTTGATCAAATAAATGCAGCCTTGGGAAGAATAACAGACTTTTGAACATTTGAACAACAGTGCGTATCTGAATATTTAACAAGAAACTTAAAATATACAGTTTCTATACTTAAATTCAGTCATCACTGATTACATCGTTTGCAATGCATCATTTCAAACACTTATTTGCTTTAAATCAAAATCTAAACTCGGAGCTAGTTTGGTTCATGGCATTTTTTTTGAAGCTTTTTTTATCGTTACCTTTTTATGTCTGTGGAAAAGTGAATAAGAAAATACTTCACAGAACCAGGACCACTACTAAAAGTGCACTGTTGCACTCTATAGAGCCACAAAGTTTACTGCTATTTGCCTCTTTTTCCACATATGCACTTGATTCAACCATTACAAATGCTGTGGGCTGTTTGCTAGATTAAATTAGCTGGAACTAAATCATGTAGGTCTGTAACTCTCCCAGATGAACTTCTCATCCCCCCATATAAATAAGTGAATGGCCTTGGTTACCTCCAGGTACGCAGACAGAGTCATGTAGATTTTCTCTCCGTAAGGAGTGACACGGTTAAGCAGCAAAGAGTTGTGCATGGATGAATCCCAAGCAGCCTCAAAACGGTAGAATGTCCTACATTAAGGGAAAAAAAATAGTCCTAAAGATATAATTTAATTCACAATTCAAAGTGAATGTACACATTCTCCAATGTAAGCATTACAGTGTTTGTGTTACTTTGAAAAATTTTATTATAAGTGACATTTAAAGAACACGAAAGTGTTTAAAATGGTGACCAGGGGTGAGACAATATAATTTGCATGCAACAATGTCACTAGATATGAATACCACCACCAATGATGTGTAGAACAATGACAGTTATCAATAAAAACACAAAAATGAAATTAAAATAATGAAGGATGAAAGACGTGATTATTAGAGGAGGGACGCAGGTACAAGGGGACATGTATACCTAGGATCAATCCCCAAGGAAATGCTTTAGGTGGAAAGGAAAGAATCAATGATAGAATCATAGGTAAGACAGTTTAGAGAAGTATACGATCTCTGGTTTTTATCTTCTATCAACTCACATCAGCTCTGTTATGGTCTCACAGTCCTCAGATGAACTAATTATTGGCTCTGAAGTTATGCTATATCATGAGAAAGTATTGTAATACATGAAAATAGAATGGCCTGCATCTTACTCATAAATTCTATTCACCTTGTTGAACTTCCAGCCTACCCGCCCTTGCTCTGATAAGTACAGGTCATAACCTGCTGAAATTATTACAGATTAGATATTTCTGGCACTCGGCCTGGGAAGGGTCCTAAATCTCCAAATGCCTGAGTCAGATGTATATGAGAGGGGCCGTGCTTCTCTGAGGTATGTGATGGATTGAGCTTGTGTGCTTTAGATGTTGAGTGTTAAAGTGAATGAACGGGAATAACCCAGTAGGCAGCTTTGAGGATGTCATTCAGACATGGAGAGAAAAAAAATTAGAGGATGAGGTCCTGGGAATTGATTTGTTGAAGGGATAGAGAGAAAATATTGAAACAATGTGGGAGAAATTTTAAAGGTCACTGTGGGGTTGTGATTATGGAGAACGTCTAGAGTAGACCATCCGACTTCTCAGTGTATAAGGAGGTCTTAAAAGAGACTGTTTTCAACCAAAAAATACAAATTCTAGAGTCATTTAAGCCAGGAATACACAACAATTGTATTTGTAGTATTTGTCATTTGTAGTCTGGACAGTTTGACAATAGTTGCCGAATGTCAGAGCCAGTCTGCAGATTTTGGGCAGTTGGAGTTAACAGATTTCACAGAAAATTGTGTAAGGTCTGCTATATGATTCCTAGTTTTTTTTTTTTCTGTTACCAATTACGTTGTGCCTACACTCTAAAAATGCTGGGTTATTGTTTTAACCCATATACTGGCTTCAGCCTGTTGGACCACTTTATTTGGTTGTTTTTAATATTTTTATCCTGGTGCTGGGTAGTTTTTCTACCCAACTGCTGGGTTGACCCTGTCTCCGAAGAAACAACCCAGCTGTTGAGTTACAGTCAGAGCACAGGCTTTATTGTGTCCTCCACAGGAGAGAGCAGTTCTCAGCACCGGTTTGGTGCACTTCTTCAGGGAAAAAAAGGTTTGTATATCTTCATTTCTTTTATAAAGTCTTTACCGTGCTGTAAATTATATTATTTTACGCAACGCAACATGCAAGGAAGAGATGTCAGTCAGCTGTGTCAGCAGCGGTTGTTTCACATGATGGAAACGCCTTTTGCCTTGCATAACGTAAACAGATTATATTCGTTATAATACAGAACTGGATGTTAAAATACACTGCCATCCAAAAGTTTGGAAACGCCCTAGAAAAGTGGGGTTTTGGACAATATTGGCATGAATCCTTTTTAATTTGTGATAATTTTGCACGGATATGGGACAACACAAACTGCGAAAACATATCAGAAAAAACTTAGATTTTCGATTCATCAAAAGCATCTGTCACTTTATTCAAACATTGATTTGATATATTACTCCAAGCATTCTGAAGGATTGCCCAAAGATGATTCACACCATGCTGATATCATCCAAAACCACACTTTGCCAGGGGTGTTTCCAAACTTTTGGAGGGCAGTATATGTTTTCTAATCTCAGTACTGTTTGTTTATGGGCAGGTTATGGAGTCAGTCACAGCATCTTTCAGCTACGAGTGAAACGCAAGGCGGCGATTTGACGTTTGTAGATTAGATTTGGCTGACACACCGGCACAAGAGTTAGCAATTTCGGTGAAAAGTGATTACAGAGAACGGCTGAATACACAATTAAAATGCAATGTATGTTAAACGAGTTAAATGTACGTAATATTGTAAGCTAAGCTGTATTCACCCAAATAAATAAAATTTGTCCTATATTTTTGTCCATGGGTGGTGTTCTTCTTCTTAAAAATAATAAATGTTCATCTTTTGATTATTGCTGTTGCATATACAATTATGTGAGTGATGTTTAATTTACAGCCTATTTTAAGCCAGCAATATGATATTTTTTATGTGACATCACTAATGTCACATGGACTATTTTATTGACGTCCTTACTACTCAGATTTCATCAAAAAAATATCTTAAATTGTGTTCCGAAGATAAACAAAGGTCTTACGGGTTTGGAACGACATGAGGTTGAGTAATTAATGACAGAATTTTCATTTTTGGGTAAACTATCCCTTTAAGTAAACCTTCATATACTTTCTTTTAGGCAAGTATAACTTTTAAACAGGACTTAAATGTGCAATATATAACATTAACTGTCCTGCAACAGGGTTTATGAGAGGAATATATGCAAAACTACTACAAAAACGTTGGTTTGAGACTTAGTTTGGACTTGACATAGACTTGGAAGACTTAGATCTGATCTTCCACTATATATATATATATATATATATATATATATATATATATATATAGTTACAGCCCCAAAATGTGTATACAGGGTTGTACCTTGTACACAAACACAGACCTTCTCCTAAAGATCACATTTAGAGGACACCCAACCAATCCATTTCGGATGCTATTGTTAGCTCCCAAACAACCCCATAAATCAAACTCAGCATACCAAGCAAGATGATGAATTGTGAGGATAATCTCCACCTCCCATTTACACATGATAAAAGAGATTTGCTGTTGTTTTAACTTTCAATATTTCTTTCCTTTAAATTTCTTTTATCAGCCAGAGCAAACTATAACTCATGTTCTTGGCAAAATATACAGCGAGACGTTTCTGTCTCAGTTTATTGGTTCTGCTTGCATCGAGGACCTAAATAATATTGAAGAACTGCTCATTGCACAGGGGTAAGAAAGCAAGCATGCTACCAATGAGGTAATGCTTGCATGGATTGTTGAGGTGCTGCACTTTGCCACCCAGGCTGCTGGAAATTAAAATGGGTTTCTGTAACAACATGGATGGGAGAGACAGGGCTGTACTCTTGGGACACTAGGAACTACATTGGAAGGTGTTGGAGTGCGAATAATGCTTGCGGTAGTTAACAAAGTAACAAGTGTGTACTATCCCTTGTCAAAAAATCCTAAAGGATTCCAATAAGAATTTTGTACAGGATTCTTATCGAAGTTTCTATCATATTTTAGATAATTTTTTATCTAAAGGTGCACTTTTCCACTGTTTTTGTTTTACTAAAAAATAGTACTTGACGTAGATGTTGTTCATTGTATGTTGCTTGTCAAAAATTCCTAAAGGATTCTAATAAGAAACTTTAGGATTTCGATAGGAATAGTCTTAAGATTCTTCACAATTCTTGAAAGATGCTTTGAAATAAAACAGGATCTAATTAAAATCCTTGTCTTGTCCTAAAGAAAATCCTATAAGACATTTTTTAATGGAATCCTTTAGGAATGGTTCCAAAATATCATAGACATTCTAACTGCAATCCTAAAGAGGATTCCTCCCTGCTTAAAAAAACAGCTAAAACCAGCCTTGGCTGGTTAGCTGGTCTTAGCTGGTTTAAGCTGGTCTCCCAGTCTGGTCAGGCTGGTTTTAGCTGGTGGAAAGGGGACAAAACCCCTCTAAAACCAGCCTGCTGACCAGCTAAATTCAGGCTGGTTTACCAGCTAAAACCAGCCAACTAGCCTAGGCTGGTTTTAGCTTTTTTTTCAGCAGGGCTATTGGAATCCTTCAGGGTTTTTTGACAAGGATAGTATACTACAATATTTGCTTTAACAATGCTTTAACATGTCTTCTCACCTTAGTTTGTTAGGTTCTTTATATCTACAAATTGTCAAAAACATAATCTTATACAGTTGTAAAAATGCTACAGTAAAAACCTCCTAATTGGTTAATGGTAACGTTCCTTACAATATTTGAAAAATACCTTAATATTGCATTAACTTGTAATTTCACTAAAAAATCCTGTCAAATATTGTCATGGCTTTTGGAAGTAAAAACTGTAGTTTTGCAATAACAGTTAGAAGAGGGTTGAACTAAAAGTATGATAAATAAAATTCTCAGTGTGACTTGTAATTGTCTCGGTAAACTAAACAGTCGTGGCAGCACAACAAGAAAAACAGATCTGGATAATAACAATGCTCTCATACCCCTCTGTGCCGACACCACCCTTATATTTACAAACAAGCAGCTAAATCCTGGGATTATAGTTGTCCTAATTTGATAATTACAGTTGGTAGAACAAGCAGCTCTAAGAAATGTTTGCTCACAGTCATTCAGGCAACGCAGTGTTTAAAACCTTTAAAGAAATTTGATCAACATTGCCCCCTAGTGGTAAAAAGAACCGCTAGTCATGAGGAGAGAATGCCAGGGGAGGCTAACTGTCAATAAACATGACTAAACGCATTTTTTCACATTAGATGGTAAATCTTAGTAGACTAATGTAACACTAATTTTGTTCAGAGATTCATGATTAATACCGAGGTTAGCGGAGCAAGCCCTCCCGCCCATAAACAACACATACCTCACAGTGTGTGGTCTGGCCCACAGTAATCGCCACACACAGGCAAAGTTGTGTTTTACGGTGTTAGTTTGACATTTGTGATGGAACTTGATCTAGTTGCAGAACAGTTTAAATAAAACCATCCATTTTTAATTAAGAGATGTCATCTAATCAGTTGAGCAAGAGCAATTAATTTATGTGGGACTGATGGACTGTGTGTGGTAGAGTAATGCATTATGTATTTTTTATTTATATAAAATCCTTTTAGCTTAAACTGGTGGAATATGCGACTGATAGTGATAGAAGTGACTGACATATATATAATACAAATGTTTTATATGTTTCATCAAAAAACCTTAAACTTTTTAGACGTTAACATACACCATGCATAATCTGCAAAATGTTAATTATTTTACCAAAATAAGAGTGATCATAAAAAAAATTGTGTTATTTTTTATTTAGTAGCCTACTGACCTGAATATTTCACATAAAATGTTTACATATAGTTCACAAGAGAACATATTAGTTGAATTTACAAAAATGACCCTGTTCAAAAGTTTACATACACTTCTTAAAACTGTGTGAACGATCCACAGCGGTGTGTGTTTTTTTAGTAACAGTTGTTGAGTCCCATGAGTCCCTTGTTTGTCCTGAACAGTTAAACTGTCCACCTTCGGGTCCCACAAATTCTTTGGTTTTTCAGATTTTTGGTGTATTTGAACCCCAACAATGACTGTATGATTTTGAGATCCATCTTTTCACACTGAGGACAACTGAGGGACTATGCAACTATAACAGAAGGTTCAAATGGTCACCGATGCTACAGAAGGAAACACGACGCATTAAGAGCTTAAGAATGAAGATGTTTTAAAATTAAACTTATTTTGTCTTCTGGGAAACATGTAATATCTTCTGTAGCTTCTGAAGGCAAGTACTTCATTAAGAAAATATGATATTTAGGCAAAATAAGAAAAATGTACACATCTTCATTCTGTTAAAAAGTTTACACCCCTTTAATGCATAGTTTTTCCTTCTGGAGCATCAGTGAGCGTTTGAACCTTCTGTAACAGTTGCATATGAGTCCCTCAGTTGTCCTCAGTGTGAAAAGATGGATCTCAAAATCATACAATCATTGCTGGAAAGGGTTCAAATACACAAAAGAATTTGTGGGACCTTAAGGATTTTTCTAAAGTACAGTAGACAGTTTAACTGTTCAGGACAAACAAGGGACTCATGAACAACTATCACTAAAAAAAAAAAATACTCAGATCATTCTGGTAACAAGAGAGTATTAAGAATCAAGTGTATGAAAACTTTTGAACAGTTTTCATACACAGTTTGATTTTTCTATTGTGGACTATATGTAAACGTCTTTTATGTGAAATATCTTATTCAGCTCAGTACTAAATAAATAATAACATGCATTTTGTATGATCCCTCTTATTTAGTAAAATAATTAACATTTTGCAGATTCTGCAAGGTGTGTGTAAACTTTTGACCTCAACTATATTAAGGAGACATTCCATTGTATCACTGAAAATTCTGAAGCAATCTAAAATTTAAAAATGTTTTAGAAAAGTTCCACAAATGATGTATAAAAGCATTGTGCCAACATTTCGAGAACATTATTAAACACCATATAACTTCAAACAAACATTCTATTCAGAACACCAGAACACCTTTCCAGAACATTGGCCAAAGTTCTGAAAACATTCTCTGTTTGCTGGGAAGGGACTATGATCTCTACCACACCTCCTGAAAATGATTCAGCCAAAAAGCAGCCCAAGCCATGCAATCCAGGCACCTAGAGGTGCCAAAAATGTCAAAAACATACAATACAGAACAGAACAGAACAGAAACTTCACACACGAAAGCATTTCCATGGGAGCCAGAGTGAAATTCTCTCACATTTTGAGAAACAGTAGGAGGGAAGGAGAAAATAAATAGGCAAACCAAGAAGGACGCAGAAAGAGCAGTATTAAGGGGCCAAAAAATGACGCAAAGAACGATGGAGGTTGACTGGACAGATGGTCATAGAAATAAAAGGATGAAAATTACACATTCTGTGTGTTTGTGTGAGTGTGCGTGTCTTATGAGAGGAAAGGGATTTGAAGTAATATACCTAGGCATGTCCGAATCAAGAAACTGTCTGGAAAAACACAAAACAACATTCTGTTAGTGGACTAGAGAAATATCAGAGAAGCTTGTGTGGAGGCCCAGCAGCTTGTTTCCAATTATTCAACATGTTGTTTGAATATAATGTGGCTGTCAAGGCCTCTGCACAACTCTCCTGTCACATATTTGTCCTTGTTCCTGTGCAATGGTGCATGAATCCAGTTCTGACACATGGTTTTATAGGTAGTTTGGACTTTCTAGTGAAGACTTGTGGTTAAATCGCAGGAGAGGAGGTCACTGCTGATGAAACGGAGGTTTGAATGACTCTTTCAGGCGGCTTTGCATTAGCAGACAAATCTAATAATATATCTAAACGATTATGATTTTACTTCATGTTTGCAAAGTCTGGATGCTGATATATGATGCCAATCTAAGGTGAAGTCCTAGTAATGCATTACAGATGACAAAATGCTTTCTTTGGCTACTAGCATAACGTGACATGAGAAACGTGGCCTTTTGTTTACAATCACTATCGTGATGAGAGAATGTTTTTGATGAATTTGATTAGTAATGTGTTAATTCGTGATTTTAAATGGTAAGCTTTTTATCTTAAAGAAATCCTCACATGCAGATCAGAAGTACGTGATGGCGACTAGCAGAGATGCCAAGAACTGTGAGGTCCACTGTGTGGTTCAGTTGAGCCTGAGCAATGGAGTGTGGACAGAGCGAATGGAATGAACAGATGAGAATGGACACAAATGCAGACCAGCATCAGATGGGAAGACTTGCACAACCAGCAAGGAGGTGAACTAGAGAACCATTTTTCTTTTCAAATCCCTGCCTTTCTGAAAATAGTGAATTAGTATTTTCAGATTGTTGCTTCAATGAATTGTGACCTCCTTCATCAAGGCTAATAAAACCACATTCTGTCTTCCGTGCAGTGGAAGAGGAATGATAATTATGAGTTTTGTAAAACAAAAAAACAGCAGCTGCATGGATTCGTCTGTCAGTCAAGCGATGCTGTGGTTATGTCATGCAGCAATGTCTCCGCAATGATTAAACGCAATTCTACAGTTGGGAAAGAGCTGTGCTGAGAAGTTGCGTTGAGATATTTTAAGCAACTATCAAAGTACCGTTCACTCTCAGAAATAAAGGTACAAAAGCTGTCACTGGGGCAGTATCTTTTTAAAAGGTACACCTTTGTACCTAAAGGGTCCATGTTGGTAAGGGATAGTTCACCCAAAAATAAAAATTCTGTCATTAACTACTCGTCTTCATGTCATTTCAAACACCTAAGACCTTATTTTTGATGAAATCCAAGAGCTTTCTGACCCTGCATAGACAGCAACGCAACTACCGCGTTCAAAGCCAAGAAAGGTAGCAAGGGTAATATCTTATATTGGTGTTCCGAAGATGAATGAAGGTCCTATGGGTTTGGAACGACATGAGAGCGAGTAATTAATGACAGAATTTTCATTTTTTTGACGTGAATTTTCCATTGAGTGACGCTATAACTCCGTGATGTTTTAAAATAACGTACGATCTGCACCTAAACCTACCAGATAGTATGAACAACATAGAATGTGACGTACAAAACGCAATCACAAGCATGCCGTTTTAGCTTGTTTTTCGATTTCTCGTTATTTAGCTCTTGCATCATAAGTCATGTTTTTCACGGGATTCGTACCCAAGGATTTCACATCTTGAGTCCAATTCTGTTCCGGCTGTGATATGTACTTATTGGTACATATTTTGCATCTTGCAAAAGAGTTCCCAGAGGTAAGTTTTCGTCATGAGGCCAGGTAGAAAAACAACTACCGCGTTCAAAGCCAAGAAAGGTAGCAAGGGTAATATCTTATATTGGTGTTCCGAAGATGAATGAAGGTCCTATGGGTTTGGAACGACATGAGAGCGAGTAATTAATGACAGAATTTTCATTTTTAGGTGAACTATCCCTTTAAGAGTACATATTAGTACCTAAAAGGTACAAAAGTGTTTATTTTGAAAAGGTATTATCCCAGTGACAGTTTCTGTACCTTTTTAATGAAAGTGTGTAAATCAGTGTGAGAATTAAATGACTTTTAAGAGAGTCACTTTTAGGTGACAAAATAGGTTGAGATTTGTTTTTGCACATAACTAGATATTGTTTGGAGCTACTACCATATGCAGCCAAAGGCTAAATATTTAATTGTCAGTAACCTACGATCTTACTATCAACTTTTTAGATAAAAACAAAATTGATAATCCAAGGAAAAACAAAAAACTAAAAATAACAGCAGCTGTTCAGGTTAGGTTTTTATATAATGTCCAACACTAATCCTATAACAATACGAGCTAAAATGAAAGTTAATTAAACATATCTCAAGTAATATTTCAAGTTAAGTAAGTTTACTTACACTATCATTCAAAAACAGCTGCAGTTTTCCAGTTTATTTACACTACTATCAAAACAACAGATTAATTTTTTGTTATTCAACAAGGATGCATTAATATTAACAGTAAACACATTTATCACAAAAGATTTCTATTTCAAATAAATACTGTTCTTTTGAGCTATCCTGAAAAAAAAAAAACTGGTCTCATGAGGAAAACATACCTCTAAGAACTTTTTCGCAAGATGCAAAATGCGTATTGCCACATACATTTTGTGACATATTCGATGTGAAACGTCCGCTGGGTGGCGTTAAAAGACTGTTTGGGTTTTTTCCCCCTAAACAGATGAACGTACATGTGGTACAATTTTATGTGACGTTGGTTTTGTATGTCTCACCGCAGTTTTGACGTGAATTTTCCGTTGAGTGACGCTATAACTCTAATGCTCCGTGATGTTTTAAAATAACGTACGATCTGCACTACACCTAAACCTTCCAGATAGTATGAACAAAATAGAATGTGACGTACAAAACGCAATCACAAGCATGCCGTTTTAGCTTGTTTTTCGATTTCTCGTTTTTTAGCTCTTGCATCATAAGTCATGTTTTTCACGGGATTCGTACCCAAGGATTTCACATCTTGAGTCCAATTCTGTTCCGGCTGTGATATGTACTTATTGGTACATATTTTGCATCTTGCAAAAGAGTTCCCAGAGGTAAGTTTTCGTCATGAGGCCAGGTAGAAAAACAAATGTATCACGGCTAAGCAGCACAAGTGTTTTTAACATTTATAATAAGAAGAAATGTTTCCTGAATCAGCATTGTAAAATGAGTATGTGACACTGAAGACTGGAGTAATAGCCACTGAAAATGCAGCTTTTAATAACTAAATTATAATAATATATCACAATCTTACTGTTTTGATCAAATAAATTCAGCCTTGTTAAGCATAAGAGACTTCAACATGAAAAACATTTTAAAAAATGGAACCCCCATACATTTAAATGGTAGTATGCTTTTAAGATCCCCTAACATTTTGTTTTAACTTCTATTAAAAGTTCTTTTTGGTCCCTCCTAATTAGAGCATCAGACTCTTCCAAACCCCATGTATGCGCACCCTGTTGTGAATCTTAAAAGCCACAACCATGTAGCGAATTATGGTATGTTTGTGCAAAGGAACATAAAAGTGTGAACATACTTCTTGACTTTATCTAAGGCTGGCACTGTGGCTGTGCTGTTTGATTCTGAATCACTCCTTTGAGACAGGCCTTTAAGAGCTGTTTTGAAGGTTTGGTTCACTGACTCATTTCTCTTTGGCAAAAACTCATCGCTTTAAAGTTGTGCAGAGAACTGTTTGTCACAGGCTTGGCTCCAGCTCTCAGATCATGAGCCAAGGCTGAGGAGAGAGTCGTATTAAGTACGGCAATCACTAAAATGGAGACCCTGTGTTAAAAAGAGTGTAGCGGGAAACAGCCGAAGTAAAGACAATCTGCTACTGAGTATTCTAGGAGGAAAAAGGGCTTCATGATGGAAGAATAAAACTTCCTTGAGTTTTCTTGAATATAAAATACAAGCATAATTTTGAAGATGTCTTGAAAAACATGAGAATGTCCCTTTTGTTTGTAAACTTCAAAACTGGTCTTCTGAGATCTTGACGTATTTATTAGGGTTGGGAATGTACCTGTCATCTTGTGCGGGTCGGACGTATCCTGCAGACAGTATGTTGAGAGAGAGAATATTTGGGTCGATGATTGTCTCATCTGCCTCAGGCGTGTTCCGTATGCGGCCTGTCAAACGCAAAAAAAAAAAAAATCCCATTTGCCGAATATCACAAATTCACTTTGGTTTACTCGTAAGTGTTTCAATTTGAGTCAAAACTCACCTACAACCAGCTCACGCACTTCCTTCCACTTGATATCTTGTCCTGACTCATGTACCATAGTGACTGTGACTCTCCTTTGGATTCCCTGTTATGTACATGTTGTATTATTTTAGGTTATTATGTAATAATTTTGTACTCTTATGTTAAAATAAACAGTATGGGAAGTAGATAGAAAAAAAAATCAGGGAAAAAGAACATTTCCCAGTACCTGATGTAACATGAATGTGCCATGGCAGGGCATGCCCACCCGGTGGTCCACTACGGCTGGGATATAGCTGGAAGAGAGAGATATGCGTTAAATACAATACACAGCACTGCCATGCTTTCCTGGATATAGAAACTGTACCCAACATGTACAAGGATTTAAAAAACGAATAGATTTAATATTATAATTATTTAATAATAATTACTTATTTAATAATATGTTTATATAGATATCTTTGAATCTGATTGGCTGAAAGAGTTTAATATTCTGATATTGTAGTGACATCAGAACTCGAACGATTTCACCTTTTGAATCATTCCGCTTGTGGTATTTTCTCACAGCGAGAGTCATGGCGGGCGCCCAAATCCTGTCATTTTATAAATAATACTGTTTTTGTGCCACTGAATGTAGTTTAAGGAGTTTTTAGGCAAGAATGGACTTGTTTAGGTTTCAAATATGCAATTTTATTACAAAAAGATAATGTCTATTTGAAAATTAGCTTCATTGTTTTCGGAAATGTGAGCTCTAGGGTGTCAGCGACCATTCAGTGCTCATGAACCCTCCAGAGCAGCCTTACTTCGGCGAGTTCTTCTAGAATTCTAGAATCTTCTGATGTCTCTATAGTGGTTAAAAATGAAATAGAATTTATTTTGGGCAAATCTAACTGGCGGTTTTTGGTTTCATTAATCTATTTTTTGTTCCAGAGCAAATGGTTTTGGCTGAGGGCAAAATTTTATTACATTATATTTGATCTAAATTTAATGCTGTATATCAGAGCACTACCTTTGTACTTTTGACTGAATTGCCTGGCAACTTTTATGATGGCTGTTGTTGTTATTATTCAATAAATAATATTATAAATAAATAATAGTAGTATTTAATCATAGTACTCAGCATTGAGAAGCAATGCGTGTGTTTGTGGTAGTGATTTTCGTTACATTGTTCTGCTATTAGATGGCGACAAGAAACTGTTTTTATGAGTGAGTCAACCAGTGCTGGCAAGTCTTCCCACTTCCCCAAAGGAACATAATTTTTACTGGAGAATCCCTCCGAAATGCGACTGGGGTTTGGGATAGTTTTGAGTAGAAATTGGGCAAGTTTTTTTGTCAAAACCTGGCAACCCTGGAGTCAGCAGTTAAGACTTTTATATTGAAAGAGACTGAAACAGGGTTGTAAACAAGGAAGTTATTTTTTACTTTCAACAACACTTTGTAAGACGCAGCCAACAAATGCACTGAGCAGCGCTGTCATCAGATGAAAGAACAGTACGACAAAGATCCTCAGCGGACATTCAAACTAATGTTATATTGGGAATATGAGATTAGGCTGAAGAATGAACGCTGTATCAAATTCAGACAATTACACTCGCTCAGTCAGTCTCTCTCTCTCACAATGCTCTATTCTAAAATACTACTATTATTTATTTTACATAAATCTCTTCTTATTTAACTTTCAATGCTGGTTATTTCTATGACTGACTTGTTGCATGCCAGTCTGTTGTTGTGGGGGCATTTCCATGCACCGAAACGTTACACTGAACGAAACAAACTGTGATTGGTTGTTTGACATGTCGGTCAAACGGTCTTATGGGAGGGCCCTGGCCAATGAAAGTTGCCATGAATTAAAGACCTTCAGCCGTCAGTCTGAAGGTCTGTCTATGCGAGACTAGCCCGACCCTAATAACGTGATATTTAGCCCATGGAATGCAAATTTTACCAGGGGAACCCCACCAAAAAATATGTGTATTTTACCCCCTGGAACACTATTTTTACCAGGGGGTTCCCTCCGAAACGTGACTGGGATAGTTTTGGGATAGTTTTGAGTAGAAATTGGGCGAGTTTTGTTGTGAAAACCTGGCAACCCTGGAGTCAGCAGTAAAGACTTTTATATTGAAAGAGACTGAAACAGGGTTGTAAACAAGGAAGTTATTTTTACGTTCAGCAACACCTTGCAGCTGTCATCAGAAATCACCCTTAACAGATGAAAGAATAAAGCGACAAAGATATTGCTTTCCTCAGCGGACATTCAAACTAATGTTTTATTGTGAATATGAGATTAAGCTGAAGAATGAATGTTGTATCAGATTCAGATAATCATACTCGCTCAGTCCATCTCCCTCCCATAATACTCTACTCTACATAATACCGTGAGCTTTTAATACAGTTATACAATAAGATTTCAATTAAGCTACTTACCGTTACTTCGTTACTAGTTTAAAAGTGACGGTTTCAAATTTGTAACGGAGGCTAGGGCTCAGCTGTTAAACTGCCAAACTTAGATTTGAATCCGTGGTGGAAGAAAGTAGTTCACACAAAAGGGTGTTTTTAAAGATGCTCCATTGTTGTTTCTAATATTTACACACTTGTGTCATTAAACTGTTGTATAAATGCAATATCACACAAGTAGCCGTGCTATATGGCTGTATATCAGCACACTGTGATTACCTACAGCCAAATCACATCCGTGCTGATATACAGCCTTATAATACAGCTACTCGTGTAATATTGGTAATTTATATATTGATCTTTCTTAGACATAATTGTTTTCATGTAAGTTACCCTATGACAAATTTATTCAATTACCTTTACAGGCCACTGTAAAGACTTGAATCGATTTTACAATCTATTCGCCTCAGACGCCAATTTAAAGTGAAAAGGTCAATAGTTATACAAGACACTTACTCTCCATTGGCCTCTAGCTCACAGATTTCGAAGAAGACCATCAGGTCATATTTACAGTGGCACGGTCCTGCCGTGGGTCGTGTGAGAGCAGTCAGTTTGGTGGCAGGTACTATGCAGAGAAAGACAGAGCAAAAAAGAGAGTCAAATCAATATTGAGATAATCATAGACCAAAGGATATAATCATTCACTGGCAGATGAGAGGGACACTATAGTTTCACAGGAGAGAGGTAGATATGGATCACAGTATAAGAGGAGGAATAGACCATAGTTAGAGAGGAGCAGGAGTGGGAGATCAGGAATCCGATGTAAAGGCACACTGCTGTTAGAATGAATAAAGTCATGTGAAAAACAGTGATCCCTGAACATCTGCACATGCCAAGCAGAAATATTACAGGAATAGTTCATCCTAAAATGAAAAGTATCCAAAACTGTTGAACTTTCTTTCTCCCCAGTAACATGAAAAGTGAATTTCTGAAGAACATTCTGGCCAATATGTTTTCAATGTAATACGTTAACAAAGACTAGGGTCATATGACTTACGCACTGTATACGCACTATAAGTATTCTCATATAACAACTACATATTGAGTCAGTGAGTTGAAAGAGAACAGATAACCAGATTAGTTTGATTCATTAACAAATCCTTCATATTTTGTCAGCTAGACACAAGACACAAAATTAACTGAAAAAAAAAACAGACTTCTCTACTTCTTTCATTCTTTTTTAGAGTCATTTTGGATTTTGACAGCCCCATTCCACATTCATTCACATTATATTGAAAAAACTGATTAAAACTTTACTTTGAAGTTCCACAGAAAAATAAAAGCCGTGCAGTTTTAGAATACCATGAAGGTGAGTAAATTATGACAGAGTTTTCATATGAGGATGAACTACTCCTTTCCCTCACAATTTTTCTTATTTCTGTAAGACGAATATGATACTATATGTAAAAATATAAGGAATCTAACAACCAAAAACCTAATATTTAATAATAATGACACAAAACTAATATCCTGCAAAGGTTTAGGGACCACTGCATCATCAAGCACAGTTTCAAGTGACAGAACAACCAGTTTTACTCATGCACTGATACAATCTTATTCCAGTACTATTCATCAGTTTATTTCTGGTGAATGATGTCAGAGAAAAAGGCTAGAATAGTCCATCTGCTTGATGAGGTTTGTAAGGAGAGGCTGAGGGAGAGAAAAAGACATACACCCACACACAGTATTAACAGGCCGAAACACAGTCCCTGGAACAAAGCATCCTTCAGGCTGTCAATGCAGCGAGTTTGTTTGACTCCCAGTGAAATGGGAAAAAATGAGTGGACATATTGTCTAAACATCACCTATTTTTATATTTTTAAAAATTATATAAAAAAAAAGTATAATTTGGACTTATTTACAAACGGTCAAAAGTTTGGAATAATTAAGTCCAGATTGTCTCTTATGTTTACCATGGCTACATTTATTTGATAACATTGTTACAATTTAAAGTAATTATTTTCTATTTTAATATATTTTACAATGTAATTTATTCCTGTGACGGCAAAGCTGAAATTTTAGCAGCTATTATTCCATTCTTCAGTGTCAAGAAATATTTCTTATATGTTGCTTAATATTTTATGGAAACTGAGATGCATTGCCATTCAAAAGTTTTGGGTAAGCATGAAAAAAAAGAAAAGAAATATTACTTTTATTAATCAAGGATGAATTAAATTGATCAACAGTGACAGTAAAGACATTTATAATGTACTAAAGATTTCTATTTCAGATAAATGTTATTCTTTTGAGATTTCTATTCATCAAAGAATCCTAAAAAAAAAAAGTACCACTGCTTCTATACAAATACACTTCCAGTCATAAGCTTTTGAACAGAAAGTTTTTTAATGTTTTGTTGAAAGAAGTCTCTTCTGCTTACCAAGCCTGCATTTATTTGATCCAAAGTACATCAAAAGCAGTACAATTTTGAAATATTTTTACAATTTAAAATAAGTTTCCTGTTTGAATATATTTCAAAATGTAATTTATTCCTGTGATCAAAGCTAAATGTTCAGCATCATTACTCTAGATGCTGATTTGCTGTTCAAGAAACATCTATTATTATTATTATCATTATTATTATTATCAATATTTAAAACAGTTGAGTAAATTTAGAAAGATCCAAAAATCTGCATTTATATAGAAATTAATTATAGAAATTAATACTTGTTTAGCGAGGATGCTATAAATTGATCAGAAGGGATGATAAAGACATTTATAACGTTACAAAAGATTTATATTGCCGATAAATGCTGTTCTTCTGACCTTTCTATTCATCAAAGAAACCTGAGAAAATTCTACTCAGCTGTTTTCAAAATAATAATAATGTTTTTTGAGCAGCAAATCAGAATATTAGAATATTAATGATTTCTGAAGGATCATGTGACTGGAGTAATGATGCTAAAATTTCAGTTTAAAATCGCAAAAATAAATTACATTTTAAAATATATTCAATTAGAAAACTGTTATTTGAAATATTAAAAATATTTCAAAATTTTACTGTTTTTTCTGTACTTTGGATCAAATAAATGCAGGTTTGGTGAGCAAAAGAGAATTCTTTAAAAAAACATTAAAAAACTTTTGACTGGTAGTGTATTTAGCAGCACAAACATTTTCCACATAATACGATTTCTTAATCACCAAATTGTATTTATTATATTATATTATTGCAAGTGCATTAGACAGACCAGAGGTTCTGTTTCAGGGACATTCTTTGGCCTTAGGCACTCAGAACCATTACAGACCCGGCTTCTGCGCTTTTATTACTGAACAGATAGACAAGGGCGGGGCCGGCAGTCTGGCTTGCTCCTCCCCCTCAAGGAGGTAGGAAACAGCCATGCCTGCTGCATTGAGGGCGTGGCTTGACAGGGAGTCCACCAGAGCCCCATTGAAGACCTCTGGCAGCAGGTAGCGAATCAGCTCCAGGTTCTTCTCTCGATCAGGAGGGGTGTCGTTATCTGCGGCTACACCCACCACCAACAACATAAAGACTGTAACATGGGCGCACGGACCCCAAACAGCAACATAAAAAAGCCAACACAAGGACAAAGCCAAAAAATATGTGCTAAACAGCTTCAGCCTCAACATAATTTGGCAGGAAACATTCTTTTTCAAAACATGCAGTGGTCTATGAAGTGAAAAGGATGGGCTTCTATGTTAATGGTCATAAAAAATGGTCATAAATATTCATTGCCCTCACCTGGTTTGGAAAGAGGCATGACTCTCGGGAACTGTCGTCTGCATGGGCGCAACGGGCTAAAAGAAATGAGATCTGGCTGTCATTTCAGTATGTTTGATGGATGGATCCAGACATTTGTAGCATGTATTAATCAGAGTTGGAAATAATAAATATTGCCAGGATCTACCTAATGAGATCCTTGCAGAGCGGAGGGAAAGGCTGCTTCTGGTAATGTCCAAACACTTCAAATACGATTGGCTGAGTCTTTATGTACTCTATAAAGGACTTGGTCACTTCCACAGCAATCTGGAAAATCACAGAAACAAGTGTTGGTCTAATAAAAACAGCGTGACATAGTGATGTGTTTTAGTGTAAAGCTCACATTTTGCACATGATAGAAGCCAAGTGGTGGACCACGTCCAGTGTTCTTCAACGGCTCTGTGGAAAACGCTTCATCGTGCCTGTGAATAAAACTACAAACGGCGAGTTCAGTGAAAGTAAATTAGATACAGAACAATGACAAATGTCCACTAGTGGAAACAGACTTCAGAGAGGAACAGAGGCACTTACTTGAATTGGCAGAATATGTCAGCGTATTCTGCGGATATGCTTGACGCCTGCAGCACAGTAACTCTGAAAGTGAAGACTTCTCCAATCCTCAAGTGATCCAAAGCACCGTCCAGTATGCCATCAAGACCACTTTTGACAGGGCTCTCCAGCTCCTCTGGGTTAGCTATGACAAGCACATGAAAGAAAAGATGCCAAGTCAATGAAATATATAAACTCCATGGGACAACTGAAGCTGGCATATAGATTCAGACTTCAGAAACAAAAACTCGTATGTCATGTTTCCATTTATAAACACTACAGTTAATACTTTTATGCAGCAAGAATGTATGAAATTGATCAAAAGAGGCAGTAAAGGCAATAATGTTATTAAAGATTTCAAACACAATTTTTTATTTTAAAGATTAGTTCCAAGATTTTCATGTCTTTCTTTCTTTAGTTGAAAAGAAATTAAGGTTATTGAAGGAAACATTCCAGGATTTTTCTCCATAAAGTGGACTTGGTGGCCAGCGGGTTGAATGGCCAAATTCAAAGAGCTCTACATGATCCCAGATGAGGAATAAGGGTCTTATCTAGCGAGACGATCGATCAAAAAAAATGATATACTTTTTGTCCACAAATACTTGTCTTGCACTAGCTCTTTGATGCGGATGCTTCACACATTGCGTAATCATGTTGGAAGGTAGCATAAGGCGAAAAACTCATTTTCTCCTCCAACTTCTAAATTGTCCGACATCGTTGTTTTATCTTTTTTTTTTTTTTTTGTAAATGGTTTGCTTTGTAAACACTGGGTCAGTACTTCCACCTTCATCACGTCGTACTATTATGTAAGGCGTGGAGTCGAGCTAGTGCAAGATGAGCATTTGCTGTTAAAAAGTATATAAATGTACGTTTATTTTAGAAAATGACCAATCGTTTTGCTAGATAAGACTCTTATTCTTTGGCAGGGATCGTGTAAAGCCCTTTGAAGCTGCATTAAAACTGCAGTTTGGACCTTCAACCCAATGATCACTATTGTACACTATATGGAGAAAAATCCTGAAACATTTTCCTCAAAAAATGTATTTCCGCCTGAGGAAAGAAAGACATGAACATCTTGGATGACATTGGGGTGAGTAGATTAGCAGTTCTGATTATTTAATATCTTTTACCTGCACAGGTATTATTGTTGACTTCATCTGCTGACATCCCCATCTCTGCATTCTGGCCCTCACCCTCCACAATTCGCAGCTCTTCCTGAGAGACAGCAGCACGTGAAAGACCAGATGGACAGGATTCTGACTGGAACTGCTCAACAGGAAAGAGAAACACCTTAAGTCGGTGTCACGAATATTCATGTTGACAAATTCAGCATAGCTGGTCACAAGTGTACGGTGTTAGGATTCTCACACCTTTGACCAATGTAATTACACGTTTTTTCCAAGACTTCACTAGAAATTACTACTGTAATTGAACTAGAAAAGTTCATACTGGCTATACAAATTTCCATGACTTTTTAATATTTCATTTGTTTCATTTGCTTTTCCAGGCCTGGAAATAGCATTTTTTAAAGTATCTGTTGTTTCCGGGCTTTATAGACCCATGGGAACCCCCTGTTGTGTTTAGAATGGTTATCAGCATCTCTGTATTGGTATTGGTCAACCAGCTTGAAATGAAAGGCCATTGAAGCCAGTAAAAAGCAGCCCAGACTAGCAAATTCAAGCAGGTCTTTTCAGCTTTTTTTGGTGAAATATGTCAATTACAAGTGTTTAAATGTCAATACCTTCTCAAACTGCTGGTCTTCGAAAGAAATCTTGGCAGTGCCTGACTGTCGGACACCAGAGCCATAGTCTGGTGCCTCTTCATCGGCTGGAGGAAAAACCAGAGCACCTTCACATCACTTCCTCAAGAAGTCACACACAGTTTGCCCTTCATACTGTATATACCATCCCTAAACACATGGCCTAAATACATCCTCTAACACCAAAAAAACTAAGTATACATATCACTACATATTTAAATTAAACTGATTCAATATTTTGATACTTGACAATGAAATGATACATAGAAATATGCATCACTCCACTCACTAGTAGGTTCTGCAAGACACTTGCAGTCCCAATCTTACCTGATATTGCCTGTACGGCTACTCTGAGGAAACCTTTGACCTCTCCCTTCTCGTTGACGATGGCAACCCGATGGACCAAGGGCACAGGATAGAGCAGATTACTCAAATACACAAATGCCCTAAAGGAGAGACGAAAGAACATAATGTTTGTGCAAGGGACTGACCGTACAGCAAACAGGACAAACGCAACACTGAGCAACATACAGACACAAGCAGGCACTGCTGTGGCCCTGGACATGATTATTCTTCACAAATCAGTATACATGATATAAAACAGGAAGGTGTGAGTATTTAAGATTTTAGGTGAGTTTAAGGAGCACAGGATTGAAATGAAGATAAACCTTAAAAAATACACACAAAATAAATCTAAGATCACAATGAAAATTGGAGATTACTTTTCATTTACAGTTGAGGTCAAAAGTTTACATCTCCCTTTTTTAGAATCTGCAAAATGTTAATTATTTTACCAACGTAAGAGGGATCATACAAAATGCATGTTATTGTTTATTTAGTTCTGATCTGAATAAGATATTTCACATAAAAGATGTTTACATATAGTCCACAAGAGAAAATAATAGTTGAATTTATAAAAATAGCCCCATTCAAAATTTTACACCCCCTTGATTCTTAATACCATGTTGTTATCTGAATGATCCACAGATATTTTTTTCTTTTTTTTTGTTCAGTGATAGTTGTTCATGAGTCCCTTGTTTGTCCTGAACAGTTGAACTGCCTGTTTTTCTTCAGAAAAATCCTTCAGGTCAGACAAATTCTTTGGATTTTTAGCGTTTTTGTGTATTTGAACCCTTTCCAGCAATAACTGTATGATTTTGAGATCCATCTTTTCACACTGAGGATAACTGAGGGACTCATATGCAACCATTACAAAAGGTTCAAACGCTCACTGATGCTCCAGAAGGAAAAAACATTGCATTAAGAGCCAGAGGGTGAAAACTTTTTTTGCCTAAATATCAATTTTTTTTATTTAGTACTGCCCTTCAGAGGCTACAGAAATAGTTACATGTTTCCCAGAAGACAAAATAAGTTAGATTTACCCTGATCTTCACAATTCAAAAAAGTCAAACATTTGAGCTTGTACTATATAAAAGAACAGCTTTGGTCACTCAATATGTTTTTGTGTGAATGATCGTGGGGTATTTCGATAATCTAAATAAACATCCATGATCAGAACCAGAAATAGGACTGCTAATGTGTTTATTTAAAACCCAGATATAGACATTTAACTTAAAAATGATATATAGTGCATATTGATAATTAACAAATTTAAAACTCAACCCTAACTCTGTTAGTTCTTAATCCATCTGCCGTCAAGGACTACATTGCCCATACTCCATGAATGATACAGTTGTGCTGAACAAAAAAAGGGGGTTTGGTGAGGTACAAAAAAGCATGCTTGTGACAAAAAAAAGTGAAAATGTGAGAGTACTGGACAATGCGAGCGTGAACAGACAATACCATTAGCAAATACCAAAAAAATAAAGGTAAATAAGATACTGCAAAAAGCGGCCATACTGTCACAAATGTGCAGTGCATTGCACAAGCGCAACTTAAGAGTGTGAGCCAATTCATCAAAGGTTTCCATGTAAAATCTCACAAAAAAGGTCGAAATACGGCATATGATCTCACATGCCCAGAAGAGAGACAGCTGTGCTAGAAACCAGCTCTTTCATCTTGAGATATGTGAACACTCGAAGTAACCAAACAGCTGAATTACGGGAACCAATTAGTAAGTCATTAGATGAATAGCTATTTTCTCATTCATCAGACATTCATGCCATGTAACAAAAATCTGGTCTTGTTTGTTTCTGCGGTACACAAAACAAACAGCTAATATGAGTGTTTGGAGATAGCACTTCAAAGCTGACGGACCCCTTTGAAGAAATGATGCGGTGCATGTAAAGCTGGGACACAGACCTTGGCGTGACACGAGAGCCATAGCTGCGCTGGGTGGTGCCGCTGACATCCAGCCAATTCTGATTTCAATTATCACAATCATTTGGTCGAAATGAAACCCAGAAGCTCAAGGTGTGTGTCTGCAGCGATCAGATGAAAGTCAAATGTATGATAATGGAAGAAAACGGGGTAAAGTCCAGACATGCTGACTAAAATCCAGGAATCTTTCCCATAGGAAAGACAAAATCACATTAGAGATCTTTTTAATATCGTAAAAGTTTTTCCTACAGCAGTGAGGTGGAAATAAAGTGGAGACTTGCTTCTCAAATTTTTCTTCTGACCAAGTGACCCTTATATAAAAGACCATAAGACCCTCACATGTTTCCTCAAGAGATTTTAGCAACGTCACAAACAGATTTACCAGAAGGGTCATTGACAAATAAGAGCGGCTAAGGTAAATAAAAGGAAAATCTTTCAATTCTTAGAAATGTATTCATGTTGTTTTCACAATATATGACATATGGTGTAACCATCAAATAACAAGTATACACATCTTAATAATTATTTTCAAAGAGTTTTCAAATATTTTTTGAGGTAAAAGCATCATTTGGACAAATATCATGAATACATAATTCATAAATGTCTTTTTTCTTTTCTGTTTTTTTTTTTTTTTTGTGTGTGTTGCATCAAATGACAACCTGAACCAACCCATTAAAATAACTAAACCTTGTCATAAACATGTCAGATTATTTAACATTTTAATAGACTTTTTTTTTTTTTTTTACCTTGACACAGTCATGAGGGTCTGGAGGGGTCTTCTATTTACTATTTACTGTTTACATCCTGATCAAAGTACATGATATTAATATGACGAAAAAATACTGTAGGTCAACAACGGTCTAATTTGTGTTTACTTTTATACTTCTTTATTTCAAAGCTCACTCAGTCCATTTGATTTTTTCCCAAATTCGTTTTAAAAAGTTCTGGATTCCATTTTTTCCATTTTAATTTTTCTAGACTCTGTTTTAATGGTTAACTTAAAAAATATATAGATATGTAACAAAAACCATGTCTAATTAACTGAAAGCATTAGACACAATTTAACAGCAATTTATTAAAAGTTTTATTAATTACATTTTTAAGGCCCTAAGAAATACTTTTTATTTCTTTCTCATATTCAGTTTAAGTTTTTACCAAATGCTGTGTTTTCCATTAATTTCCTGGATTCCATTTTAATAGTTTTATTAAATGTTTAGAATCAAAAGCATCTCTAATAAATGTTATTAAAAAAGAATGTATTATTATTTTAGTCATTTCGTTTTTTCCAGTAAATAATATTTAAATAATTTGTCTGGTAAATATTCATTAAGAAACAATGTTTTAATAATAAATTATTAGTAAGTGTAGTATTATTATTACATTAAGTAATATACTTCTGTCACAGTTTCTTCAAGTTTTACCAACCTTTTATTTTGACAGGCTGCTGTGAAGACCTGTTTCTGTTTGTATATGTGACCCCGGACCACAAAACCAGTCATAAGGTAAAATTTTACAAAACTGAGATGTATACATCATCAGCTCACTAAATAAGCTTTCTATTGATGTATGGTTTGTTAGGATAGGACAATATTTGGCCAAGATACAGCTATTTGAAAATCTGGAATTTGAGGGTGCAAAAAAATTTAAATACTGAGAAAATCACCTTTAAAGTTGTCCAAATTAGGTTCTTAACAATGCATATTACTAATCAAAAATTACATTTTGATATATTTACAGTAGGAATTTTACAAAAAATCTTCATGGAACATGATCTTTACTTAATTTCCTAATGATTTTTGGCATAAAATAAAAATAAAAAAATTTGACCCATGCAATGTATTTTTGGCTATTGCTACAATATACCCCAGCTACTTAAGACTGGTTTTGTTGTCCAGGGTCACATATGATATTACAATAGTTTGTTTGGGGGCCGCACTAGAACATGCTCTCATGCTTGGTGGTTTGAAAAACGCATTGTTTTTCAAATAATTTACATTATTACAATAGCTTTCTCCCCAGGCTGTCACAAATGGCTCGATTAGTTCCAAGTTTGAAAAACGAAATGTGTTGTGATTGGTTAGCAGCCCCACTGCTTTGCTATTGGTGAAAAGCTTAGACGACGTTTCCATACTGCCACGCCCCTTCCCAAAGCAGCAAGTTCCCTGTACTCCACAAACTAGATTAAAGTGATTCTTATGTTTTAAATATGGATATTTTTCTTACAAAAGCACATCAAATTACTAAAGGAGGCTTTTACTGAACCCCTCGTCACTGTTTGCGGCCACTTCAGTCAATGCTTGCATTTATACAAGCTGAAGCATTCCGTAGCACAAGGACGCTTATAGAGTTATACAGTATGTTTCATTTTTATGACTGGATTCCAGTCTCACAGCAATTTTAAATTAATTTATAAACTAAACTTATTCTAAACTATCATCCTAATATGTCTAGCACAAACCGTTTGCTGTTTTGTGTATATAAAAGCAAGCACTGTCAAAATGTAAGCAAAAAGTTTTAGGTTTAAGTGTTTACATATACATCACAGTTTGTGTGAGTGCTGTGCACAATACCAAGTTTAAAAAGGGAAATGTTATACAACAACCCAGTCTCAGTGTGAAAGAGCTAGTTTCCTTTCCCAGCATGCTCCTGAAACCTCACCAACCTTCCCACTACACTGAACAATGGCGAGCGATCGTAAAACGGGTCCTCAGCCTTGCCGGAGCTTCTGCAGAGCTCTCCCTCATCATCATCATCCTCCTCCTCCTCCCCCTCCTCCTCCTCTTCCTCAAAATCCGAGCATGGGTCATCCGACAAGAAATCATCGTCCAAGTCATCCAACTCTGTCCCCACCTTCTTGTCACGCCACGACTGGACCAGCTCAGTGATTTCAGAGGTTGATGTGGGCTCAGAGGGGGTGGGGGAGGAGTTAGGGTCGCTCGCTTGCTCACTAAGGCATGTGGAGAAAAGGGGGTTTCTGGTATAGCCAAAGACACGGGAGCCCAGTTAGTATGAGGGGCCACCTGTCTATTTAATTGTTTCTGCTCGCAAGTGGGTAAGCAAACACTTTTAATAGGCCAACTGCGCTTAGTAGCTGGGTCATGGGCATACAAGACATACACAACCTAAAAAACACTCATCAGTAATTTGAACAGCAGCCTATCTAACAGGAATCCTTCAAAGGGATAGTAAACCCAAAAATGAAAATTGCACAATAATTTACTCACCCTCAAGCCATCCTAGGTGTATATGGCTTTCTTCTTTAGATTAATACAATTGGAGGCATATTAAAAAAAAGTCCTGGCTCTTCCAAGCTTTATAATGGCAGTGAATGGGATTTAAGATTTTGAAGTCCAATAAAAGTGTGTCCATCCATTATAAAAAGTGTGGGTTAATAAAAGCCTCCTGAAGCAAATCATCTGTTGGAAAGCCACTTTTTTGTAAACAAATGTGCAACAGTTATTGGAAGCTAGAGATTATGGTTTATGAAGTTTTAAATATGGATATTTTTCTTACACAAATGCATAGCTTTGTTTGAGAAGGTCTTTTTTTAACTGTGTGGAGTTATTTTTATGATGGATAGATGCACTTTTTTGGGTTTCAAAATCTCGACCGCCATTCACTGCCATTATAAAGCTTGGCAGAGATTTTTTAATATAACTCAGATCGTATTATTCTGAAAGAACAAAAGTCATATACACCTAGGATGGCTGGAGGGTGAGTAAATCATAGAGTAATTTTCATTTTGGGGTGAACTATACCTTTAAAAATGTCCAATATTACACTACCTTTCAAAAGTTTGGGGTCAGTAAGACTTATTTCTTAAAGAAATTATACATTTTTATTCAGCAAATTGATAAAGACAGTAAAGCCATTCATAATATCACTAAATATTTATATTTTCAAATAAATGCTGTACTTTTGAACTTTAACTAAAGCAGCACAACTGGTTTTAACATTGATAATAATTAGAAATGTTGCCTAAACACCAAATCAGCACACTGATTTCTGAAGGATCTTGAGACATTAAAGAATGGAGTAATGGCTGTTATGGAACAAAATAAATAAAGAGAATATTTCACAATGTTACTGTTTTTATCAATTTTTGATCAAATAAATGCTGGCTTGGTGAAACTTCTTTTTTAAAAACATAACAACAAATTTACCAGCCCCAAATTTTTAAATGATATTTTATAGGCATAGTTCACCCAAAATGCAAAAACTGTCATAACTTTCTCAAATAATGTCATTATCATGTTGTTCCAAACCTGTTTTCTTTTTGGAACACAAAAAAAGTTTCATTTTTGAATAATACTTACAAAATATTTTTAAAAATCAGCCAATATAATCAAAGTGAATAAGCATGGGGGCTGACAAGCTCCACAATGACAAAAAAAAAAACACCATTAAAGTAAATGCAGTTATTCACGATAAGTCTTTTAACATCATACAATAGCAATTTATGTGAGGAACAAATCAAAATCTAGTCCAAGAAAGATATTCACTTAAAAGGTTCACACACACACACACACACACACACACACACACACACACACACACACACACACACCCTAGCTCTCCTTGGCGTATTCAAGAAGAAACAAGTGATGTCCTGTTTCTTGACGCATATCTTCTTAATGAATCAGTCTGAATGACTATGCCGTTAACAAATCAGACTGATCCAGTTCTTGAGTTCCTAATCTCCCTAGGCCATTGATTCAGTTGTAGCAGTTAACAGCTAACTGAAGAGAAAAAATGATCAGTAACCATTTAAAATCTCTTTGTCACACAAAGCTATCATACACCATTAAAGAGAAATCTCTTTCACAGAGAGTTTCACAGAAGAAAGGAAGTCATACAGTTTTGGAACAACATGAGGGAGATTAATTTTTTGGGTGAACTAATCTTTTAAGATATAGCAAAGGCAGAGCAAGTCGTAGAGCTCTGAAGTAGACAGGGTAATAGGAAGCGTGTGACCTCATTTGAAAGTGCATGGAAAATCGATTTCATGCTCTTCTGAATAAAGCAGCATCAAAAAGCTTGCACTCTTAAAAAGCGTGTGGGCAATAACTCTGGACTTATTCCTCAGAGGAATAAGCAATATTACATATATCCTGCAGAGATCAGATTTAACCATAGCTTTTATTACATTTTCTCTTTCCAGCAGTTGTTCAGGCCTGCAAGATACTCTATTATTACAAAAACGTACAAAATCATGAGAATTTCTATTTTTGTTCTGCATAACAGAAATGAATTTACTTTCAATGGGCCATTCAAATATAAGCATAATTTGAGGAGAAATCTGACAGGAAATGTTATTACTCGTGGCCTTTATCTGACAGTAGTCAGAGAGTGCAGGAACCAGCAGGTCTGTCTGTCTATCCATGCTCTGATGTAACCTCACAACTCACCTTCCAACCAGACGGAACCAGGGAAACCGGTCGTAGAACGGATCGCCTCCAGTCAGCACACTGTCACAGTCTTCAAGGGCATTGCCAGGCACCTCAGCAGCACGATCATACATCTCCCTCATCAGATCCAGCCTCTGCCTGCAGGGGGCAGCATTACACATCACTTATAATGCAAATGCTGGATATACTGTAAAACTGACTCAAAATTGTAGCTGGGTTTCTCTTCATCCACAAGCATTTTGTGTTTCAGAACTCCGTTTTTATTACAAGTAACAGATTTTGTTTGTTGTTGTTGTTTGCTACTTTTAAACACCCTTTATGTCAATTTTGCTATTTCACCCATATCCAGAGTTGGAAAGTTTACTCTGGAAATGTAACAGGTTACATATTACCAGTTACCCTATTTAAAATGTAATAAGTAGTGTAACTATTTCAATTACTTTATTAAAGTAATGTAACTGATTACATTTGATTACTTTTTACATTTACAAGTTTTTAAACAAGAGAGCTAATCAAAAGCATCAGAATATTAACATTAATCAACATATCCTAGCTTTTTACAGAAAATATTCAGATGTAACCCCCGTTGTAATTATTAACATTTTTGGCAGTTACATTTATTTTTTCATTAAATAACGTAATGCCAATGCATGTAACAAGTTGCTCCCCAACACTGCCTATATCTTAGACTACATGATTAAGATAATAACTATTATATTTGTAAAACTACCAAAATAAAACAAAACATTAAATAGCAAACCATTTCAGTATTTATTGTAATTAACACAAATTATGACTATCCTTCAGTTGTTGCGTAATTTCCACCGCAACAAAGAATACAATTGTAAATTTAGTGGTTACCAGAGTCAAAAGAGTACCAATGGGTACCAAAAAGTGTTCATAATGGGATGAAATATGAGACATACACTATATTTCCAAAAGTATTGGGACACCCTGTTCTAATGATCAGGTTTGACTACTGTAGTAATTTCCATGGGTATAAATCCTAATGTTTAAGCATATAATGATATTCTAGATGATTGTGTTCTTCTATTTGATAGCAACAGTTTTGACACGACCCTTTCTACATGACAATGCCTCTGTGTATAAAGCAAGGTTCAAAAGGAAATGATTGATTCAGTCAGTGTGGAAGAACTTGACTGGTCTGCAGAAAGCAAAGCTCTAATCCCAGTTGAACATCTCTGGAGTGACTTTAAATGCAGACCAAACACCAATGACTTGTCATTTCTGACACTTCCAAAATGGTTGCAACATAGATGGAAATACAATTTAGAAATACATGTATTGTTTCCACCTTTGTTGCCAAATTTTTGGAAGTGCTTTTTTCTGTTCTAAAGAAGTGGTGTCTCAATACATTTGTCCATATATTGTCCATATAGTGTATGTATGTGTATGTTTAAAGTCACACCAGAGGTTATCAGCTGAGATTAGGACTTTGCTTTCTGCAGACCAGTCAAGTTCTTCCACACTGACTGAATCAATCATTTCTTTTTAAACCTTGCCTTATACACAAAGGCATTGACATGTTAGAGGGAGTTGTTGAGGAGGGCCCTATTAAAACTGTTGCTGTAAAATTAGAAGCACATAATCGCCTAGAATATCATTATATGCTTAAACATTAATATTTGTACTCATGGAAATTGCTAAATTGGTCAAACCTGTTCATTAGAAGGGGGTGTCCCAATACTTTTGGCAATATAGTGTATGTGAAAAAAATAAAGAAAAATCAAAATGGGCCATTGGGATACAGGATACACAAAATGCCAACAATAAAATTAGCCTTTGCAAAACAAAGGTGTCTGCCATTTTATTTATAAAAAATGTTTAAACTGTTTAAAGTATCAAACAACCCAGTAATTTCAAGATGTTGTGGAAATAACATTACTTGGTTTAAAAAAAGAATCTTGTGTAATGCCTATCCACTGTTGGATAATGACAGAACGCAAAATAAAAATAAAAGAAATTGTGAGACTGTAAATAATCGGTCTTACAGGATTACTCCACTTCCTGAATAAAAATCTCCTGATATTCATGTCTTTCTTTCTTCAGTCTCAAAGAAATTAAGTTTTTTGAGGAAAACATTTCAGGATTTTTCTCCATATAGTGAACTTCAATGGTAGCCTGGAAAAATCCAGACCCTAATCTATTAAGATTAAGGGTCTGGGATCGAGCAATGAAAACTGCCTATCTCGAGGGGCGGCACCAAGCATGCATTTGAAACTCTAACTGCACGCAATTGGATAACGCCACGACCAATCGCAACAATACACGCTTAGCTACCAGCAGAGCTAAATGATGTTTCATTAACAAAGTTCGGGAGAAGCGTGTCAGATACTTAGCGTAAACATCACAAGTCAATCAGCGCCATAGGTTTAAATACAGTTGACTCACCTCAATTCACTCGATGGTTTATCAGTAAACCTCCACCACCCCATCTCATCACTCCGAGTTCTCGCTACTCCTATTGGGGGGTAACGTACTCTGGGTTCGGGCCACTCCCGAGCTCGGAGCCCTTCACCGGACAGCACGCCAAACATGCACTACTATACTCCGGCTAATTATATGTAAGCGTGAACTCGTGAACTGATAGATTAAACTCTTGCCGTATCCAGTTGGCAAAACAGCAAAAACGTCCTTCTTGCAGAGGAACGATTCGAGTTTTCGGTTTTCTTTTCCTCTTTTATATGGAAAGCCAAGTCTAACTCGTTCATTGTAGCGGCCAAAGCCGTTTCAAACAACTTGTTGTTCATCTGTAGTGACAGCGATCTTTCAAAGTTTACTATATGATTCGGACGTCGCAGTGCTGTCATCATCAGCTTAGCTCGCCTCTGGCCCGCCTACATCAGATACACCGATTTGATTGGTTCCCACAATTGCTTACGTATTGCAGTAACCTGCATCATTGCTCGATGCCAGAGTGTCTTGCAGAGACAATTCAAATTGTGCTCTCGCGAGACCTCTGGATTTCCAGGGTACTTCAATGGTGCTTAACGGACTGAAGATTAAAAATGCAGTTTTAACGCAGCTTCAAAAAGCTCTATACCCTAACTGTCTTGAACCGGTAGACAGTACGCATGCGCATTGCAGAGCTAGACAAGACAAGCATTTTAGGTTAAAAAGTATATAAATTGTATTTTTTTTTAAATAACGGATTGTTTCGCTAGATAAGACCCTTATTACTCAGCTGTAATCGTGTAGAATCCTTTGAAGGTGCACTCAAACTGCATTTTTAATCTTTAATCCATTGAGCACCATTAAAGTCCACTATATGGAGAAAAATCCTGGAATGTTTTCCTCAAAAAACTCAATTTCTTTGTGACTGAAGAAAGAAAGACATGAACATCCTGGATGACAAGGGGGTGAGTAAACGATCAGGAAATTTTTATTTTGGAAGTGGAGTAATCCTTTAAAGGAATCTAAAAAAACTGGAAAAAAAAATAAAAATAAAAAATTGCCTGAGCTTCTCCAGGGTCCAGTAATGTGTGGCTCCATTTTTCTGATCTTGGACTTCTACGGCCACAATGGTGCGAGGGAATGGGCTTTTCTCTCTATCTTTAGCTGTCTCGGGTGGTAACAGGTCAGGCGGAAGTGGAGAGTAAAGTGTGTCCGTCAATAACACAAACTGGAACTGAACCTGTAAGTGACATTAGGCACAATCAATAATGATGTTGTCATTTTTTATAGGTTTAGCAGAGTGATGGAGTTCTTTCTAGTCTTTCTAAAGCTTTCACCTTCTTCTTTAGCTCCACGCTAATGGCATTGGCCTCCTTGAGGAAGATGGCATTGCCCCAAAGGAGATCTCTGAGAGATGTGAACTGATAACATCTCCATTTACGGAAAGCCCACAGCGCCAGTTCAGTCTCCCTCTCAGTCCATTGCACTATGGGTATAAGAGATTGAATATAAGAGGCTGAGTTATTTAAACTGAGTCATTGTGATTAGTTCAGTGAACCATTTTTTGCCATTCACAGTGTAATCACCTTCCTCCTCAGGTTCTTCATCTTCCTCTGCTGCATCAGGGTAACAACGATCTACCTGCTTCTGCAGGGCTTCTAACCTGCTCTCATAGTCCTGTAAAAGACAAACAGTAAAGTGAAATTATCAACACTAAAAATCATATTATACTTCATTATTAAGTTAAGTTGGCTTTCGGTCTCATTTTTAGCTGTCCAAAATTAGTTTGCTGCTTGATATTGCACATTGGTGTGTCTTACAATATCATTTTAATGTATTATCTTAATTATGAGCACACTGTAGTGCAAACAGTTTTATGGTTTACTGCATGTTATTATTCTTCTCATTATTTCCCTATAGTGGCTAATGAACTGGAAGTCTCACCCACAGACTTACTTCTGCGTTAAAGAAAAAGGTGGATAGGGAACAAAGTTTTATTTTAAGCTCTTCATGTTGTTTCCGTCACTTACTAATCTCTGTTGCTCCAGCAGATTGTTGGCCTCTTCTCTTTCTTTACGATACTGATCCTCAAGTTCCTGCAGTCTACACAAACAAAGAGCTGATGAGTCTGAACACAAATGTCACACTTATTCTTGCATTCCCTTGAAATCTCTTTTACCTCTGATCCATTTCCTGTTTCATATCAATGCCCTGTTTCTCCAGGAGTTCTCGCTGGGCAAAGGCCCAGTCTACAGGCTCCATTGGGGTCTCGGCACAAGGGGTTCGTTCACGTTCCTGACGAGCCTGTTCTGGATGGTTGAAGCGGAACACATGGCTCTTGCCCAAAATGATTCGGTTTCCTAATAGTTGAGTAAAAAAAAAAAAAAAAAACATTTACACATACTGTTTAATGTTGCACAGATATGCATACAAGCATTTAAAATAACATAATTTCAAAAATAAGTGTTTTAAATGTTAGATTATGAACAAATGTAAAAAATTAAATAACGAATACAGTACATTGCCGTTCAAAAGTTTGGGATCAGTAAGACTTGTAATGTTTTTTAAAAAAGTCTCTTATGCTCATCAAGGCTGCATTTATTTGATCAATAATGGTTTCTATTTCAATATACTTTAAAAAATAATTTATTCCTGTGATGCAAAGCTGAATTTTCATCAGCCACACCAGCTACTTCAGTCTTAAGTGTCACATGATCCTTCAGAAATAATAGAATTATTTATGTTGGCAACAGCTGTGCTGCCAAATATTTTTTTTGGAACCTGTGATACTTTTAAGAACAGAATTTAATCAAAATATAAATCTTTTCTAACAATACAAGTCTTTGCTATCACTTTTTATCAATTTAACATCCTTGCTGAATACAAGTATTCATTTCTTTTTTAAAAAAACGAGAGAATAAAAAATGTACTGGCCCCAAACTTTTAAACGGTAGTGTATATTCTTACAAATTTTTTAAAAATAAATGCTGTTTTTTTTAACTTTTTTTAAATCAAAGAATCCTGAAAAAAGTAGCATAGGTTGCAAAAAAAAAAAAAAAAAAGCAGCACAACGATTTCCAACATTGATAATAAATTAGCATATTAGAATGATTTCTAAAGGATTATGTGACATTGAGAAATAATGATGCTGAAAATTAAGATTTGATCACAGGAATAATAAGTGTTTAATGTATATTAAAAATAGAAAAACATTATTTTACATTGTATTAATACTTCACAAAATGCTTTAAAAGTAGGGTAGCAGCTGAGAGAAAAGTTTAAAAACAGACCTGATCTGAGAACTGTGGGTTCTGTTACTCTCTTCCCGTTGACATAAGTTTCTGCCCCCTCACACGGCTCAAGAATGACAGCTGTAAAAAGTAGGAAGAACAGCAATAAGGACTATTTTATATATGTATACAAGTATGTGTTTGTGGAGTACATCTTTAACACACCTTCTCCCATAGGTCCAGTGGTGCTGGTGAAAGTGCAGTGTTCATCTTTGATGAAGTGACCACTCAAAACAATGTCCTGTCTACTGCTGGCATCTTCTCTCCCCACCCTGAGCACAGAAACATATCAAGATGGCTTAGCACCAATTCTACTGAATAGAAGCATATATGTGCGATTTATGAGAACTAAACAAGGCACTAACCTGGTAATTCCATCTTTGATGTAATACAGAAGACACTCAGACATCAAAGGATCTTCATTTAGATTCACCAGGTGGGGCGTCTGTTATCAAGGCACAAATCAATCATTATAGTTTTGGATTTACTGAAGGAAATACCAGTGCTTGCAAGGCAGCAACTGAATAGACTTAAAGTTTGGGGTAAATTTAGATTCTAGGCTTTGTACTACAATCAATACCTTCAATCCACAGTCTAAATGTGACTATAAATGGATACACATGAAGTCAAAAGTTTACATACACCTTGCAAAATCTGCAAAATGTTGATTATTTTACCAAAATAAAAGAGATCATACAAAATGCATGTTATTTTTTATTTAGTACTGACCTGGATAAGATATTTAACATAAAAGACGTTTACATGTAGTCCACAAGAGAAAATAATAGTTGAATTTATAATAATGACCCTGTTCAAAAGTTAACATACACTTGATTCTTAATACTGTGATCTACAGTTGTTGGTTTTTTTGTTTGTTTGTTGTTCATGAGTCCCTTGTTTCTCCTGAATAGTTAAACTGCCAGCTGTTCTTCAGAAAAATCCTTCAGGTCCCACAAATTCTTTGGTTTTTCACGTTTGAACCTTCTGTAGTAGTTGCATATGAATCTTACAGTCATTGTTGGGAAGGGTTCAAATACACAAAAATGCTGAAAAACCAAAGAATTTGTGGGACCTGAAAGATTTTGCTGAAGAACAGCAGGCAGTTTAACTGTTCATGACAAACAAGGGACTCATGAACAACTATCACTAAACAAAAAAACTAAAAATACAGCTGTGGTTCATTCGGGTAACAACACAGCATTAAGAATCAAGTGTGTAAACTTTTGAACAGGGTCATTTTTATAAATTCAACTATTATTTTCTCTTGTGGACTATATAACATGCATTTTGTATGATCCCTCTTATTTTGGTCAAATAATTAACATTTTGCAGATTCTGCAAGGTGTATGTAAACTTTTGACTTCAACTGTAGTTGGAATGAAATGCAAACTCTTATAATCTTTTCCTCACATTTTTGACTTATATCCAACTAAATGGCTTCTTAAACAAGACAAAATGTATGGTTGTTGGTTACACTTGGAACAAGAAGATGAAATTATCTGTAAATAAAAAAGTTTCGATGAAGTCTATGTATTACACAGTTCAGGCTCAATTATGTGCAGATGTTTTATACTTCGAATCAATGGTTTAAAACAAACTCTAGCCAAAATGTTTGCCAAAAACATCTGTGTAGTGCTGCCTTGCGAGCACGTTCAAAACGTATTTAGACAGCCTTTTAAAGAGGAAAATAAGATAAGAGTCAAACAATGTTACTTAAACGGCCGTTTTTACACCAAGTTTCAATTTCGATGTCTATCAAAATGCATGCGATTAGATTTAGATATCACAAAGTAGTGTACGATTCCAGACAGGAAAGCCTTTAAAAGCATCACGTGGGCATGATGCTAAAGATGTGAAGTATTCAAAGTGCTTTAAAGTCTGCTATGAAGACTAGAAGGAATTGCAGCACATCAACATTGATATCAGAGAAAGTAATGAGCAACAGATCCCTAAATAAAGATCACAGACGCATTTAAAAGAGCTCTGATGGGGGAAAACACACAGAGGTTCATTAGGACAGTCTAAGAGGAGCTTTCAGGATGCAATCACACAGTATCCATGGCAACCAACCTCATTGGGAGAGAACAGCCCAACAGTGTCTATAAAAACGGGTTGAGGTTTTCTCTGCGAGGGCTTCCAGAAGGGGAACGTAAAGACATTCAAAGCTTATTTGGTTATTTGAGCAAACATATTAGCTTTAATATGTGGTCCACCTGTACATGGTTTACCCCTATAACCTTTATAGTTTCTTTACCTTCTTTGGTGAAAAGACGCCAACAGTTCCTCCGTCCTCACGCATGGCCACACCCATCTCGGCCAGCAATGCTTCTCTGTAAAAAACAATTGAGAGATGTTTTTAGATGTTAACTTACACATACAGTTGAGGTCAAAAGTTTACATACACCTTGCAGAATCTGCAAAATGTTACTTATTTGACCAAAATAAGAGGAATTAAATATGCATGTTATTTTTTATTTAGTACTGACCTGAATAAGATATTTCGCATAAAAGATGTTGACCCTGATTAAAAGTTAACATACACCTGATTCTTAAAACTGTGTTGTTACCTGAATGTGTTTTGTTTTTTTGTTTTTAGTTGTTCATGACAGGAAAACTGCCTTCTGTTCATCAGAAAAATCCTTCAGGTCCCAGAAATTCATTAGTTTCCAACATTTTTGTGTATTTGAAACCTATCCAACAATGACTGTATGATTTTGAGATCCATCTTTTCACACTGAAGACAACTAAGGGACTGTTGCAGAAGGTTCAAACACTCACCGATGCATTAAGAGTCGGGGGGTGAAAACTTTTTGAATTTGAAGATCAGGGTAAATTTAATTTATGTTGTCTTCTGGGAAACATGTAAGCATATTCTGTAGCATCTGAAGGGCAGTAATAAATGAAAATAATATGATACTTAGGGAAAATAAGAAAAAATGTACACCTTCATTATGTTCAAAAGTTTACACCCCTGGCTCTTAATGCATCAGTGAGCATCTGAACTTTCTGTAATAGTTGCATATAAGTCCCTCAGCTGTCCACAGTGTGAAAAGATGGATCTAAAAATCATACAGTCGTTAAAAAACCAAAGAATTTGTGGACCTGAAGGATTTTTCTGAAGGACAACAGGCAGTTTAACTCTTGAACAACTATCACTAAACATAAAAAACACTGCTGTGAATCATTTAGGTAACAACACAGTATTAAAGATAAAAAAAAATAACATGCATTTTGTATAATCCTTCTTATTTCGGTAAAATAATTAACATTTAGCAGATTCTGCAAGGTGTATGTAAACTTTTGACTTCAACTGTAAAGTAAAACAATCACAAAAGGCTTCATTCAACAAACCTGTCCATTCTGATGGCCTCTGTACGGCGAAGCTTCTCTTCCCAGGTTTCATTGAGCTCTGCAATAATTTTCTCTGTTTCCTATTTGGCATTGCAAACAATATCAAGTTAAAATATGCCACCAAGTCTATGGTAGTTTTCTACGTTTATTAATATGAGGCTTATATGTGACCCTGGACCACAAAACCAGTCATAAGGATCATTTTTTTTTAAAATTGAGATTTATACATCATGGAAAGCTGAATAAGTAAGCTTTCTATTGTTGTATGGTTTGTCAGGATAGGACAATATTTGGCTGAGATACAACTATTTAAAATCTGTAATCTGAGGGTGCAAAGAAAAATCTAAATATTGAAAAAATCACCTTTAAAGTTGTCCAAAGCAATGCATATTACTAATACAAAAATTAAGTTTTGATATATATTTACAGTAGGAAATTTACAAAATATCTTCATGGGACATGATCTTTACTTGACATAAAAGAAAAAAAGATCATTTTGACCCATTCGATGTATTGTTGGCTATTGCTACAAATATACCCGTGCTACTTGAGACTGGTTTTGTGGTCCAGGATATCTTTAGACAGCAAATGTCAATAATATAGGTAAATTTTGAATTAAAGAGTTAACACACTGTAATTTTCGGACCTTGAAACTCTCTGCCGCAAAAACACTTGCTTAGTTTTATTTAATGAAACAAAGCCTCATGAACGCCTAATTCTAAAATGAACTTTGTAATATCATAAGAAAAAAAAAAGAACACATGACCTTAGTCTCATTCATTTCAAATATGTGCTTGGTTGAATCATATCTTTACCAACAGATGCTTATTTTTGCAACCTCTCTTTTGAACCAATCACCAGAGCCGTACATGACATGTGATCATAACAGATTTCATTTACATATAAGTTTTAAAGAGATAGTTTACTCAAAAATGAAAATTCTGTCATTAAGAAATTCCCTCATGTTGTTCCAAACTCGTAAGACCTTCGTTCATCTTCAGAAGACAAATTAAGATATTTTTGATAAAGGCAAGAGCTTTCTGACCCTCCATAGACAGCAACACAACTGACACGTTCAAGGCCCAATAAACGCATGTCAAAGACTGACACAGAAGAGAAGAAACTTTTGGATAAAGTCGTTTTTTTTTTGTTTTCTTTGCACATAAAAAGTATTCCCTAAGCTTCATAACATTACAGTTGAACCACTGATGTCACATGGACTATTTTAACAATGTCTTTACTACCTTTCGGGCCTTGAATGTGTCAGTTGCGTTGCTGTCTATGCAGGGTCAAAAACTTTGGGATTTCATCAAAAATCTCTTCATTCGTGTTCTGAAGATGAACAAAGGTCTTACAGGTTTGGAACAACATGAGGGTGAACAATTAATGCCAGAAATTTCATTTATGGGTGAACTGTTTTTTTGTCAGATGTATATTTGAAGGAAGTGTTTTATGCTTTATGCCAGTCACCTTGAGTCTCTCAATGGCTTCCTCGCTCCCTGGGCTGAACATGATGCGATCATGGAGGCTGCTGATGGAACCAGCCCGGCTGGACAGGGCGGAGAGAGATGGAGAGGGGCTCATCCCCGTCATAGCATTGGTCACTGTGGAGAGATCACCTCTTTGATTGACAGCTTGGCCACTATTGTTATTGTTCTTGTGATCGGATATGTCTGTCGGGGAAGGGGGGAGAGAGGTGCGGGGGGTGGGGAGGAGGGGCAGGGGGTAACAGACACAGAGTTCAGAGAGAAGCAGACAGAAAAGGACGAGCAGAAGGAAGGAAAAGGTAGAGAAAAGAAGACAGAGAAAGACATGTAGCTTGAAATGAATTGGAAATCAGAGACGCAGAAATTTCACACGTGAGGAGAAACGCCCAAGATACAAAGAAAGAACAGACAGTCACAGCCCAGTTAAAAGGGAACAAGCGGAAATAAAATAAGAGCTCTAGCGCAGGCACCCGGCAGCACAGAGAAAACACCAGCCATCTCAAGCGCAACGTAACACTGCGGGCTTCAGCTACAGCGTTACACACCGGCCATCCAATAACAGCAACCTGAGAGCCCCGTCTGAAATATTTAACAGGCATGCATGCATTGATCTGGGCTGTTATTTGACACCAGTTTCTTATATTTGTTAGTGTACATTGAGCAAAATGCTGTTAGTCCATTCAAGCAACCAAATAGCAATCCTTTTTTTGGTCTTAAAGGAATAGTTCAGCCAAAAATGAACATTCCATCATAAATTACTCACCCTCATCAAACTACAATTTTCTTTCTTTCTTATAATACAATAGACCTTAGTCTGTGACATTTAATTTTTGACAGGAATGAAAATAAGGCTCTGTTGGACAAAACTACACTGTGTTAACTGTACAATGGACTGTTTTTTGAAAACAGGTTGTTCAACTGAAAAAACTTTCAGTTGATAAAAAACATAAAACAGTTTTGACGTTGAGAAAATTACATGATCTGGGACTTTTATACAGTGTCTGTCATTGTAAAAACTGTAAGTCTATCCCCTCACCATTTCATTTTCAACCGTGTTAAATTTAGTATGGCATCTAACCTGACTAAAATTATTTATTATTAATTATTAAATTATTAAATAAATAAAAAATATTAGAAATATTAAATATTATTAAATATTGAATTATTTAGAGTCAATATTAGTTCATATTATGAAAGTCAATGGTGTCCAAAATGTTCATGAGCTAAAGATGACATAGAAGTTTTAATTAATCCAGTATATGAGTCAACTGGTATATTATAAGCCTAGTGAAGTGACACAATCACTTTATATGATGAACAGATCAAAATTAAGTCTTTATTTACTCTGAAATCAAATTACAATACTGATTAGCGTTTGTATACAAAGACTACATCAAGATGACAACATGTACTTCAAACGTCAAGTAACATCAAACCTAGTCTCAGCCTCAGGCGTCACGCCCACCGAACGTTGACTAAACGTCTGATGCATATGGTACACTTAACTGGAAACACTTCAGGAATGTCGAAGTCGTGATCTGATTAGTTGAATTTGATCGGATATCCGGGAGATGCAAGTGCCGCGTTTATTTTCGGTCCGCCGGGAAACAACGCGCAGACGGATTTACTCGGCGTTTTGCTAAAATGTGCTTATGCAGACGCCATTGTTGTTATACACATTTGCGACGTTCGCGAACAAATTACTGACTTACCGCTTGTTCTCCCTCTTCTTATTTAACCTTCAATGCTGGTTATTTTAATGAATGCACTGAAACGTGACGCTGGACGAAACAAACTGTGATTGGTTGTTTGACATGTCGATCAAACGGCCTTATGGGCGGGCCTTGGCCAATGAAAGCTGCTATGAATTCCAGACCATCAGCCGTCAGTCTGAAGGTCTGGCTACGCGAGACTACATCAAACCTTACCCAGGGGTAACAGGAAATGTTTTTATGTTATTTGTACATGACTGAGGTTCTTGTAATGTTAAGAGAAATTGGTCTAAGGGAGAACGGTCTTAGAACAACATTCCCGGAACATTCTTTTGATGTTATTTGTACACGATTGTGGTTTTTGTAATTCTAAGAGAAAACCATCCTAAAACAACATTCTCAATGTTCTTTTGAGTTTATTTGTACATGATTGAGGTTCTCCTAATGGTAAGAGTATAATCTTTTGCCTTTTGCTATGCGTTTGATTACGCACAGGCGCTGTAGTACTAAGAAGCTACAACGATCTATCATGCCACATTAAAGAGTGCCAAAACGGTATTTATTGCTTGAAATTCCTAATGAAATTGAATTTGAAATTTGAGACTTTGTTTCATTAAATAAATAAATTAAATACATGTAATTAAATGTGTTATAATTAAAATATGAAAATTAAAATGACGGGTAATAATGAATTATGACGGAATTTTTACGACCCTGTCCGAAATGTAACAGTCTAATGCAACCTCTGGTATTATATTCTCATTATTTTTTAACACATCTGTAGTTATGCGGTGGCACAGAGTTAGACCTCTTGACTCCACACAGAAACACAGCAAACACTGTGGCACTTTTTTTAATTATTATTTGTTTACATGCCTGCCAGGTATTTTAAGTTGAGATGCTATTTGTTTTTATATTAGACTTTTTTTTTTTATTTACTGTTGCACTAAAGTCCAGTAATGAAGAATTTATGTAATTTATTACTTGATTGTTCAAGCTACCGAACAGAAGTACTCTGTTTGTTAACAGAGTTGTTCAATGTTAAAATAAGGTGAATTAAATAAAAAATAAGGAACATCCTGGATCTGTTTCTTCGCTCTTCTTTATTCTTTTTTTTATGTATTATAGAAGTATCGGATCGGGACTCGGTATCGGTAGATACTCAAAATCAAATGACTCGGACTCGAGGGCAAAAAACCTGATTGGGACATCCCTAGTTTTGGCCCCTTTTTGGTCAGGCTGGGAAACCACAGCTAAAACAAGCCTGGCCAGCCTGGCCAGGCTGGGTGACCAGCTAAAACCAGCTACTTCCATCTTAAACCAGCTAAGACCAGCCAACCAGCCTAGACTGGTATTAGCTGTTTTTTTCAGCAGGGCGATCTTAAAACAACACTCTCTGGATGTTCTTTTGATGCTATTTGTACACGATTAAGGTTCTCATAATGGTAAGAGTAAACGGTCTTAAAACAATACTCTCTGGATGTTCTTTTGATGCTATTTGTATACAATTAAAGTTCTCATAATGGTAAGAGTAAACGGTCTTAAAACAATACTCTCTGGATGTTCTTTTGATGCTATTTGTACACGATTAAGGTTCTCATAATGGTAAGAGTAAACAGCCGAAAACATGCTTAAAGCATTTTTTATGTTATTTGTACACGATCGAGGATAATGGGTATAAAAGATCAGAAGTTTGTAGATGTTTGTTCAACGTTTGTATAAATTTTTTTTTTCATAATATAAAATATGGGTGTTTTAAACATAGAGAGAACATTCAAATATAAGGTTCTCATAACGTTATGACAATGATTGATTAGAATTTGCATAACTTAGTGGGAATGTTAGAAAAACATTTTTGGAAAACATTTTTGTTAGCTGCTCGTTCTTACATACCATGAGATGATTTGAGGTGTGTGTTGCCATATCTGATGTAATTTGTCAAGTTTTCTATTTATTAAAACTGGTGTATATTGGCTTAAATTTCAGTTTGATCATTCATCATTTGATCATCATCATATCACTTCAGAAAACATTCATATCAGAGAAATTAAACTATGTTTATGTCCATTTGTGACCTTAAAACCCAATTGACTTACGTTATTTTGTTCAAAATATCTTCTATTGTGTTGCACAGAAGAAAGAAATCAAAGTTTGAATGGAATGAAGATGAGTAAATGAATTTTCATTTATGGGTGAACTATCCCTTTAAATATGCATGATAGGTTTGGGGCTTTTATGTCCATATCAGGTTATCCTAAAATTAGAGCCTACTTAAAATACACCCACAATATTGATAAAATACACCTAACAAAATGTTCCATTCCATGGACTTTTGTCTAAAAATGCTAAAAGGAGAACACCATGCTATTTTATCCTAGGCTTTTTATGTCTCCAATATCCTTAACTGTATTTAGCATAGGCCCATCTCTTTCTAATTAACATACACTTTATATAAGCATATGTTGACTATAGTCCATTAGCAATGAGCTCATATTTCTGCTAAAAGCCAGTGACTCTCATTACCGTCATCTCTAACCAGAATGATCGTCATCGCTGACCACAGTAAAACCTCCATTACCAGCTCCATTATGCTCTCGTGAAATCCATTTGACAATGAAATAACTTACAGCCTACATTTGAGTTACAAAACAACATTCACGGCTCTTGCGAGCCGCACACAGGAAATATCCTCCCACGTTTCTCCTATTAAGAGACACTGTCAGCATTTCATATAATATCCACCTATCCAACCACTAAATATCATATATCTCTAGCTGAACAGTTATGCTAATACCATGTGAAATGTAACACGGCATATAATAGCTAAATAAACGTATATTCTACAGAGAGTTTGGCTTTGTAATTTCTCGGTAACCTTCAGCACAATAACATCTCTCAGCTCTGACAGTGCTGCTATGGCAACAGAGCGCTTACTCGGTGCTACTACACTCCTAAGAGAGCTGCAAAGCAAGTATCTTGGGTAAAACGTGAGAAGACGTAGCCCCTGGTGACAGATGACTAAACACAAAGCTAAGATGGAGACTAAGGATTCACATCCTATTCTATGTATTTAGCAGCTGATATGAGAGGATTACATAATGTACATTAAAGAAAGGCACGTCTGCTAATATGTTCTGCTTTAAGCAGTGCTTTGTGCCAATGCATGCAAGGCTTGAGATTAACTAGGCTTTCCCCCCCTCTCTACATCATCAATCTGTGTTTGAATAATGGCTACATCACGCACACAGCAAACGTGATCAACGATGCACTAAAAATGTTTTTCACGTCTGGCCAGTGACATATCTTGTAGTGCAAACAGCCAGCTTAGTTTCAACAAAGGTTATTTTCACTAACTTCACAGAACATTACGCAAACAATTTATCCATAGCACAAAAAGAACATCATTTCTGTTTATTCTTTGTCTGAATAAAATCGTTATCACTATTTGTAATGATTAAAATAAATAAATGTAAGTACTAAAATGACTTAAAAGCTAAAAAATAAAATGAAAATGAGAAAATCACAACAAAAATCCCAGAAACTTTAGCTAAAATGATAAAATATGACAATAAAAGCTAATTCAAAATATGAATAAATAATATAACAGTATATAAATAACACTGGTGCAAACCAGATTCTATTTTTTTATTTATTCATTTGCTGTAAGTAGCAGCTACCTTTTCTTACACATGTAAATAGATGCTGCCAATCTGAAAATAATTCTCTCAATTTGGAAAAACTGGGCATGATTGTATTACATCTAAGGCTGCCCCCTAATAGTCAACTAATCGTTAGTCGATGAGAAGAGGCTTGGTTAACCAAAATATTATTAGTCGCAGAGAAAAAAATCCACAGGAAGTGCTTAAAGGTTGTATCAGCGATTTCAAGCCTGAAACATAAAGTGTCAAATTGCCAAAAAAAACAATCGGTGCTACCAACCTTTCCACAGAAAAACAAACAGTGGTTGGTAGCACCGATTGTTTTTTTGGCATATCTCGGACCCTAGGCTGACCAGAGAGACGCGTTTTTTTTACAGTCGATTTATGGGGCAGGCAGCGAGCGGATCGTGAAGAAAGGTAAGCTGAATTTGACACTTTATGTTTCAGGCTTGAAATCGCTGATACAACCTTTAAGTCACGCAGTCTGTGACGGACAGATTGTTAACCATCTAATGTTAACCTAGAAAACTGTATGCTATTGAAATGTTTGCGCAGAGTGTGGAAGCTGAACAGTAGCGCGCTCACTGCATGACAGATGGAGGCACTGGTGTGGTCACTTCCTCTTAAAATACTCCATCATTTGTTTATACAGATAATAGTAATACATCTTTCGATTCTGTAAAGACTCTATGCTTATTTGTGCGCACTCACAATAACAACGAAACGTTGCACTTTTTGTAAAATAATTAAAGCAAACAGAAAACGCTTTCTGTCGTCTCAGTCTTTGTGAACTTGAGTGCAAAACTTTGAAACTCTGTGTATACTTGCCTTACAGACATGAGAAATATCTATAGAGAGTCAAATGTCTACTTTTGAATCAACCAATTCAAATAGAAAACAATATTCTTACATTATGTAATCTGTATGAAACATGCCAACGGATACATCCACTACTGCGGAGATGACGAGTCATTGTCGCCGACTTCATCTCTTAAGCCGATGACAAAGAAAATAGTTTATCAATAAATTATTAAAACGTTAATGCAGTCTCCTTGCTGGTTTTCCCTGAGACATTCATAATTATTTAAGCTTGAACACTTATTAGGCTATGTAGGCAATTTAAGGCCCATTATTCTGATTTATACAGCTCATTAATAAACATGCGACTAATAGACTAATCCTCAAAAATCTTTAGTCGAGGGCAGCCCTAATTCCATCATCACCTGCTGAACACCAAAAATGCAATGTTATATCAAATCCATTTCACAAAGTTTTATTTTTATCAAGTAATCAGAAAAAAAGCTTGATGTAGTAACATCTAAATTAACTGCAAGTCAAAAATATTTAACAATAATCTATTTCTTCTTGAAAAGAGGTAAGAACAAGACTACAGATTCTCAGAGCGCCCTTATCATCATTAGCTTTGAAGGTGAGTTACATAGAATATTAAGGGGATAGTTCACCCAAAAATGAAAATGATCCCATGATTTACTCACCCTCAAGTCATCCTATGTGTATACAACTTTCTTCTTTCTGACGAATACAATTAGAAGCATATTAAGAAATGTCCTGGCTCTTCCAAGCTTTATAATGGCAGTGAATGGCTGTTGAGATTCAATAGTCCAAAAAATTGTATCCATCCTTCATAAAAAGTACTCCACATGGCTTTGAGGGTTTAATAAAGTCCTTCTTTATAAACCGCAACCTCTAGCTTACACTAATTGTCGTATGCTCATTTACGAAAAAGTGGCGTTCCAGCAAATGTTGTAGGAAGTACAGTAGGTGTAGCATAAGCTCCAGAGAGAATATGCTAGTCTTGTGAGAACCAAGTTTTGTTTACAAGAGCAAAGGAAGATAATTTTTCTTTGTTTAGCAACAGTTTTCTTTACAAATCCTTCTTTTGTACTTCTAAATCATGATCTGTGTTTTGTTCATCATTTCTCACCAGAGCTTATGCTAGCCTACATCCTACGTCATCCACTGGAACACCACTCTTTCACAAATGTCCGTGCAACAGTCACGGAAGCTACAGATAAAAGTTCAAAGGTTTAAAATATAGCTACTTTTCTTACACAAATGCATCAAATCGCTTCAGGAGGCCTTTATTAACCCCCTGGAGCTGTGTGGAATACTTTTTATGATGGATGGATGCACTTTATTGGACTTTTGTTGGACTATTGAATCTCAACACCCATTCACTGCCATTATAAAGCTTAGAAGAGCCAGGACATTTTTAAATATAACTCTGACTGTATTTGTCTGAAAGAACAAAGTCATATACACCTTAGGAAGGGTTGAGGATGAGTAAATCATGGGGTAATTTTCATTTTTGGGTGAACCTTCTCTTTAAAAAGCATTTGATGTTTAGTTAATAAAATGAATAAAGCTGCAGCTAGCAAGCAGCAGGCAGCCATTGCATAAAGCTTTAGAGAACACAAGCTGTCACACAAACACACATCTGCTATAAGTGAACACTGCATATTGTAAAGAAAAGTAGCACATTGCACATGCAGATGCTACTTCGTTTGATACTTAGCTATCTAATACAATGAAATTTATTTTTGTAAATTTATATTTGTGGATAAATTGCGCAGACAATTTTAGAAGTCCACTTCTAAATTTCAAAATATGAATAAATTTCAGCATTAAAATACAATTTTTAAGCATTACTAAACTTGTTTACTCTTATTAACTGAAACAGAAAATGTTGACAGTGTAGGGGAAACAAAAAATCATTATCTAATATGGCAGATGAGTGAGAAAGTTAAATTAGTTTAGAAGTGGGACATAGCATTTATCCTGCTCTGCATTGCAAGGCAAAAGAGAAAGATAACAAAAACGAGTGGATGAAAAAGATAGAGGGAACAAACAGCCCTGCAGCACCAGATAAAGCAGCTTTCAGCTCAGAAATCACACTAGCAACTATGATTAGGAAAAAGCAAGAACCAAATAATCACCAAAATACCACCTCTAAAAATGGCATTTTGGTAATTATCATTTAGATTATTAGAAGACTGTATTATGCTTGTCCATTACAAATATCTACATTATTTTTAATAATGCAAATATTAGATACTAAATAAATACCAAATATAGTAATGTTGTCATATAATTTTGTATGTTATATAATGTTGAATATATAAATGGTATAATTGTTACTGCCACAGAGAAATTACAAAATAATCTGATAGCCTTAACAGACAAACATTTACGGCTTTTATGGGATATGACATGAACATGGCTCCGATATGATTTTTGCATGATTGAGAGAGTATGAATGTTCTCTCAAACCCTTGAATGGACCCTGAGGCTGCAGAGATCTGCTTTATCCATAAACACTGCAAAAGCATAGAAGAGAGAGTGAGATAGAGCCCAAGAAACACACATTTCAAACCAGCAAAATCTTCAACTGGCCCCCGAAACGCTGAGAGAGAATGACAAAGAAGAAACAAGAGTAAGAGGAATAAAAAAAAATCCTCAAATTGAACAGAAACAGAGAAAGAGAGAGAGGAAAGTGAGACGAACTGTTTGACACAAAAAGATTAAAAGCTAAGAAGGAAATTCTGAGTCTAAATCAGACTTTTGAAAGTCACTTGACACTGAATTGTACCAAACCCAGAGGGCTGGACTCCAGATCGTCTGTTCTAAGGCATTTCCCCGCTGGGATCACCATCGAGAGACGATAGGATGAGAAAAGAAACGAGTGATTAGAAGAAATAGAGAAATAGAGTTAGGAGTGCACAGAGAAGAGTAGAGGACCCAGTGAATCAATGCAAGTTGTTTAAAGAGCGTACATTTTAATATGTATGTGTGTTTGTGTTTTATACTTGATTTTAACCATTCATGATTATATATGCAACCCTCTTCCATCTCTTATAGAGACATAAGCTCTGTTCCAAAACCTTGCAAGCTGCTTGCTGCCTACTACCTACATAGGCAGCTGCCTAATAAGGCAGCATTAACCATTATGGAATATCAAAAAGTGACCAGTTTAGAAAACTTTACATTGACTTTACATTTAACTAACCTTATTTTCCGTCAACCATTTTGAATTCATTTTTTTCAGTGTTTCACCTCATGTTGCCTTAAAATGTGGCCAAAATGATCTTAGAAGGCAGCCTACTTAAAGGGATAGTTTATCCAAAAATAAAAATTCTGTCATTAATTACTCGCCCTCATGTCATTCCGAACTTGTAAGAGCTTAATTTATCTTCATAACACAAATAAACATATTTTTGCTGAAATCCAAGAGCTTTCTGACCCTGCATAGACAGCAATGCAACTGACACATTCAAGGCCCAGAAAGATAGTATGGATATCGTTAAAATACTTTTGGCCTTGAACGTGTTGCTTTGTTGAGCAGGGTCAGAAAGCTCTCAGATTTAATCAAAAATATCTTAATTTGTGTTCCGAAGATGAACAGCGGTCTTACAGGTTTGGAATGACATGAGGGTGAGCAATTAATGACACAATTTACATTTTTGGGTGAACTAGCCCTTTAAGTTGTATACTTCATTCATTTTTTGAACAGCCATTGCCATCTGTGACGGCTGTCCCTAAAAAAGCTGTTTCTATAGGCAGTTTACTAGGGTTTGGAACAGAACTTTAAAACATATGCAGTAACGCATGTCTCAGTATCATAAAAACAAAAGTAGTCACAAACTGTCTGATGAAATACTTATGATGAAATGAAGGAACCACAGATGAAAAGCAAACGCTCTTACTCTCAATGATGTCACCCAGGCCTTGGGCATAGAGGAGGTCCTTAAGACGGGACACTTCATCTTTCAGCTCACGCACCAGGCGGTTATTAGGATCTTCATTGATCACAGCATTACAACGGATCTGCTTAGCCCTGTCTGCATACCTGAATCACACAGAAAGTGGATGGTAAAGATGAATAGAATAAACAATGGTAATATATGTAAAATTAAAGGATAACTATTGCCAAAATGCAACCTGGGCTGTTTTTTTTACCGTAAAGGAGACAAACATATATCTAAAAGCATAATTATGACAAACGAGCCGTTTTTGAGATTGACCGTGATTTCGTTTTGTTTTCAATGGCTGGTGAATGGGAATACTAGGGGCATAAATTTGAGCGCATCAAAAACGATATTTTTACAACACTAAGAAGGCTTGACACACCATAACACTTTGCTCGAAGTATCGCCTGGGTCTCTACACATGAACTCGAGCATTGAGAACATTGTTTGTGTACACAGAGTTTACTAAAAAGAAAGGTTTTGAACAACTCACTTTCACTGTTTGAGTTTCCGCTTTTGGCCGTCTTGCCAGTCAAGAGGTGTCGATCTCCGAATGCGAATGAATGGACTCCATTGGACGAAATATTAGGCTTATATGAGGCTCTTTTTACAACTAGAACGTTAATATTGTTTTTCACTTGCAACCAAACAATGAATTAGCCGTGCATTTATATGGAAATATGCTTTAGGAGCTATCCATCCTTGTATTTGGAGATCGACACTTCTTGACTAGCAAGACGGCCGAGAGCGGAAACTCAAACAGTGTAAGTGAGTTGTTCAAAAACTTTCTTTTTAGTAAACTGTGTGTACACAAACAATGCTCTCAATCCTTGAGTTCATGTGTAGAGACCCAGGCAATACTTCGAGCAAAGTTTCATGGTGTGTCTAGCCTTCTTAGTGTTGTAAAAATATCGATTTTGATGCGCTCAAATTTATTCCTATAGTACTCCCATTCACCGGCCATTGAAAACAAAACAAAATCACGGTCAATCTCAAAAACGGCTCGTTTGTCGTAATTATGCTTTTAGATATGTGTTTGTCTCGTTTACAGTAAAAAAAAAAACAGGCCATGTTGCATTTTGGCAATAGTTATCCTTTAAAAATGCTGCTTTCTTATGGCTGTTACATTAGATACAGTATATATGGGCCATTCTCCAATATACAATTTGCAAAATACACTTTCCAACTCCATATACACAGTATAATGAAAAAAGAATATTTTAGAAAGACATTAAACTCTATTGCACACACACACACACACACACACACACACACACACACACACACACTGATAGGTGCCCAATTACTCTGCTCAGCAGTATTACTGCATACCAGCATCTTTGAAGGGCATTTCAAGTGAGAGGCAGGTGTGTGAACAGGGAACAGGAACGTTCTCATTATGTAACACAGTGCTGTACCCTTCAGCTCATTAACTAGCTAATTTCCGACCGCTGACAGAGGAAACAATGATAAAACTGGTGTTTTACTGGGGCAGAATACCTGAGAGTGCTGAGGGTTTCATCATAGTTGATATCGGCAGGACTGAGAGCCGCCACCATCGCGGTGCGAGAGTTGCCACCTGCAAAGGTCAAAGGTCAAGTGCTTTAACAGTGAGAATACATTAAAGTCCTGTTTCATGTGACAGAACACCTTGATACATACCAAGGTTCTCTCTCAGTAGCCAGGTCAGCACAGAATCCCTGTAAGGAATAAAACTTTCGACTTTCTTCTTCTTTTTGTTCTGTGTGGGGGAAAAAAAAAATATTATTACATAAAAAAGATATATATTATATTTACATTATTATATTATATATGACCCTGGACCACAAAACCAGTCATAAGGGTCAGTTTTTTTAAATTGAGATTTGCACATCAGCTGAATAAATAAGCTTTCCATTGATGTATGGTTTGTTGGGATAGGACAATATTTGGTCGAGATACAACTATTTAAAAATCTGGAATCTGATGGTGCAAAAAAATCTAAATACTGAGAAAATTGCCTTTGAAGTTGTCCAAATGAAGTTCTTAGCAATGCATATTACTAATCAAAAATTAAGTTGATATATTTACAGTAAGACATTTTCAAAATATCTGGATGGAACATGATCATTAATTACTATCCTAATGATTTTTGGCATAAAAGAAAAATCGATCATTTTAACCCATACAATGTATTTTTGGCTATTGCTACAAATATACCTGTGCTACTTAAGACTAGTTTTGTGGTCCAGGATCAAATATTATATTATGTTATGTTATGTTATGTTATATATTTATTATATTTCAAAGATTTGGGGTCAGTAAGCTTTTTTAGTAACTCTCGTATGCTCAATTCAGGCTGAATTAATTAAAAATACAGTAAAAACAGTAATATAGTAAAATATTACTAAAATTGTAAATACATTGAATATTTATTTTTTTGAAAACAACTGTGCTGCTTAATATTTGTATGTTTTTTTTGTGGAAAACGTGATACATCTTCCAGGATTTTTGATTAATTTAGATTATTATCAACATTAATCATTAAAATTAATCAAGTTAAAATTAATATAGATAGATAGATAGATAGATAGATAGATAGATAGATGATAGATAGATAGATAGATAGATAGATAGATAGATAGATAGATAGATAGACAGACAGACAGACAGACAGACAGACAGACAGACAGACAGACAGACAGACAGACAGACAGACAGACAGACAGACAGACAGACAGATAGATAGATAGATAGATAGATAGATAGATAGATAGATAATTTGATGAAGTGTTATACCTTGTTTCCGCCAGAATCCTGCAAAAATAAGTGATCAAATAAATTGTAGGTGATTAAACTGACACACACTAAAATTGTATGCAGAAAATAATAAATCACCAAACATCATCAAGGCTCAGAGCAAAAACAAAACACTTACCACCTCAGCCAGGGCTGAAATGACTTTTCCCAGGGTAGTGAGTGATTTATTGATGTTTGCCCCTTCCTGGGATGGAAAGAGTAAGTAGAAAATAGAATTACAATTCCAAACTCAAAATTATTGATGATATATATTGATGATAGAATAAAGCAGAATGCTGTCAAAACGTGAGAGAGAATAATAGAGGACAAATGGGGAAAGAGGCATTTGTAGATGGTAGATAACTACCGAGACTACTGAGATACTGAGGGAGTTAAATAGAGGGCATTAAAGGACAATAGACAATGGGGAATGGGAAGTGAACTTGGACAGCAAAAAAAAAAAAAAATTATATATATATATATTAGTCACCTTGAGCCGTGTGCCTTTGGCTCCAGTGGAATCTGCTCTCTCACTGCCGGCTAAATCCACCAGACTGATTTTGCTGACCTGCCAAGGAAGTTCAGAAGAGGTCAATAATGAACATGCTGAGAAATGGACGAGCCCATATCGCCTTTCACACCATCCATACAGAAAAAAAAAACTCCCAATGTCAAAAGTCATCTAATACAGCCCTGTGTAAGGGTGGGAGAAAAGTGGCCTAACCTCTTGTTCTAAACTGAACTGTTTATTGTGACTGACAGGGTCTGTAATATGCAACAGCAGCGTGTACCTTTTCTGAAGTGTTGTCTGTCTCAGAGTCAAAACGCTTCTGGGTGAAGATGATGTTGAAGACAGCGTGTGAACGGCTGCTGGTCTCATTCATGTTAGTGGCTGCTACTGTCCTGGATAACAGAATATCACCATTCAGAAACTTCATTCATATTAAGAGCTCAGACTCCAATCCATGGGAAGTGCTGTGTGTGTAGAGTTTTCTCAAGTCTCTTTAAATCATATCAAATCATTTGTGCTAATTTCTGCCTCTGTGAATCATTTTGATCTTGTTCTTAAATTGAATGATTAACAAAATGTTTCACTGATGTATTTACATCCAATCTTTAATTCCATTCAGACATTTGAAGGCGGTATGACTTTCTTTTTTGGAAATGTATACTTTCATTGAGTTAAAATGTACTAAATTGAGCAAAACTGACAGTTAACTTTATTTAAATAAACTTACTATATATATTCATTAAATAATCCAACTCAACAAATATATTAAGTAGAAAAAACTATGGAAGCCAGTTTCCGCCACTGAATAAAAAATATAAAAGGTAATTATGGCTTTTTTACTCACAATTTTGACTTTTTTTTCTCAGAATTGCAATATATAAAGTTAGTGTGAATTGTGAGATATAAACTCGCAATCCTTAGAAAATATCAGTCCCCTTGGAATTGGACTTTATAACTTGCAATTGTGAGAAAAAAAGTCAGAATAGCGGGAAAAAAGTTAGAACTGTGAGATATAAATGTGAAATTCTGAGAAAAAAGTCAAAATTACAAGTTTACATCCCACAACTCTGAATTTATAACTCTCAATTGTGAGTTTATATCACACATTTCTGACTTAATAGCTCAGAACTGCAAGTTTATATCTTGCAAATCCAACTTTATCTTGCAATTCTTACTTTTTTACTCGCAATTGAGAAAAAAAGTCAGAATTGCCAGTTTTATTTCTCACAATTCTGACCTTTTATCTTGCAATTGCAAGTTTGTATCACGAAATTCTGAGAAAAAATGTCAGAATTACGTTTATATCTCGCAACTCTGACTTTATATCTCATAATTCTGACTTTATAACTCGCAATTGAGTAAAAAAAAAATCTGAATTGCAAGCTTATATCACACAATTCTGATTTTATAACTCGCAACTGCAAGTTTGGCATAAAAAGAGTTTTCACCACTGATAATGAGAAATGTTACTTTGTTACTTGTTATTCAAAATGTGCAGCAAATCAGCATATTACAAATTTTGCTACAAATTTTCGACCTCCTAATTATTTAATTCATTAATTAGCTCCCGTCTGTTTTGCCAAACACCAACTTACATAACAGGCTAAATGTATAGCGTAGGAGGAAAGTGTAGTGTATTGGGAGGGGTGTATCTCAACACGTTGAGATTAAAGGACTGTTGATTGACGCTAAGATGAGGAAACAGCAATGTACTAACATAATGCCTTCTGGAATTAAATAGTCCATTTGTTTCCATGATGATAAGCCTGAATAATAAGCAAATATTTGTTTTCCTCTCAATGTGGCCATGAAGACCTTGAAAAAAACAAATGTGACCAGGACTGAACTGAGGAGTGAGACCAGTGGTTTGGTTATTTCTGGAAGCCAGAATAGAATAGAATAGAATAGAATAGAATAGAATAGAATAGAATAGAATAGAATAGAATAGAATAGAATAGAATACTTTCACACTGTGCCAAAATAACTATAATTATTAAACAGCAGTTCTGAGATTCTAGTTTGAGCTGATCATGTCCTCAGACTCAGAAATGATTTGTTTCTATGGCAACACTCAAAATCTCCAAAATTCCATGTATGGCTTTGTTTGTGAGAAAAAAAAAATAGAGCTGCAAAATGATTAGTCGTGATTAATCGATTCAAAATAAAAGTTTTATGTTTGCGTACTATATGTGTGTGCACTGTCTGTATTTATTATGTGTACATATCAATACACACACATACATGTACACATTAAGGAAAAATATGCTAGATTTCTATGTCAAATATTTATATTTACATATAAATTATATACAAGTGTTTATATACAAATACATAAAATACATACAGTACACATTTTTTTTAATATATACACATATATATAAACACTTTTATTTTGAATCGATTAATCGCGACTAATCGTTTTGCAGCTCTAAAACAGTCATAATTGTGAGAAAAAAGTTAGAATTGCGAAAGATAAACTAGCAATTGCGAGAAAAAAATCATAATTGCAAAATATAAACTTGCAATTGTGAGAAAAAAGTCTGAATTGTGAGATTATATCACGCAATTCTGACTTTATAACTCTCAATTGTGAGTTTTTTTACGCAATTCTGAGAAAAAAAGTCAGAATTTGCTTTAAGTGACAACAAATAATTGAATGACTACATTAATTCACCTCTTTATGTTCTCACTAAATGTTTAAGAACAAACAGACTCTACCTAGCTTTAATAAAATGGCTTCTCAAACAGAACTCAAATATTAGTTCAGGTCTCTGACTATTTGTTTAAGTTGTTTTTGTGGCAGAATCCATTTTGGTTTCATAACATACAGTAATGACAGGCAAATCAGAGAATTTGAATATCCCCATTAATAATTATGTGTTTAATATACACTACCATTAAATACACTACCATTCAAAAGGTTTTAGTTTTAGGTGTTTATATTTTTTGTGAAAATGTTGATACATTTCTACATGATTCTTTGATGAATAGAATGTGTGAAAAAATATATTACTAAAAAAAAAATTGTCTTTACTGTCACTTTTAGTCAGTTTAATGTGTCCTGGATTATTACAATATTAATCTTTTTAGAAAAATCTTCCTGACCCAAACTTTTGTAGAGTTATGTAAAATGAATAGTTTTTACTTGTTGAAAATTCATATTACAGTACAGAGATGACATGAACATAGAATAGAATAGAATAGAACAGAACAGAATAGAATAGAATAGAATAGAATAGAATAGAATAGAATAAAATAGAATAGAATAGAATACCTAGCCTTATTCCCAGAGTCCATCAGGTCTTGAATGTCATTATATGACGTGACAGCGAGTTTGGACAGATCCTCTACATATGGGCCCAGTAATGGGTGCTCTCGCACACGCAGATTTCCTTTGTTTTTTGGGTTTAATAGATCTCGTACCCTTTCACAGTAAATCTCCATATAGCTAACCTGAAAGGATAAAAATATTAGACTGTTAAAAGCACAAAACACTATCACTCAGTCTAATTGAGGATTAATACAAAAGACACAGTCAACTATCCAACAAATATTGCTGAAGTCTTAATGACATGCTAAATTTTTCGCACAGTGTTTAAATTAAGAAAATGGTTTGAGTAAATCTTACCTCCACAGAATAGGACATGTTGTTATGAGTATTACTGTCATTAATCTTGGTGAAAAGGTCTTCACACAGCTAATAATTAGGATGGAGGAGAGGAGAGAAAAGAAAAAGACAGACATAATAAAAAGAGATTAGTAAGCGAATAATCATTTTCTTATTATGTTTACTTGTCAGCTTGGTGTTTGACTTCTCATTTAATTCAGTTTGAACTGATCTTGTTTACACTGCCTCTGAATACATTATCAATTTCCTGTTTATACAGCATTGCCAATGTGACAGGAGAGACTATGTGTGCTTTAGACACCCAAAAAGCCACATTTGCAGGTAAATATTGGCATAAGTGCTTAAATTGATATTTGTAAACGCTTATTCGTCTTCATAGTTTACCAGTGGAATGATCCCCTGCTGGTCCTTCTCCTGTCTGCCCATCATGGTATAAGATTTACCAGCCCCAGTTTGGCCGTATGCAAAAATACAGACATTGTAGCCCTCAAAAGCATGAAGTAACATTTCCTCTCCAATGTCTCTGTACACCTGCTGCTGGGAGGCATAGTTGATATCTTCTGGCTGTGGACAGATGAAGAAAAGTATTCTATCATCTTTTGAATGTTACATGTTTTGTGTGTTTCACTGTAAGTAATGCTGATTTAATTTCTTTTTGTACTAGTTCTGACTTACCGAGGTATGTGACCAGTAGGAGTAATCAAAATTGAAGCTTTTGTTTTCTTTGGGTGCTTTGGGGTTGATGATAGCTGAAAGACAAGGCAAAGAATGGCAGAGAATGAATAAGGTTAATAAAACATGTTGGAGATCCAGAGTGGACATCTAATGCTTTGTTGTCAGCCACTAAATGGCCGCCACACAGTCAATAAGTGCTGAGTCACTGTAGTTTGTCTAAACAGGTCCATGTGGATGTGCTCTGAAACACTGCTGCTCCCATCAGAGATAAATGAAAGTCAGCACAGGGAGGCAGGAATCACACCAGACAGTAATTATGTTCATTTGAATATGGTAATGAGTGTAAATGAAAATGACCTACTAGCAGGCATCGTCACAGGAAGATTTGAGTCATCGGAAATTACGTAGACAAAGTTAATTCTTTAGGTGCACGAGCTACTATAAAATGAACTAGTATAACACGTCTTTTCTTAAAACCATATAAAATAAAGTTTTAAAGTTTGGGATCAGTAAGATATTTTTATGTGCAAAAAAAAAAATAGTAATATTGTTAAATATTATTACAGATTAAAATATTTTTTTCTCATTTCATATTTTTTAACATGTAATTAATTCTCATGATGGCAAAGCTGAATCTTCAGCAGCCATTTCTGCACTCATTAGTATCACATGATTCTTTAAAAATCATTCTTCGAAAACACTTCTTATTATTATCAATGTTAAAAACGGTTACAACTTTGAAGAACTGCATTTTTTTAATAGAAAATGTTTGTAACATTAGAAATGCCTTTATTGTCACCTTTGATCAATGTAAAAAATGTTTTAATGTTAAAAACAGTTACAACTTTGTGAATTTATTACAAATAAAACAACTGAAATAAGTACATTGCATAAGTATTCATACCTTAACTCAGTACTGATGAACAGACAGTTTAGATGAACTGCATTTATTTGAAATAGAAAATGTTTGATCAAAGGTGACAATAAAGGCATTTATAATGTTACAAACATTTTCTATTTCAAATAAATACAGTTCTAAACTGTCTATTCATCAGTTAAGGGTATGAATACTTATGCAATGTACGTATTTCAGTTGTTTTATTTGTAATGAATTCACAAAGTTGTAACTGTTTTTAACATTGATTAAATTTTTTTTTACATTGATAAAACACTGTTTTTACATTGATCAAAGGTGACAATAAAGGCATTTATAATGTTACAATGTAAAAACAGTGTTTTATCAATGTAAAAAAAAAAAAAAAAAACGTTTTAATCAGTGTTAAAAACAGTTACAACTTCGTGAATTCCGCCACAACCCTACAAAGAGTTGTGTTTGAGAATGTAAGAAATCAAGGTGAAAAGCAAACTGCACACAACCTGAGGTCAGTGTTCAAAGCCTGCTGTGTTACCCAGCCATAAATGTCCTTCAGGAGATCAGATTTCATATAATCCTTAAATGAGGTACAAGTAAACATATTTAGTTTACTGTCCATCATTGAGTTCTAAAGCATGAGACTCATCTCAGGCTCTAACTATATCTCTCTGGACAATTTCATCAATAATTCATAATACAGTAGAAGTGAATAAAATAAAGGTGGAGATGGGGGTGGTGGACACCAGAAGTACTGTCACAGCAACGACCTTTTAAATATTTAAATACTGTGTAGTGATTGACAGGATTAAATGAACTTGCTCCTCCTGAACTCTCCTTTAGAAGCCGATTTTAGAGATTTCCTTTGCACCATACTCCACAAAAAGTACTGCATTAACACATAAGATACTCACAACTTGAGAAAACTAGAACTACCCCACTAAAAATCTGTATATAATGAATTAACACCCGTTATGTAAGAGAAATGCATTGCCAAAAACACTTTGCATCTTGGAGGAAACCATTTAAATAGACTTGGCTTGTGTGAAAATATGAAGGATAACCGTGCAATTTGCATCTACTTACAGAGCAATAAACAGTCGCTGAAATCATGTACCTGCATGTAAACTACCTTTCTAATCATTTCCTGATGTTTATTAGTAGCTCAGAACATCATTAACGGAACGTCTTTCGTCAGCCTTACTCACAGGCAGCCCACACACCACCACAGACGCCACAGTCAGGAGTCTGACAGGCAGCATGAGCTCTGACAGAACATACTGTCTCTGTTCTGAAATACATCTCAGCTGCCATATGGTGGGATGTGCAAGACCAAAAACCAAAACCGCTTAAAAATAGGCCTTTAAGTAAACTGTATTAAATATTCTTAATCAACCATGAAGCAAAAAGCCACAACAACCATGAAAAGGGCAGTTGAAGTACACATATTTTCAATACATGCTTGAGCAACCATTACTGGACTGAGAAATTGAATTTAGTCAACTGGTGATGAGGAAAGTTTTTCTGAACACACACACACACACACACGCACGCACGCACGCACGCACGCACGCACACACACACACACACACACACACACACACACACACACACACAGAGAGAGTGGTATTTCACACGCACATAACTAACATAAACAGACAACAAAAAAGCCATAAGATAAATGTGATGAATTAAGTTTCCCTCAACCCACACAATGTGCTCTGACCTCAAAAAAGGGCAATTCAAGGATGACCTTCAGAAAGTCAATAGGTTGAAAAGGATTTTCTGCACTAAGCAAACACTTATCTTGGTTCTTCAGGGACACTTGGTCAATGAACTGAATGCATTTGATTACACACTGTAGTTCATTGATCTATGTGTTTAATTTTATACACAATGCAATATGATCTAAATGAATCCTATACTAATAAAAAGTACAATAATATGTATACAGTATCTTGCAGTATCTCTTTTTTTTCATGTATTTATGTTGCTGCCATGTTATACTGTTTTAAAGAACTCTTTATTCACATCACTCTACACTCCAGACACCAAAGCAAAGCAAAAACAGACCATTCTTCTCCTCATCTCTTCACCTCTCAAGCTCTGTCAGCTTGGATGGGGTCTGGCAGACATTTTCAGATTTCTCCAGAAATATTTGGGTTCAAGCTCAGGCTGTGGCTGGACCACTCAAGGACATTAACGGAGTTGTCTATAAACCACTTTTGCTGTGTACTTAGGGTCATTATCTTGTTGGAACGTGAACCTTATGCCCAGTCTGAGGTTCTGAATGTGGAATGGGTTTTTATTTAGGCTATTGGGCGTTCCTCTTACTCTGATGAGCCCCTCAGTCCCTGCCACTGAAAAACAGCCCCACACCATGAGGCTGCTATCAACACACTTTACTTCTGGGATGGTACTCTTCAGGTGATAAGCAGTGCCTGGTTTCCTTCATACATGATGCTTGGAATTGAGGTTCAGCAGGCCAGAAGATCTTGTTTCTCACAGTCTGAGGGTCCTTCGGGTGCTTTTTTGCAAATACCAAGTGTGTTTCCATGTGTCTTCATTGAGGAGAGCATTGAGGCTTGCCACACTGCCATAAAGGCCAGATTGGTTGAGTGTTGCATTGATGTTTGTCCTTCTGTAGGATTCACCTATCTCCACTTATGATCACAGAGCTCAACTAGAGTGACCATCAGCTTCTTGGTCACCAGTCTAACCAAAGCCAGCCCTTCTCCATCAGTTGCTCTGTTTGGCCCGGAGACCAGCTCTAGGAAGAGTCCTGGTTGTTTCAAACTGCTTCCATTAAGGGTAACGGAGACTACATCATTCTGTGAACCTTCAATGCAGCAGATCTTTTTCTGAACTCTTCACCAGGACTGTGGCTTGATGCAATCCTGTTTCTGAGCTCTACAGGCAGTTTTTTTTACCTCACGGCTTGGTGTTTGGTCTGATATGCATTTTCAGCTGTTAGACATTTTATTAAGACATGTGGCTTTCTAAATCATACCCATCCAATTGAATTTGCCACAGGTTAACGCTACTTGAAGTGTAGTAACATCTACAAGCAATAAAAATGCTCCTAAGCTAAATGTCGACTGTCCCAGATAGGGGTATGAATACTTATGCAATGAAATTGTTTCAGTTTTTTTATATTTAATAAATTTGCATGTTAAAAACCTGTTTTTTGCTTTGCCAATATGGTGTATGGAGTGTAGATTGATTTAATTTAAATAAGTCATTTAAAGAAGTTTAACATAAGGTAGCAACATAAAATGTGAAAAATACAAAGCTTTGTATGTTACATTGCTGCTGCATCAGCTGCTAATTTGGCCTTATTAATGATCCCATAAACAAGCTCTTAAATGATTTGATTCACTGAAAAAATGACAACTGTCATTTACTCACTCTCATGTTGTTACGAATTAAAACACATACTCAGACACACTTCACCTCACACACTTAACAGCTTAATGAAAAGGAAGATTTTCTGTGAATGCCTTAAATTTCAGTTGCTTCACACTTAAATCTAGCATACAAACTGAGAAAAGCCATGTGCACTGTTATAATACTTCATCTCCAAAACCCAGGTTGCAGAATGTAATTTTGTTCTTCAATAATGCAGGACTATTTCAGTTCTAAATGCTGTGAAAAATTTGATTTGACCATTTTATAGCCTAGCAATTTAACAAAAAATGTTACTGAACTTCATAGTTGCAGCATTACAGTTTCAGATACAATATAAAACATATTTATGGCTCTTTCTCTCTCTTCCTCTCTTTCACACACACACAGAGCTGCCAAGTAACAGAAGGACATGTCATTGCATAATCCCTCCTGTAAATCTCTGTGCTACTTTTCATCTATATCACTCAAGCAAAGCTAATGTCTGAAAAAAAAAACATTCATCTGCTAACTAAAGCACACACAGGACAACTGACCTCCAAAAATTAGCAAATCTAATTCATCTACTAATAAAACAAATGTAATCTAAAAACGGCTTAAAATAACCTAATTATTTTGCTCTAGTTGAAACCATCAAAACACATTTTAAGCATGTTAATCTGAACATCACATACATTAAGCAACATCCTGCAGCCATGTTATACAACGCAGGAAGCCCAATTCTAAAATGGCCAGCCACACTTAAGGAGTTGGAGTGAAATAATTCATTCACTTGTGTCACTAAAATGGACGGACCCTTTCACCCAGTCTATACATCTGTGGTTAACTGTCTTGAGGGCAGTTCAGAACCGGCTGTACATCAGAGTATATGAGTTATAATAATAGCACCGCATAGCCCACGGGACATCATGCGTCATCGGTATAGAAGCACTGCCATGTTACATCCACTCTTGTTGCAAGTTGCAAAAATGTGTTTGTATGTGTGTGCCAAATAGCCAGCCAGCTAAAGGAGGAGGAATGCTTTGAAAAGGGAATAAAATGTTTTTTGTTATTAAAAAAACAAATAAGCAAGCCCAGCCCAGGTGACAAAAGTAACGCCTAAGTAATGTAATGCATTATTTTCATAAAAAGTAACTAAGTAACACAATTATTTACTTTTTATGGAGTAATGCAATATTGTTATCCATTACTTTTAGAAAGTAACTTTCCCCAGCACTGTGTATGTGTGTGTGTGTGTGTGTGTGTGTGTGTGTGTGTGTGTGTGTGTGTGTGTGTGTGTGTGTGTGTGTGTGTTTGTTTGTGTGTGTGTGTGTGTGTGTGTGTGTGTGTGTGTGTGTGTGTGTGTGTGTGTGTGTGTGTGTGTGTGTGTGTGTTTGTTTTTGTGACATATCAGGACACAAATTTGTGTAATGACATGGGTGTGACATAGGTATTACAAGGAGAGGGTGACTTATGAGGACATTGTCCCATGTCCCCACTTTTCAAAAGGCTTATAAATCATACAGAATAATTTTTTTTTTTGACTCCTGTGAGGGCTAGGTTTAGGTGTAGGATCAGTGTAGGGCGATAGCAAATATGGTTTGTACAGTATAAAATCAATAGAAGTCTATGGGAAGTCCCCACAATTCACAAAAACAATCCTGTCTGTGTGTGTGTGTGTGTGTGTGTGTGTGTATACAGTGTTGGGGTAACGCATTACAAGTAATGTGAGTTTCGTAATCTGATTACTTTTTCAAGTATCTAGTAAAGTAATACATTACTTTTAAATTTAGAACTAAATATCTTTTCAAATAAGTAACACAAGTTTTTTGTGATTAAAAAACAAATAAGCAAGCCCAGCCCAAGTGACAAAAAGTAATGCAAAAGTAACGTAACACATTATTTACCATGAAAAGTAACTAACACAATTAGTTACTTTTTATGGAGTAACAATATTGTAATGCATTACTTTTAGGAAAGTAATTTTCTTTTTGTGACATATCAGGACACAAATTGGTGTAATAACATGGGTATGACATAGGTATTACAAGGAGAGGGTGACTTATGAGGACATTGCCCATGTCCCCACTTTTCAAAAGGCTTATAAATCATACAGAATACGTTTTTATGAGAATGTAAAGATATGCACAGTCTCCTGTGAGGGCTAGGTTTAGGTGTAGGGAAGGTGTAGGGTGATAGCAAATATCGTTTGTACAGTATAAAAACCATTACGCCTATGGAATGTCCCCACAATTCACAAAAACAAACATGTGTGTGTGTGTGTGTGTGTGTGTGTGTGTGTGTGTGTGTGTGTGTGTATACAGCATTGGGGTAATGCATTACAATTAATGTGAGTTTCGTAATCAGATTACTTTTCCAAGTAACTAGTAAAGTAATACATTACTTTTAAATTTAGCTTTTGGTTATTAAAAAACAAATAAGCAAGCCCAGCCTAGGTGACAAACGCAATGCATTATTTTCCACAAAAAGTAACTAACACAATTAGTTACTTTTATATGGAGTAACACAATATTGTTATACATTACTTTTAGTAATGTATTTTTTCCTAACACTGTGTATATACTGTGTATATATATATATATATATATATATATACACACACATATATATACAAATACACACAACAAATTACGAATTGGTGTGTGATACATGCACACACACACACCAATTCATAATGCTTTAGTTTGTTTTCTCATTTTATTATAGTGCAAAAGTGTTCAACATTTAACACTGAGCTAGTAAATTGCATTTATGTGACAGTCACCGTGGTAGCGCTGATCGTAAGTGTTCTGTTGCTAGGAGCCAAGCAGGTCACATTCTGGAAACTGTGATGGGTTAGGAGTCTACTAACCAATCAAACCAATCAGTGCTAATGATGCTAACCTTGAGATGCCACTGCTTGAATTATTCATAGCAGTCAGGGTGTCTGATTTCATGCTTCTGGTCTGTAATATTCCGACATGAAGTAGGTTGTTAAAACACTTTTAATACATAAAGAGGTCAGTCGTCAATAATGGTCTTCTTGTGCTGTGAATGGCTACCGAAACTCTTTCCCTTCCTCTAATCATCTCTCCTTTCCTCTGCTCTCAATAATGACAATGATTCACATCCACCCTTCTCAGCAACGGTTACATCAGCGTCATGACCGAAGCGGTAAATGCTCAAACCTAATAAGGAGGAGGATTTTTAATCACTTTTAATGCCCACAGGAGAACGTGGCGACTGCTGACGTTGGGGTGTGTGTGTTTTGGGCTGCTGGGTTTTAGGTTTCATTGAGTATGTATGTGTGTAACAGTTTGTAACCAGTGTGTCTATTAAAGGTCAAACAAAAGGTCATTGTAAATGGTGACCTTATAATAAAAAAAAAACTTTTCCATTAAAGCTAGTTGACTATATATCAGTTTTATTATAGTCAGTTGAATATATGTAATTTTCCATTATAGCCAGATGACTGCTCTCCATTTTTCCATTACAGCCAGATGATCATGCATTAGACTTAAAATGATAAGTTTAATTTGAATGAAAACTGCCAAGGAAGGTGAAGACTACTTCACCAAGATGCATTAATTACCTTATAGTGAGAGGTATGGTCTGGAATCTACAACACTGCTGTTAGACAGCTTTACACTCTATAGTTTTGTTGCCTGAGACAAATTTCAGGTTTGTGAATCAGCACTGTGTTCACGCCACTGAATAAAAAAATAAAGAAAGATCATTGTGACTTTTTATCTCACAATTCGGACTTTTTTTCCTCACAATTTTGATTTTACATCTTGCAATTCTGACTTTGAATGTTGAGATATAGACTCGCAGTTGCGAGTTATAAAGTCAGAATTGTGAGACAGAAACTCAAAATTCAGAGAAATAAAATCAAATTTGTGAATATTGAATAGCCAGTCTGTGTCTCACAATTGTGACTTTTATTCTTAAAATTGCAAGTTTATACCTGGTAATTCTGATTTTTTTCTCACAATTGTGTGATATAAACTCGTAATTCTGAGAACATATCTTTTTTTCCCCTAAGATCTGGACTTTATATCTTACAAGTGCGAGTTTATATCATGCAATTCTGACTTCATAACTGGCAATTGCAAGTTTATATCACTCAATTTTGACGTTAAACTGGCAATTTGGAGTTTATATCACGCAGTTCTGCAAAAAAGAAGTCAAAATTGTGAGTTAATATCTCAGAATTCTGACTTCATATCTCGCAATTGTGAGTTTATATCACGCAATTCTGAGAAAAAAAGTCAAAATTGTGAGTTTACACCTTGCAATTCTGACTTTATAACTTGCAATTGCGAGTTTATATCTCACAATTCTGACATTATAACTCTCAATTGGGAGTTTGTATCGTGCATTTTTGAGAGAAAATTCAGAACTGTGAGATGTAAACTCACAAATGCGAGAAAAAAGTCAGAATTTTGACATAAAAAGTCGCAATTAACTTTTAACATTTTTTATTCAGAGGTGGAAATGGGCTTCCATAGAAATGTGATAAATCTCTGCCATAAATCTGCACCTCTGATGGAGATCAGGCAATGTTGTAAATTTTGCATTGCAGTCATGTTGTTCAATTGCTCCTTTGTGCTGTCAACAGGACTATTGGGACCAATGTAGTGCCTGAAATGTGTATTGCACATTCTGAAATAAAAGATCAATGATGTTACACAGTGCCCCAATGCCTTTACCAAAGATCTCATTGGGATGATATAGCAAATAACATCCATAAAGGACCATAAAAAGCGCAGCTTTATCTTAATCAAAGTTCTAGATTCTCTTAAAGACTCTAGACTCCATTTCCATGCGCTCCAGTCTTAGTCAATAAAAAGAAGGGAATTCTGGGAGTGATGAGATCAGTGGAGCATCATTTAGCACTTTGATGACAACACGGCAATGGGATTCTCTTAAACTGTTAGCTAAAGTCTCTCCATTTCCATAATCACACAGATTCGTCAAATGGATAATTTGGTATCTTTTCTAAATGGACATATACCACATGCATAATTACCACAGTATCACTGAGAACATCACACAGAATTTACAGCAGCACTGAAACCGATGAACTCCCACGTTAGTGAAGCCTTTTTGCTGTTAGAAACCATTAGACAGAATCTTACATTAGTTTTCTCGCAGGGACCAGAGCTAAAATCTTCTGTGGCTTGGTAATGAGACAATTTCCTACGAAAAGGAAACTCTTTTATAGGAACCTAAAAGCCTGTGTGAGCGGCCCAATGGTGCCTCAGTGATAGCAGGGTGGCTTAAACCAGTCAGTGCTGTCAATCACTCAGCTTTCCACTATTCTACAGCTTTGTGGGAACTCGGCTATTGACCCATCTCAAGCTGGCAGCGGTGACAAAGCAGCCAGCGTGGAGCACAAAAGACACTCTCTGGGCTCAGACTCCCACCAACAACCAGTTATTTACACCCTCAGATTGAGACTGGGACTGGCCGCTCTCCAAATTACTGCTGAGTAGAAAGGCCCTTTCATGACATCATCGACCCTCTTGCCATACACCAAGTCTACTTTTCAAAGTAGCAAAGGACAACAGTGTGTTTGCATGTGTGTTTATGCATATTCTAGTAAAGTGCCCTACAGAATGCATTCACAAAGCCATAACTCTACATACACAACAAAAGGAAGTCAAACATGTTAAGTAATTCAATGTTTCACATTAGATTTTGAATAGATCTCTACCATTATGCAACTCCACTAGGCCTTTATACGGATCGGTTTAAGCAGCCTGGTGATTGTGTCGAGGGCTTTGAAAAGAAGTCTTTGAGTGGACTCTGAATAGCCACAGGCAAACCACACAGGCTGTCTGTGCAGGTAATCTTGCATTTCAAATGATGCTATGCTGTGCACTGGCTTACAGCATTGCTGTGCTGAGACAATGTCACAAAGGTGGTCAGGTTAGAGGCTCAGATGATGGGGAATAGATGAAAAAGCTGTTTTTATTTTATAATAACAAAAATCTGAAAAAAACTATAAACTACAATTTGAAGCAGACACTAAAAAATAATCCTCACTTATCTAAGAGAGTTAATGCACATAACATCTGGCAAACGGGAATGTACTCATTAAATATATACCTTTTACATTTTTTTTAATGTAATATTAATCAAAGTTGTCTTAATTAGGCACTGCCAGCTGTGCTTTACAATGCACCTACAATGTTCCAATTACCAATGCATCAAGAAGATGTGTTAAGGTCCTAAGTGTCAGAATTAATTTGTAAATGTTTAGAGTAATGTTAAATACTTTTATGACAGATTGAGAAGTGAACTTAATGTCTAATGCAAAAAAAAAAAAGTAAAATAAACCAGCCTGGACTTATTAATATTTACAGATTTTTATGTATACTCATGTTTACACACATATATTTGTATGTCTGGATATATGTTTAAACATACAAATGATTGGACATACTGACAAAACATATATTCAGTGGTTTTCAACATAATAATAAATAAATGTTTTTGAGCAGCATGTTAGAATATTAGAATGATTTCTGAAGGATTGTGTGACTGGAGTAATGATGCTAAAAATTCAGTTTTGAAATCACAGGAATAAATTACATTGTAAAATATATTCCAATAGAAAACAGGTATTTTAAATTGTAAAAATATTTCAACATTTTACAGTTCTTGCTGTACTTTGGATGAAATAAATGCAGACTTGGTAAGCAGAGGAGACTTAAAAATCATTAATAAACATTAAAAATCTTACTGTTCAAAAGCATACTAACTAACCCTAAACCAAACTCTATTCCTAACCACAACCCTGTAGTAAGCACATGCAAATTGAACATTTAACACAACCACTGGATCAAAACAATTACTAGGTTTAACCATATTTTACCCAACGCTGGGTTGTTTTTAATCCAGCATTTTTAGATTGCAGTGATGTTCATCTCTAACTATTAAAGATCTTACAGAAGGCTGACTTGCACAATCCATTTACAATGACAGTAAGTGTTTCTAGCGCTTTTGATGGCTCATTTCGCTATTGTTCAAGGTTCATTTCACCCATTAAAACAAACAACTGGGTGTATTAGGCTTTTATCCTCACTGTTATCACTCTAGAACAATGTCATATTTACATTACACACCACTAGCTTAGTGCTCTCACAACAAAAATGGCTTCCAGGTTTGCCAGATCTCATCTCCTTCGTAAAACCCTTGATCTAAGCTGTACAACAATACTGTGGTGTAATATTACACCTGCCATCATCGTTTTTACAAATAGACAAAGGTATAACAAATGGCGTAGAGCTTTTTACTAGTTTCTTTTGACTCATTCTAGTTTTTGATGTAAACATCAACACTCTATCAAAAACTACCTCAGGTACAGAGACGATGGTGGACACATTGTTTTTTCTCAAGGAACACAAGGTGGAAAGGAGGAAGCTAAATTAGGCCAAACTCTAAATATTTCACAAGCTCTCATTCATTATTGACCAATGGCTTCGCCCAGCCGGGCAGATTAGAAATCAAATCTCTCTCCAGTCAACCTTCAGTTGCCTCAATTCTTCGAGCACATTCACACGGCTAGAATCAAGAAGTCTTCAGCTTCATGATGACATTATAGAAAATTTGTTTAATGTGAAAATGGACATTTACAAAGGAGTACAGCAATATCCCAATTCCAATTTAAAATAATATTAATATTTAACCTTTTTATAACATTCTACAGTACACTATAGGATAAAATGGAAAAAGAATAATAAAGTGGAGACCAGGACTTTTTTTTTGTTAATTAATTAGTTAATTCTTTCGGGTACATTTAACTCTTGCAAGTCAATAGGTACATACTTTAATGTCTTGACCGCAAAAACAATTACTGTCTAGGAAAAAGGAACAGTTCATTAAACACTTACTGACCTCTGCCAACTCTACACTATTGTTCAAAAGATTGGGGCCATCAAGTTTTTGAGTTTTTTTTTAATAAGAAATTTACAGTTGAGGTCAAAATTTTACATCCCCCGGCCATTTCAGAATCTGCAAAATGTTAATTATTTTACCAAAATAAGAGGGATCATACAAAATGCGTGTTATTGTTTATTTAGTACTGACCTGAATAAGATATTTCACGTAAAAGATGTTTACATGTAGTCCACAAGAGAAAATAATAGTTGATATTTTATAAAAATGACCCGGTTCAAAAGTTTACATCCCCTTGATTATTAATACTGTGTTCTTACCTGAATGATCACAGCTCTGTGTGTGTGTGTGTGTGTGTGTGTGTGTGTGTGTGTGTGCGTGCGTGCGTGCGTGCGTGCGTGTTTGTGTTTTAGTGATAGTTGTTCATGAGTCCCTTGTTTATCCTGAACAGTTAAACTGCCTGCTGTTCTTTAGGAAAATCCTTTAGGTCCCACAAATTCTTTGGTTTTTCAGAATTTTTGTGTATTTGAACCCTTTCCAACAATGACTGTATGATTTTGAGATCCATCTTTTCACACTGAGGATAACTGAGGGACTCATATGCAACTATTACAGAAGGTTTAAACGCTCACTATTGCTCCAGAAGGAAAAACGATGCATTAAGAGCCAGGGGTGAAAACTTTTGAACAGAATGGAGATGTGGAAATAAGTTTTTTCTTATTTAGCTTAAATATTTTTTTTTTTTAATACTGCCTTTCCAAGGCTACAGAAGATCGTTACGTTTCCCAAAAGACAAAATAAGTTAAATTTACCCTGATCTTAAAATTAAGTTTTCAGATCAGTACTCAATAAACAATAACATGCATTTTGTATGATCCCTCTTATTTTGGTAAAATAATTAACATTTTGCAGATTTTGAAAGGGGGTGTAAACTTTAGTTAAATTGATCAAACGTGACGGTAAAGACATTTATCATTTTTCAAAAACAGCACAACTGTTTTCAACATTAATAACAATAAGAAATGTTTCTAGAGCACCAAATCAGCATATTAGTATGGTTTCTGAAAGATCATGTGCCACTGAAGACACCGAACATGTGACAACTTGCCCTAACCTGACAATTATGAATAATACACTTGTCCTATCAGCATAGTTGTACCTTTCAGTACACACACACACAAACACACACACACAAACACATCTTCTACCTCATCTAACCATTTATAATATCTTGAATTTCTGCTCCTTTACAGCACAATGCCTCGACAAAGAAAATGATGTCTCCTCATTAGTTGCTTTGAAAATGTCCACTCACCCTACCAGGCAAACAACCGGTTGCCTAACAAGCGTCAAAAACAGCAAACCAAAATCGATCACAAGCAATTACAGCTCTAGTGCTTGTTGACATTGCTCGTTGTCAGCTGTGATAAGTTCATTGCAACCTCCCTCTATTTTTTCTCAGTTTTAATAACTCTCAATTTCTGTAGCCGCATTAGATTAATGGCCGACTATGAAATTAATGTCGGATCAGATTTACTGGTAGTTTATTCGCCCCCAGTCCACTGATCAGTTAACTACTATCCCACATCATCTCAAAATGGCTGCCCTTATGAAATCCGGGCAGATGAGGTCAAACACTCAGACAGGGCCTATAAATACGCAACATACGTAAGTGAAAACAACGTTAAGACACACAATAAAAGTCATGCTCTATAAACTTGGGTAATTTCTGGAGTATGAGCGATTTAACTGGTGGATGTTCCAGATGGAAACACAGGGGCTCAGGTGCAGTTGGATACTTACTGGTTGTGTTTCCTGACATCTGGATGATGCACTTGGACTCTTTACTCATCTCACGAGAGTTGAAGGGGCGGACTCTGACCGCCACCTTCACCGAGGCCCCTGCCATGGTGCCTCTGTTTATGTGCTGGAAGCACTTTTTCAAAAGTCCAGGTCACTGCTCACACCTGCAAAGAAAGAAACATTATGACACTGATGTTAACAAACAGAAAACTGGAATAATTATATCTGTATTATCTATTATGTACAGTAAAATCTATATTCCTTCATCTATGTGCAGAACTTCTGAAACAAAGAAAGGATGTTACTCCTTTTGTAGTTCCATTACTATACATGAGCAGCGAAATATTGATTTAGACGTTCTCAATTGGAAATTGAATTACACCTACTTTCGGGAAGGCTGTAAATCTTAGCTGCCTATCACCATAGCAACTATGAGTATGATTTCTGTTGTATCTATAAAGAAGTGACAGCCATGACAAGCAAAAACAAGATTTCAGTGGCAACTTACAACGGGGTTAAGCAATAAATCCAAAAATGCTCAATATTTAGATGTTCAGGAAGACTGTGTGTTTATATGACCTCACCATAAAAGGATCATGCACGGTCAGCTACTGATCTAGAGAGATACTCGGCCCGGCAGCAACAAAAGAATTGCACGGCTGGCTAAATGTCAGTACGCTTCCTAGGATTACAATAACAGATAACAGAGCTGGCTGCCACAAACTCGGAGTCCAGCTCACCCTTCTAGTCGGAGCAAAATGGAGGTAATGTGTCAGGGAAGATTTATGACCTATAAGCCTCAACCTCGTTTTCAACGAGTTCTGCTTCTGTTTATGAACGTGTTTGCTTCGTTAACTAAGAGGTTTATTTGAATAAATGTAAAAGAGCTCATATTGCGATTTTATGTGAGCTGCATTCTGGGTTTTTCAATTAAGCTAACATCACGCTGAGTCACATTCTGGTGTGTCGGAGTGGCTTCAGTTTCTCTCATTACTCTCCAAATACTTAGGCTACTTGACTTAACACACAACCTCAAAGGCAGTCATTGAGTTATTGAAAAGTATGAAATTGATTTTATAGTACATGTATTGTGATCAGCATGTTGATTAATCAACATATTCACATCCATTATGAACAAATGTACTTCATCTGGTAATATTACTTAATAAGCCTTTCTTAATTGACACCAATGACAGTAAACTGTCTCTTTAAGGCATTGATTTTACTTGATCTGATTCTTTAAAATCACTGTCAGTGGTGTAACAATTAAGTAAGACTTGTTAAATAATATTTTTGGCTTAAACATAACCAGTGAGTTTACATATTACCACATGAAGTAGGTTTGGATCAACATGAGGGTAAATAAATGATGACAAAATACTCATTTTTGGGTGAACTGTCCATTTAAGGCACTGCTTTTACTTAATCTGACCCTTTAAAATGACTTCATTGGTGTAACAATTAAGTATGACTTGTTAAATAATATAACTTGAAAATAACCAGTTAGTTTACATATTATCACATGAAGTAGGTTTTGAATAACATTAGGGCGAGTAAATGATGACAGAATTTTCATTTTTGGGTAAACTGTCCCTTTAAGGCACTGCTTTTACTTGATCTGACCGTTAAACAATTCCTGTCATTGGTATAACACTTAAGTATGACTTGTTAAATAATATTTCTGACTTGAACATAACCAGCTAGTTTACAGATTATCACATGAAGTAGATTTGGAACAACATGACGGTGAGTAAATGATGACAAAATTCCATTTTTGAGTGAACTGTCCATTTAAGGCACTGTTTTTACTTGTTTAGATCCTTGAGAATTACTGGAATTGGTGTAACAATTAAACAAGACTTGTTAAATTATATTTTTGAATTTAATAACTAATTAGTTTATATATTATCATATGTAGGTTTGGAATGACATGACGGTGATCAAATGATGACAATGATGATCCCTTTAAGGCACTGCTTTTACTCGATCCGACTCTTGAAAACGAAAGTCATTGGTGTAACAATTAGGTAAGCCAATTTTGGGCTTGAATATAACCATTTATTTTATACATTATCACATAAAGTAGGTTTGAAACAACATGAGGATGAGTACTGTAAATAATGACAAACTTTTCATTTTTGAGGTGAACTGGGCCTTTAAGGCACTGCTTTTACTTACTCTGACCGTTAAAATATTCCTGTCATTGGTATAACAATTAAGTAAGACTTGTTAAATAATATTATTGATTTAAAAATAACCAGTTACTTTACAGATTATCACATAAAGTAGGTTTGGAACAATCTAAGAGTGAGTAAATATTAACAACATTTTTAAATTTTGGTTAAACTGTCCCTTTAAGCCACTGCTTTTATTTAATCTGATCCTTGAAAATTACGGTAACTGGTGTAACAATTAGGTAAGATTTGTTGAATAATATTTTTGACTTGAATATAACAGTTAATCAACATATCATCACATATTAAGCCATATTAAGACATATCAGTTTTGGGCAAACTGTCCCTTTAAGGCACTGCTTTTATTTGATCAGACCTTTTAAAATGACTGTCATTGGTGTAACACTTAAGTAAGACTCTTGAAAATGACTGTCATTGGTGTAACACTTAAGTACGACTTGTTAAATAATATTTCTGACTTGAACATAACCAGTTAGTTTACATATTATCACATGAAGTAGGTTTGGAACATCATGAGGTTGAGTAAATGATGACAAAACTTACATTTTTAGGTGAACTGCTCCTTTAAGGAGCTGAATTTACTTGATCTGATCCTTGAAAATTACTGTCACTGGTGTAACAATTAAGTAAGGCTTGTTACTTGTTAAATAGTATTTTTGTTTTGAATATAACCAGTTATTTTACATATTATCACATGAAGTAGGTTTGGAAAAACATGAGGGTGAGTACATTTTTTTCTGCATATCCTGTCCCATTGCTTTTACTTAATATGACCCTTGAAAATGACTGTCATTGGTGTAACAATTAAGTAAGACTTGTTAAATAATATTTCTGAGTAGGATATAACCAGTTTGTGTACATATTATCTCATGAAGATTGGAACAAGGGTAAGTAAATGATGACAAAATTTTCATTTTTGAGTGAACTGTCTATTAGAGGTAATACTTTGCAGTGTAGATCATAAATCCATAACAGAATAAATCCATAACAGTCATTGCGCTGTCAACAAATGTACATTATTAATTTGTGTGGCATAGAAAGTAGAATATACTGTAGTGCTATTAGAGCACAGTGGGAATCATACGCAATTTCATAAGTGTGTGTTGCCAGCAGTCGCTATATTTTCCCCAACTTGCTATCATATTAATAATAATGATGATAAAACACGTCTGTAAAAATTAAAAAATAAAAAGAGTACAAATGATCATTCTTTCTCCGTTCTCCGGTAAATTCTGGAATCGTGATTCATTAGCTCTGTCCTAAAGACATTACTGTGTGGCTGCCAGCCTGAGACAATGAATGACAGTGCATTTATCCCGCCCGCACTTAGAAATATGTACACAAGGACAGAGGGCCATTTATGACGAACAACATCTGTTCCAATACTCAATGAAAAAAAGCACTTCTCTGTCATAATAATAATGTCTGGATTTGTTGACAGGCTCTTAATGGCCGCACCCCACGGCAGGCAGTCCCACCCTGGTGACCCAACACCAAATAAACAGACAGAGCCTCATTAATACTGCATTGTCCTCTAGAACACGCTAACAATGAAAAAAACTCTTACCTTTACAATGGTGATCCTGTGATGCTCTCAGCTATTGACTCTATAGATCAGCTCCCACTGCTGCCTCTTGTGCTGGCTTCTCAGATTCTCGTTTTTGAGCTCTTCCTCTGAAACAGTCTGCTTTTCCCTCTGTTTAACAGAAGGTCCTTATTTGTTCCAGCGAGGTGGAGCTGGATGTCCGGTGAGGCCTGTTTGTAAGAAGGAAGGCTTCTTGGAGGAGAGATCTTTGAGTGCTCTGTAATGTAGAAGCCAAAATGGCTCTGGTGGCTGCCTAGAGCAGTGATGCTGAGACTGACTGAACCAGTGACATCATCACTGAGGAAGGCAGTAGCATCAATGCAGTAGAGAGAAAGAGAGAGAGAGAGAGAGAGAGAGAGAGAGAGCAAGGGGGAGGAGAGAGAGGGGGGGAGGGGGATGGGGATTAGATTCCCCACGGAGTACTGTACGTACACACACACACACACACACACACACCCTTACGCACAAACATGGCTCTACATTACATGAGATTCAGTGGATAATGCTGGACTGCATGTGTGCGGTATATCAAAAGAAAGCAAGTAAATTGTAATTTTTAAGACTAAATAATATTTAATATTTATAAGAAGTCACCTCTAATCATTTTGATTTATTCAAGTGAATAGGACACTAAAAGAATATGATACCAGTATCTTTATGAAATATGCATTACAGAATAAAATTAGTCTATGTTGGGTTCATTTTAATGGCTATATAATGACAGTCAAAAATATAAATAAATATATAAATACATATACATTCATGTCAAAACGTATTAATTATTATTTAATTATAATGAATAGCTATATTTAAAAAAAAGACTTTATTATTATTTATTATTATTGTTGTTGTTATTACAACTTCTACACTTTAATGATCCATTCATATTTTTTAACTTTCTAAATAAATAAGTAGGTAGGAAATACAATAAAATTTTTCACATTACTTACTTGATGGTTTTTATTACACTGAATTGAAATAAATTGCGGAGAACTGTAAATAATATTTGACCTCATTTTGGCCTTTCCTTTGAGCTATCCGTCAAGAGAAATCAGCTTTCCAGTGGGATTATTCTCAGTTCACAAACTATTAGAGCAAATTGGACTGTGCTCTCCCCACAAATCCAGTAAACCCATGCAACACATTCATAAAGGAAGCTTTTCCCACTGACATTAATCCACCTCTATTCTTCTGACTCAGCCTCTGTTTGCATTCCCTAAAATCAGGAAGTGAATTAGACTGAAAGGAAATGACATGGTAAAGAACTATATCTCATTATGGAATCAAGATGAAGTATCCCATTAGCGTATCTTTATAAAATTTGCATTACTAAATAAAACGAGTAAATGTTGGGTTTCTAATAAGATGATAAGTACTTTAACAGTACAAATCAATAATTAAAGTAACAGTAACTAAAATATCAGAGAGCAAAATAGCTACATTTATGCTAAAAAGAGAAAGTGATTTTGAAAGAGTTAAGGATAACCAGCCATGAATAGCTTTTCAAGTCAAAAGCTATTTATTTACTGACTCTATAGCCACTATGTGCCCCAGCATACGTCAGAAAGAAAAATAAACAGACCAGCACATCAGTTTGTCTAAATGCTATAATGATGGTACAGTATTTCTGAGCAGTTCAAAGCAATTGTTTAGTCTGCCCATGTACAATAGAATAAAAGGCAGACAGACCATCCATGGCACATCCAGAACATACCACAGCACTGGCAGTAGCCATTTGGGTTTTATCCAAATTGGATACAAATGTCTAGATAATGAACTGGTCATTGGACTTCATCTGAAATTATTTCCTATTGTATTTTTTCCCCTTTTCATTCAGTTATTTTTTGCTTTTCTTACTCTTCCAAACTGATCTGATCTCATGAAGAAAATACAGTATACCTGTGGGAACTTCTTCGCAAAGACTCGAAATACGACATATTCGATGTGAAAAAGAGTGTTATTTTATTTCCCCGGAACAGATGAATGTACATATGGTACGTTTTATGTGATATTGGTTTTGTATGTGTCACCGCAGTTCTGACTTGACGTTTTAAAATAACGTACCAAAACTGATATTATGAACAAAAGCGAATGTGATGTAAAAACGTAATCGCAAGCATGCTGTTTTAGCTTGTTTTTTGCTCTCTCATCTTTCAGCTCTTTCATCGTGAGTCACGCTTTTCATGGGATTTCACATTCCAATTCCGTACCAGCTGAGCTATACCAAGCAAGCTTGTTACGTCCAGAAAGTGAAACATAAGGAGCTGTAATCGTACGAAAACAATTACTTAACAATTAATTATTGGTACGTATAGAGCATTTTGGGAAATTCTAAAACACATGTAAAATGTTTAATGTGCCCTGGTGAAAAAAACAGCTAAAACCAGCCTAGGCTGGTTGGCTGGTTTTAGCTGGTCAACCAGCCTGGTTTTAGCTGGTCACCCTTGGGCGGCAGGCTGGTTTTAGAGGGGTTTTGGCCATTTTTCCAGCCTGGCCAGGCTGGTCAGGCTGGTTTTAGCTGTTTTTTTGGGAGACCAGCTAAAACCAGCTACTTCCAGCTTAAACCAGCAAAGACCAGCCAACCAGCCTAGGCTGGTTTTAGCTGTTTTTTTTCAGCAGGGTGGCTTAATGCATTTAAACTATGTTTTTAAAAGACACAAACTCAATTTACACATTAGCCTATTAATAAAATGTATCATGTACAGACAAGCAGATGAGTCCAGAATTAGAACGCAACACATTTAATTATGTATTAAGCGTTTTCTTCTAAAGGAAAACGCTGAACATGGCTTAATGCATTAAAACAGTGTTTTTTAAGTCGATAAGTCAATAAACATTGTTAATTAATCGTACTAAGTAAAGACATATTAGCCATAATACAAATGCAAAACATTGTTTTCCTCCCGTAAAAACCCATTATAATGAAAATGCTTAACAAGACTTAATGCATTAAAACAGTGTTTTTAAAAGACCAAAATCAAGTTTGTCTGTACAAAGTATTATTTATTAATAATGTTCATTGAATTTGGTCATTTAAAAACATTGTTTTAATGCAGTAAGAAACGTCAAACGTTTTCTTTGCGCATTTAAACATGTTTTGTTTTTATTTTGGACTCATCTACTTGTCTGTACATTATATGCTTTATTAGTAATGTGTTTACTGAGTTTGGTCATTTAAAAACACTGTCTTAATGCATTAAGCCACATTAAGCGTTTTCCTTATAACACATATCGGTTGGACCTGGAAAAGCATTTGGAGTACTATAGACTGACAAAAGTTAAAACAATTCAAGGAGAAGAGAGCAAAAAACTGTCTGAGGAACAAAAGGCATTTGTGGTTTGCCAAACTGAACCAGTATTTCCAGGGCAAGAATCTTGACAACATTTGTGTTTGTTCTTACCATTTCTGGTCAGGTAGGTGAAATATTAGGCTAATATCTTAATTAATACTGCTTGTATGTATCTTTACCATCTGTTAACTTTAGTTTGTCAAAATATTGCATCCTTTCCTGCCTACACAGTAAAAAAAAAATATATAAATAATAATAAAATTTGTTGAGTAAACTTAAAATAATTTGTTACCCTGCTGCCTTAAAATGTTAAGTTCAGTCAGCTCGAATAAGTTTAGTCAACTTGAAATGTTAATTTGTTCTAAGAGAGAACTTACTGTATATATTTGAGTCTGTTAAACTTAAAAGCTTAAAAAAACTTAAAAGTTATCTGGCTGCCTTAAAATTTTAAGTTGAATCAACTGAAATACCTAAGTTGTCACTTAGTACAACTTCACATTTTAATTTAACTAAACTTTTTTGAGTTGACTGAACTTAAAATTATAAGGCAGCCAAGTAACAAATTATTTTAAGTTGATTTAACAAATAGCTTTTTACAGTGTACTAAGTCCTTCTCTATGATTTAGCAGCTTCCACACATTTTTTTTCTGTGGTTTAGACAGCATAAATAAGCAGAACAATGTATACAGTAGTAAATTAACCGTGTAATCCATGTTGTTGTTTACATCCAAGTATCGCCAATATCGCCGCGCATCTGGGTAACTGACTAAATCTTGACGTAAGTAGAAACCCTCTATTTTGCGTCTTGCAAAAAAGTTTCTGTTTTTTCAACCTACCCCTTCAGAGGCTTGACCACGTACACCAGCACCAAGCTATATCAAACTGTGCCCATTCTTGACCTAGACAACAACAAGAGTAATTAATAATAAATTATCAATGCATTTGTTGTACTGAATTGAATGTGTTCTGACTGTAATTCATTTTAAAAGAGTGCTAAAGACTGAATGATTTCCCATTCATTTATCTTTTTTCTTTTGATTTTGAATTGAATTGGGACATTTCTTTGATTTACTCTGGGATGTCCTATGCGGGAAAGCACAACGAGCGCCGAGCAACCACAGCATTCAGTTAGACACAATGCCAGTCTGAGCAGTCCCTTGTGGCTGCTTTTCTCTCCTTCTGTCTCTTTCTCCTTCTCAACCCTTCCTGCTCTTCTGTCTCAGCTCAGTAGAGCAATGCTTTGAATAATTTATCCAGCTAAAGGAGTGCTGGTGTGGGCCTGACGTCTGATACCATCTTAAAGGGACAAGCTTTTAACTAGAATTAATACTGCTAATGAAAACACGATGATACAGGATAATGCAACCAATAGGTATGAACACAAAATACTCACACAAAAGCAAATCTAATCCTACTACCACACCATATTCAGCTGTAATTTCAGTTTGAGTGATTAATTCTAAAACATAGCTTGTGTGGCAGAGCACTAAGGGATTCAAGATTGAACACGATTACACCACCCTAGATCTCAATCAGGGACCTTTATTAAATAAATGTCAATTAAGTCAATACAGGTTAGCTCACAATATATTTATGACATAGATATAAGACATACATTTTATTAAAAATAAAAATATTGTACAAAAGAGAGCAATAACTAAACACATAAATCAGAGGTTTGTGGTGATGTTCTGATATGAGGCAAAGTTTTTATATTTAAAAACACTACTTTATTTTATTAACAATGTAATCTGTCACGATTAGACTTGAACAGACGCACAAACAATGACGTAGTAAACGAAATACATTTAATAATCAAAAACTAGAGCTCAGAAGCAGGAGAAACAGGAGCAGGAACACAGGGAGGTAACATTATCGTCCGACAAAGCATGAAGGAAAACACACACATTAAATAGACAGACTGATTAACACATACAGGTGCAGGCAATGAGGGAGAAACCAAAGTACACAAAACAGCGGGGGAGAATGATGGGTGAAACCAACTCAAAAGTCCATGGGTGTGACATTAGCTCCCCCCTTCCAGAAGGCACGTCCTCGTGCCGACCAACAAGGAAAACGATGTACAAAGTCTTAGGAGGGGGTTTTGGTGGAGGACAGACTCCTGGGAGGGGGGCAAAAGATGAAGTCCAGGGTGGTGACAGAGTGATCCATGGAGGTGATGACAGAGGGAGGAGCCGAGGAGGTGACAGAAGGGGGCTGGAGCAGGAGGAGCCAGGTGAGACCCAGACCGCAGCCATGATGGAACCCCAAGGTGGAGCCTATGGAGGGAGGAGCCATGGTGGAGGAAAGGCTGACAACTCGAGGGGGCTGACCGACGGAGGCGGAGCAGGTGGTGATAGAGCCCAAGGTGGAGACGGACAGCCTATGATCCTGGGCGACACCGATCCAAGGCTCTGGCGATCAAGGCGGAGACGGAGATCCGGAGATCCTTGGTGGAGCCGGAGCGACAGAGGGCTGAGGCTGTGCCAGAGGGATTGAGGACTTCCACGGAGCCAGTGGGATGGAGCGACGAGGCGCAGCCGGTCGGATGGAGCGACGAGGCGCAGCCGGAGGAGTAGAATCCTGAGATGAAGGTGTGATGACGACAGACCAAGGCGGAGCCAAAAGAACGATGGAGCCCGATGGAGCCCGGTGGAGCTGGTGGACCGACGGGCGACGGTGGAGGTGAGGGAGCTGATAGACGGGGTGGAGCCGCAGGGTCGGAGGGCCGAGGTGGAGTCCAGGACTCAGAGGCTGAAGGCGGAGATGAGGGATCCTCCAGCCATGACACCGATGGTGACTGGCAGACCTGCGGCGAACCCACTGCACAGATGGTGGGCTGAGGGTGAGCAGAGGGACTGACAGGCAGCAGTGGTGGCATGGCTGAAACATTATGGCTGTTTAACTGAGGTAACTGAGGGAGGGTGGGTGGGAAGTCAGAGCAGGTAGATAGTTCGGAAATTACAGAGAGTCCAGTATTAACATCCTCAGAATTATTATCAGGTATATTGTTCTTTGTGAAATGTCCCAAAACCCTATTCAGCTCACCCTCAGCGGTGGTGCAGTGGGTAATGCTGTCCTCAGCACTCTCAATTTCCACTGACCCCTCCACCGTCACGGTCATTGTGGCCGGCTCATGCACCTGATCTGACGGCTCGTGCAGCTCAGGCTCTGTGGTGATCAGCTGCTCTGTCGCTCCTCTCAGCGATGGCACGCTGGTCGCGGCGGGCTGTAGCTCTCCGTCATTGGTGGGCTCTGGCTGGTATTCCACGGGTCGAGGTGGCTGGATGGGTTCTGGGTCTGGAGTGGCACTGGCGAGATTATCCATGGAACAGGCGGGGAACGAGGGTCTGTTTCTTGCCGGTGTCCATTCCACAAACGCGGCGAAATCCGCTCGAGGGCCGTCCTCCGACGACGGAGCTCTGCATGACGCATTTAGACTAGCGTCATAAAACGCACAGAGCGCGTCGTCTGGGTAACTGGTGGTGTGAGCTACAAGCTGGAACATGATGGTAAATCCCCAAGCGGTAGTGATACATAATAAACACAACGGAAACAAAAAACTGGAAAACCGAACAACAAACAAAACGGGTTGGAATACACAAAAAAAAACTGTATAGGTCGGACGATCTGTCACAATTAGACTTGAACAGACGAACAAACAACAACGTAGTTAACAAAATACATTTAATAATCAAAAACTAAAGCTCAGGAGCAGGAGAAACAGGAGCAGGAACACGGGGAGGTAACATTATCGTCCGACAAAGCATGAAGAAAAACACATACTGTACAGGTGGAGGCAATGAGGGAGAAACCAAAGTACACAAAACAGCGGGGAGAATGATGGGTGAAACCAACTCAAAAGTCCGGGGGTGTGACAGTAATCAATATTCTATTTATTAAAGTCAAATATAGATCTCATGAAATCCCCTTGGCAGCCAGACGTGGCGGGGCGTCCGGCGCCAGGCCCTTACTCGATGAATCCATGATTACTGCTAGAGGGCTGGAGTCCATATGAGAGACCTAAGTGGATCCCATATGTGTAAAATTCCACAGAATAGCCTCAGAGCCAGTGTTTCCCTGGCAGACCCCTGCCATTTCCAAGAGGGTTACAATCACCTCCAATCTTTCATATAATCCTGAGAAATGAGTCATATGTGTAAGTGTTTCTGAAACCTCCCATAGGAATGATGGGGCTTTTCTAATGTGCACGTTGCACCTGCTGCCTCTTATGCTTGTGCCGTGACGAACAGCAGCTGGATGCAATCATTGCATGTGCATTGACTTGTTTAGTTTACACTCAAAGTGGATTGGTCTTTTTAAGCGAGATCCCAATTCTTCAGTCCGACGTGACATCTCCGTTCCCTTCTTCAGGGAACGAGGGTTACATACGTAACCAAGACGTTCTCTAATCTAAGTACTGTTTGTTCATGGGCAGGTTATGGAGTCAGTCATGGCGTCTTTCAGCTACGAGTGATTTGTCTTATAATTTTGTCCATGTTCTTGCTTAATATTAAATGTTAATCTTTAGGTTTTTTCTGTTGCCTCTAAAATCCTGTGTGTGATTTTTAATCAGCCACTTTAAGCCAGCAATATAATAATTTTTAAACAATAGTTGACTTAAAGGCACAATATGTCAGGACTCAGGCAGAAATCATATTAATGGATGAGCTATTGTATTAAAGACTTGTTAAGGTCACTGTAGTATGAAGCAGGGTGGGGCTGAAAGTTGGGGAAGCGAAACAAGGCCGCTGGAGCGATTGCTAATGAAGGACAAGCATGAAACACGGCTCAATACATGAGATACATGAGTGTGTTGAAATTTCTGTTATAATGCTACTTTGTGCGTTCGTCAACAGTCTAACATATTAAAGTGTCTTAGGCATTTCTGTTCTCTGTCTCGAGGGAACTCGAACCGCGTCCTCTAGAGGGCGCTAGGTGAACGTCGTCAGCGTGACCCGTGTCTGAAGAGTACATATAAAAACTACAATGAAATTGGCCGGCGACAGCTTATGACGTCACTGCCGGTGCGACTCGTCGCAACCGGTGCATCACCACCGACGCAACCTCAGTATAAAGGGGTGTCAGTAGAACACAACATTCTCTTCTTCGTCTTCACTGACTTTTTGTGGAAGCGTGCATTTTGTGGTAAGACTATTTATTTCACTTACACTTTTATGTCAAGCACTAGCAAGGCGTTTAGGAAATGTGTAGATCCCTGTCCGCGTTATTTGACGCCTGACAAAACACACGATCTTTGCATCTTCTGCTTGTGTGAAGAGCACGCACGTGATGTCCTCGAGGGGGAATCGTGTGTACATTGTGAGCTTTTCTCGATGAGAAAGCATCGCTCTCGTTTGTCTCTCCTTTCGAGGAAGGAGGAACAACCATCTGTTCCCCGTGGTTCAGGACCCGCCGCTGCCAGGCATGGAGAAGAATGAGCTCATGGGGATCGCAGGCGGATCTGGCGCATGAGTTAAAAAGGGGACTTTCCCTTTCATGCTCATCAGTCGGGAACGAGAGTGAGCTCTTGGATGATGATGATGTGGTTTCCCTGACATCATCCGATCCAAGAGCTAGTGCTCTGCTGGGTTCCACCCATATTTAGATTGAGAAGGTATGGAAAAAGCCGTTTTCTTCCCGAATCCATTATTTCCAACAGGCTAATTATGCTAATATTGAGGGAATGTGAGAGTATGGCTATGAGAAGATGCCCCCTGCAGATGAGACAATTGCGAGCTATCTCACTACGGGTGAGTCATGCTCTCTCATGGCTCCCTTCTTGTCATCTGCGCCCCTTCAAAAAACATCTAGCTGAAATGGCAAGGCATATGCAGCAGCAGGTAAGGGTGTGGGTGCGTTGCACATGATGGCGGTGCTTCAAGCCTATCAGGCTGACCTGTTGAAGGACCTGGATAAGGGTCAGGGACTTTCCCCTGACGAAGTTGCTGAGCTGCGGGGCACCACAGATCTCGCTCTCCGTGCCACTAAACAAGCCGGCACCTATATGGCCAGGGCTATGGGTGGCATGGTGGTCACGGAGAGACATCCGTGGGCGAACCTGGCTGACATCGGGAAGAAAGAAAGAAAGGGGCTTTCTTCTTGATGCACCAGTTTTGCCTTCTGAGCTTTTCGGTGTCTCCGTCGAGAAGGTGGTCGATAAGTTTAAGGAGGCAAAGACACGCTCAGCAGTTTTTAACCTTCATTCCCCGTAGGTCCAGATCCAAACCCGAACAGCACAGGAGCCCTGGCCCGTCTCGTTCAGAGGACACAGAAGGCTAGTGTCACAACCTGCACTCCTCCTCCTCCACCCGCAGGGGGTTCGAGGAAATGGAGTGGGCCAAAGGCTGGTAAACAAAACCTAAGGGAAGTTATCCAGACAAGGCAACGTTCTCGTCTGGATCAAAATAAATCTAACGAGAAATAACGTCTCTTGCTTACCTTGGGGCTGGTTTATTTCACCCTTCTGTAATTTCCCTGTTCTGACTGAGGTCAGGTGAGGGCTTACCTGCTCGCTTGCTGGACCCAGGTTTTTGGTTAGCTTCTATTCCACAGAAGCTGCCTTTACTGATGGTCCGGAACTAGCTTCGGGTCTCTATCTGGCTTTGATCAAGCGCAGGTAGTATAATGGGTGAGTAGGATCCATGTTGTATGTCTAGCTATTACTGTTATTTGGGACCTGTTTGTTGTATTCTTATTTTTTCTGAGCAGGTCCTCAGCAAGTATCCCCTCCCTCTGGTCTACTGACTACAGTTTCGGCTCTGCTCTCCTGCTGGATCTGCCTTCGCCTGCCTCCTACCAGGTCCCTTTTTCAGTTTTCATAGATAGGACTTACGTCCTCCCTTCAGGTAAGCGTTTAGAAGTTCTTTCTTTCAACCACGTCCCTGATAGTTTGCTAGACCTTTATGAGAATCCGACAACCTCTCTAAGTGATATAACATCTAAGTGATGTTAGGAGCCTGCCTTCCTCCATATCCACATCCAAAGATGGTCAATTCAGCTCCTGGACACAGCTGTTGGAGCCCTTTGAGTGTTCCTTCGAACATCTTTCTCAAATCCATACTATGGTAAGTGCTGACCAAGCTCTGGGCACTTTCTACAATCCACATAAGGGAAAGTGCGCACCAAGTTCTGCACACTTTTCTAAAATCCTATATGGTATGGGTTACACGCGAGACTTTGTTCCCATTCTTGAGTTGGTTAAAACCCCGGTCTCCTTGGGTCCAACTTCACTCGGGTATCATCTCAAAACCCTCTGACCACCTGCTACCTAGATTTGCTGAGGCATTCCTAGGTACCTTAAGAGAATGGTTCCGTTTAGGAGTCCACAGGAGACTGCTTCCTTAGTTCTGTTAATCAGTTCCTAAGGGAATGATTCGTCCAGATCTGGACAGTGGCTCCTATGTGACAGGCTGATCTGATCTCGTAGATTCTCAGCCATACTCCCCTAAAGGAATCTCTCTGATTCCAAGCCTGAGCTCCACTCCGGGTTCTTCAGACCCCATTCAGGTAAGTGGAGTAGCAGCTCGGGCCTTGGCCGAGGGGATAATGTCACTGACAGTTGTCACTACGTCCCAGGGGCAATTTCCTAAAATTCAAGGAATTGTTACTTAGTGCTCGTTCTATTAGCATGCACTCCCCTCAGCATGGCAGCACGGATATATCCGTTCCTCTAGCGCCCTCTAGAGGACGCGGTTCGAGTTCCCTCGAGAGGAAATGTCTCAGGTTACGTATGTAACCCTGGTTCCCTTAGATGGGAACGAGACACCGCGTCCTTTAGTCTCTTCGCCATGCTTCGGGCGTAAGCTTCAGACGAAGAAGCGAATGTTGTGTTCTACTGATGCCACTTTATACTGAGGTTGCATCGGTAGTGATGCACCGGTGGCGACGAGCATGGGCGTAAATCCCTGGGGGGATAAATCATTTTTTTTTTTTTAAATCGCACTCTCTATTCTGAAAAATATATGTATGTATACCTAAAATACTCGTGTAAGTAGAAAAAAACCCTGCAAAAAATGCATTTAGAAACAGTTGATTTCTCCCTCCCCTTCCTCACAGTGGTTTGGCCCAATGCCTGCTCTACACACACGAGTCAGGTGTGTGGCTGCGGCTCAATTAATGCTGAACTTCAGAAAATAGGGTATTTTATTAACTTTAAATAAAGCGATTCTCTTTAATGTAGTTGATGCAGACTCATTCATAAATTAGTTGCGGCAAAAATGCTGATTACCGATGTAATTTTCCATGAATCTGCTAAATTAGCGATTAAAATATTACTTATCTAGTTAACATTGTTTACCATAGCTTGTTGCATAATGCACTGCAAGACGCCAAAGCCATTTCCCATGCATTGTTTTATTTGTGACGACTTGGCATAATGTTAATGTAACATTAACGGCCACAATTAGACTATTGTTTAACAGAGGCCAGCTAGTAGGTGCTGTGCAGGTAAACCTCACTCCCCTGATCTCAAGAGATAAACTAGCGAGCAATATTAGTAGGTGCAGCCTTTAGTCTTTTTGTTAGTGCGTCCGCCTCCCGTGCCGGAGACCCGGGTTCAAGACCCGCTCATCGCGAGTGTGAGGAGTTTCATTTAGCTGTGCATTTACTAAATAAGAACTGTGTTATGTCCGAACAGACCTCACTTTAAATAAAATTTTAAACCTTTTTTTAATTTCTTGTTTTTATTGTTGTGTATCTTTATAAGTACAATTTGACTATTATTTTGCGTCCCCTTCAAAAATTGCTCATGAGAAATTTTATATTTATTGTCTCCCCCTACTGTTAAATGAAATTTACGCCCATGGCGACGAGTCGCACCGGCAGTGACATAAGCTGCCGCCAGCCAATTTCATTGTAGTTTTTAAATGTACTCTTCAGACACGGGTCATGCTGACGACATTCCACTAGCGGCCTCTAGAGGACACAGTGTCTCGTTCCTATCTTAGGGAATCAGGGTTACATACGTAACCTGCGACGTTTTCTACTAAATAAAACTGGAAGATCAAGGGTATCTATAGCTGTCCATCGTTTCCGATGATGACGCTTGCTTCGGGATTGGGGGGGGGGAGGCAACGACTTTGCCGTTGATGCCACTTCTCGTGGGCATTGAGGCAGATCCTTGAGCCGCACACTCGTCCGCAGGTGGTACAGGGGAAACCAGAGGACAGAGGAGCCCCGACTGCCCTCTGGTGTGTTTGTCTGCTTCTCGGCTCTCCGCTGTTGGTCTTTGTCATGGATTTGGGAAACTGCTTGGGCACAGGTAACCTGCCAGGCTGATAGGTCCTGTGCCAGAGCTTCAAGCTGCATAGGATTGATGTTGGAATGCTTTAAAAGTCCCTTAATGTGGTCCTTATAGCGCTTCTTTTGTCCACCAGCTGCTCGTTTGAGTCCTTATAGTTGGCTGTAGAGGACTTGGCGAGGCAAGCGGTGGTCCGGCATACGGATGGTGTGCCCTATCCATCATAGGTGTTTCTTAGCCACAGCGGCTTCCATGCAGATAGAGTTAATGCTCTGTAAGATTTCCGCATGTTGGACTCGGTCCATCCAGGAGAGGCCGAGGATCTTCTGGAGGCAACGGATGTGGAAGGATTGCAAGAGTGGAATATGTCGGCTGTATGGAGTCCATGTTTCCGCGCCATAAAGCAGGGTGGAGACACACACGGCATTATAAACAGCAAACTTGGTGCTGACCTTTAGGTTTCGGTTTTCAAAAACCCTGCTACGAAGGTGACCAAATGATGAAGATGCTTTTTTGATTCGGGTGTGTATTTCCATATCAAGGGAGGAGCAAGAGGACAGAGTTGAACCAAGGTAAATTAACTGATCTACATTTTTAAGTGGGACGCCGTTTATATGGAAGCTGGGGGGTGGAGAGGTCTGAGAGAAGATTTGGGAAATTACTTCATATATATATATAATAAATAAAACTTTTTTTAATGTTAACCTGAAGACCAAAGGATTGGTAAAGACTGGCTATTGTGTTGAGGGCGTGCTGCATGGATTCAGGACTATGTGCTAGAATCGCGCAGTCATCAGCATATTGTAGTTCAACTACACAGCAGGATTTGGTCTTTGTGTAGGCCTGCAACCTCCGGATGTTAAAGAGGCTTCCATCAAGGCGGTATTCAAAAAGAACACCGTTCTTGTGTGGCTAAGGCACAGTGAAAAAGATGAGTGATGGCAGAGAGAAGGAGGTTGAAAAGGACTGGGGCCAAGACACAGCCCTGCTTCACATTAACATTAAAGAACTCTGACTGAAGTTCTCCTGTGGTAACTCTGGCTTGCATTCCATTGTGCAGCTGCTGTAGAATGTTGAGGAACTTGGGTGGTACCCCAAGTTTGAAAAGCTGTTTCCAGAGCATCTCACGGTTGATAGTGTCGAATGCTTTGCTGAGGTAAATGAAGGCTATGTAGAGGTCTGTACACTGCTCTCTGCTTTTTTCTAGCAACTGCCTTAAGACAAAAATCATGTCAATGGTGGATCTAGTCTTCCGGAAGCCACATTGCGTTTCCGGGAGTGCAGCTTCCGAGATGTACTTAACTAGCCTATTGAGCATGATTTTTGCCAGAACTTTCCCTGCGATGGAGAGGAGGGAGATTCCGCGGCTGTTGCCACACACGGCTCTGTCCCCTTTTTGTAAGGAGGTACCCTCCATGTTTGAAGACCTCTGCCGGAATGCCATCTGGTCCAGCACTTTTATTGTTTTTAAGACTTACAATGGCTTGGCGTGTCTCAAGGAACTGAGGGGGATTATTGAGATGTGTGACTGGTGGTACGTCAGGGATGTTATCCAGGATTGAAATGTCAACAGGGTTATTGCGGTTACGGAGAGTCTCAAAATGGTTTGCCCAGCGGGCAAGGATCTCATGGCGGTCCTTGAGAAGAGACGAGTCATCAGCTGAACGCATTCGCTCTCTTCCTAGGGCCGTAGAGAGTTTTGATGGCATCATAGAAGCCCTGTGAGTTGTTGCAATCTGCTATGCACTGTTTCTCTTCTGCCTTCTTCACCCACCAAGTGTCCTCCATGATCCGGAGGGCACGCTGGATTTTAGATCTTGCTGCATTAAAGGTGGCTTTCAAGGTAGGAGATCCAGGGCAGGACAGGAGAGCTTTATGGACATCATGTTTTATTTTAAGAAGTGTCTGTATCTCAGCAGAATTGCTGTCAAACCAGTCCTGGTGGTGTTTCCTCGACTGGCCCAATGCCTCTGAAGCTGAACTGTAGATGGCTTGGCGCAGCGCTGGCCAGTCAGCTGATTCCTCAGGGATCTTTTTGAGGTTACCAACGAGGAGCTGTCGAAGAAGGTCTAGTGAGGTGGGGCTATTGAGTGCTGAGTAATTGATTTTTTGTTTTGGGGCTGTCCTCTGACCACGGGGTCTAATACTCATGAGGAGTTTGGATCTGACCATGCGGTGGTCAGTCCAACACTCTGCTCCGCGCATGACTCGAGTGGAGAGGACATCTTTCTGGTCATTTTGACGGACTATTACGTAGTCTAGGAGGTGCCAATGTTTTGAGCGTGGGTGCTTCCAGGTGGCTTTGAATCTGTTCTTCATATGAAATATGGTGTTGGTGATGACCAGTTGGTGTTCTGCACAGAGAGATAGGAGCCGGAGGCTGTTGTCATTCATCTTTCCAACTTCGTGCCGGCCAATTACCTTATCCCATACCAGGTGCTCCATGCCCACTCTGGCATTAAAATCTCCCAAGAGGATGAGTTTGTCTGTGGCTGGTGCTTGTCTTATGGCAGAGTCGAGGGCAAGGTAAAACTCCTCTTTGATGTTAGACTCGGCAGCAAGCATTGGTGCATAGGCACTAATGAGGGTGGCAAAGCATCCTTTTGCAAGGGGGTTTCGCAAGGTCATAAGCCTCTCAATGATGCCGACAGGGGATTCAGGGATATGCTGCAGCAGTTTGGACTTCACTGCAAAACCAACTCCATGGATCCGGCAAGTGCCTTCGGGGACCCCTTTCCAGAAGAAAGTGTACCCTGCACCAACCTCCGTCAGAGAGTCCTCTCCATGAAGTCTGGTCTCACTGAGGGCTGCAACATAGATGTTGTACCTTGCTAGCTCTAGGGCCACAAGTCGTCACCTTAGAATTATAAGGTTCTATCTGCGTTCCGAGTGGTTTTGAGATATTGAGCTTCAAAGTTTTTGCATTCTATATAGCAAAAATGATATGGGGAACAAGTCTCTTTCCTACATGAGAATGACAGAGACCCTAAATGTATTCTAAATGTACAATATCAAAATCCTCTCAGATTTTTAAATGGGGATTTTGGGAACAGGTCAAATGCAGATAGAACCTTCTAATTCTAAAAAGTCGTTTTCTGCTTGGAATTATAAGGTTCTATCTTGCAAAACATTAATTAAAGCAACAATTTTCAAGAAATAAAAGTAGTTTACTTATAATTTGTTTTAAAACATAAATTACTGTTGTAACAATGTGTCAACATGTATGAGAATTTAATGCTTTAATGCTTTCTTTATCACGTTTATTTAATATTTTAGGACAAATATTTTTTTCTTGTTTAAGTTAGGCATAAAAGGCAGTGCTGAATATTTTGTCAAGAGCAGATGTTAATTTTATAATTATAGAGGGTAATTAAAGACATTATTGCAGAAACAGTTAAAAAAAATCAGCTTCTCTAATCCATCTGACCAGGACTTTATTCCACAAAAAGCCATATTCATATATAATGCCGGTAGCGGTAATTATGAGAAAAAAAAATCACGCCATCATTATGTTTTAAACAGTGCCACTTTGAGGAATAAATGTGAATTGCACTCATTGATTCTACAGACGTGTAATTGTTGTTTTACGTTTAATCTTTCCTGCGGTTATGGAGCAGTCCGGTGACATGACAAAGAAAGTTGATCCTGATTGGTCCTCTTGTTTGCATTCGAAGTGCTGATTGGCTCACAGATAGAACCTTATAGAACCAAGTTATAGTTCGACTCTGCAGATAGAACCTTTTTCTTTTCTAAAAAGTCCTAAAATGTACACAACTTAAAAAAAAACATCACATAATGTAAATAAGTTGTCACAGAATAAGAATATGTGAATAACTCAATTTTGACAAAAATGTCAGATAGAACCTTATAATTCTAAGGCGACGAAGTGCTGTTCTACGATGAGGCTTGTCAGGTGTTTTAGCCAGGTCCAACAAGGTGCGGACATTCCATGTAGCAATGCTCAGGTGTCTATTTCTTTCTTTCTTTTTTCGACTGCATGGTGGGATGCTCCGGCAGTTGCGGTTTACCGCCCGGAGTGAATGGGGCAGACATTTTTTGAACCACCTTTTCCAGGTCCTTCCCTATCTCAGGGGTGAGCAGCGTGGAACTGCTCAGTCGCAATAGAAGCTGCCGAGGCAATGTGCTGCTCCATCCCACAATTGCAACGACCATCACTCCATTGCCGCCTGTATGCATGGTTTGGCTAGGCACTCCTAGCCACATCCTTGGCCTGTGCCTGCCACCATTCCACATCGCCACAGGACTTGTAGGTGGGGGGAGCAAGGGGGAAGCAAGAAACTTGCACATAGGTAAGGATTAAGGTGAAGGTGCAGGTGTGCATTCCACACTCCCACCATCTTGGCTCCTTCCAGATAGACCTCTGATGGCATGAGAGAACCCATGTCTGAAAGGAGTTGCAGGGGGCTGCCGGTAGCCCGGTCTGCTGGGTTCCGCCTGTGCCTGTCCCCAAAGGCAGATTTGTCATCAGGGTTTACTCCCTTAGCCACTGTACCCCTCCGGGTTACCCACGTAGCGGTGGGACTGCCTTCTTCAGACTTTGCCGCCCTTATGGTGGTTTCTCTCACATCCGCCATTTTCCGGCAACTCCATCGCTGAGGCATTTGGGATCACTCTTAGTCTGGCCTCTACCCGGCCAATTTCATTGTAGTTTTTAAATGTACTCTTCAGACACGGGTCATGCTGACGACATTCCACTAGCGGCCTCCAGAGGACACAGTGTCTCGTTCCTATCTAAGGCAATTAGGGTTACATACGTAACCTGCGACGTTTTCTACTAAAAAAAACTGGAAGATCAAGGGTAAATGATGTCAATGACAGGCGATGCAAAGAGGTTTAAATTGCTTATTTCTCCAGATTTAACCATCAAAACTTCTAAATATTTGGGATAATGTAAGTAGACATGTCAGCAAAATATATACCACTGTTTTAGTGGTTTTTGGATATTTTAATCAAAAAATCGTACAAAAAATCTTGCATCACAGTCTGGTACAGGAACTGCAGTGCAGCTAACATTCTTTTCTCTTTTCTCTCTATATGCACCAGACACTTTCTTATAAACACTCTGTGTTACAAGGACAACATTGAGCTAGTCTGAGTGTGCTACACACAGGTCAGTGGGCTGGACAACTACCTGTAGAAACACACTGTTCTCTCTCTAAATGCACCAGACACTTTCTCATAAACACTTCATGTCACAAGAACTTAAGGACTTTTTTACCTCGAAAAAAAGTTAAAGAAGGCAGCTTTTATTGTATAACTTCAGAAAATACAAAAAGGGTGACCTAAGTAATCAAGGACATCTAATGATCATGGTATAGCAGAGGTGTCCAAACTTGGGTGTTCTGTAGAGTTAACCTCAAACCCAAATTAAACAGATATAAATCAGCTAATCAAGGTCTTACTAGGCATACTAGAAACTTGCAGGCAGGTGTGTTGAGGCAAGTTGGAGCTAAACTCTGCAGGACACTAGCCCACTGGGACAGAGTTTGCACACCCCTGTGGAAAAGGCTTGGCAGCAGGGAATAAGGGCACAACAAGGTCTCCACAGCAGAAATTATGCACTTTGCCCCCATGCACCCACACACACACAACTACACAAGCCAGCACTCGAGAAAAAAAAACACCACCACCAGGAATCCACTCCTTAGGCACTCAGTTCCTGTAAAAACCAGAAATCAAATTATACACTTTACCCAGAATTGTCAAAGTAACTATTTGCCACTCTATCACACACAATTGACCCACAAATTAAACAACTTACAAATACTTAAGTCAATACAACAACACCAAATTAAACTAATACAAAGTGCGCACAAGTATTCTCTTAGCTTCATAAAATTACGGTTGATATACTGATGTCACATGGACAATTTTAACCCTTGTGCATTCAAAAAAAAGTTACACATAGGTGCAAAATGGACAAAAATGTCTTTATATGTATTAATATTTTTTCCACTTTCACTGATGTTTATTTTTTTAACCAGCATCTGTTCTTTCCGTAGATACCAAACATTAATTAATTTTCAGAATTGTAACCCTTTAAAGCCCCACTAAGTAACTTTTTTTTACCTTAAAATAATGTTTCCGAACTCATGTCAGTGGTTCATCAACTCATAACAGGGTGAAACGGCACTTTCGTATTCGCTTTGCGACCCTCTATCCGCCATAACAGCACTATGTAAGTTTGGGTCATCGGATCGCGGTTTTGTAGTTCAAATGATACTACAAATGCGACTTGCTTCACGACAGGCTTCACAAAAGGTTTTCATACTTTTATAAATTCATACAACATACTCTACCTTGTCACTGGACATCGTTATTTCCAAAGCCGGTCCTGGATAGCCTTTCAAACAAATAACGTGCATGTGACACGACGGTAGGCTAAATTATTTACGACAGCGGTAATGGACAATTCCGCTTCTAACCTGTAGAGGGAGCATTGAGGGAAAAGTTACTTAGTGTTGCTTTAAATGCTGGTTTGTTTACATAATGCCACAGGTTTTTTTTTTTTTTTTTTTAATGAAAAAATTAAAAATAGTAGTTAATTTCCATATACTAAATGCTAAGCAGCATTTTTTTTTTTTTTTTTTTTTGCTTATTAGCTTCTTGGTTGCGTCAGTGAAGAACAACAACATTAATTTTGAGGCATTTATATTTTTTATGCAGTGTCAGATTAAAAAAAACAAACAAAAAAAAAAAACACTTGAGTTCATAATGGACAAAAATATCTGTCAAAAATCTGTCATAGAAATGTTATATATTAATATTTTTTTCCACTTTCACTGACTGTTGTTTTTTTATCAACATCTCTTCTATTCATAATTACCAAACATTCATTCATTTTCAGAATTTTAATGCCTTAAAAGCTGGTTTCTTTACATAATGCTCACTGTCAGTGGGCAAGACCAGCTCCAGAGCTTCGTCTGCTGAGTAACGTCTCTTCATCTTGGAAGCAATGAAATGACCAAGCCCTCAAGCACCAAATTTGTCTAGGTTTGGCTGTGCGAACACTCAAACTTCACATAAAATCTACCAGACCAAACAAAGCATTTTCTTGTGGCGAAAACAAAAACAATGTGTTTAGGGGCTTCTGAACTTCTACATCAAATTCACACTCAACTTTTATCTCTGTACAAAAACAATAACAAATGAAAAAGTGCATTCAAGGATTAAGATCTGTGTTTGGGTGAAAAAGCTCATTAACCTTCTTTGACCTTATTCATAGTTTTCACATGGTCCTATGACCCTGCCAAGGGTGTGACACATATACATGGTGTGGGATTTTTGATTGCCAGTTTAATCAAATTTTTTTCAAACTAATTACACACATTAAATTTTCAGTAAACACATGCAAACCACACTCTGACATCCTTACCAACATACCCACACAATTATAGCTGCATTATTTTTCCAATTGACTCTATAATAGACTATAATATGCATAAGCAGAAAACACGAATAAAGCGGGTATTTCTTTTATATGCCAAATTTGAAAAAAAAAAAAAAAAAATAGCACAATCTAGTAAAAAAAAAAGAAAAAAGGTAAAAATGTAAAATGTGAAGCCTTGCCGATAGAATGAATTCCTATTAGTAAATATTGCATCAATTTATAGTCGAATGGTCCTGGGTTAAAAATTGCAGTTTTAATGGGTTTCAATGTGCACATTCTTGTCCTTAAGGTCCTGAGTGTGAGTATTTGTGAGTATTTTTTTTATTTTTTTGAACAGAGGGTAAAATTGATTTTTTTTAAGGAAATGAGGGTGAAATATTACAATTTTAATAAAAATAAACACCTGAGCCAAAATGTATGCAGTTGGCATTAACACAGGCACACTTATAACAAAAAACAAAACTGAAATGGACAAAAATATCCATAAGGTTGCACAAGCGTTAACAATGTCCTTACTACCTTTCTGTGCCTTGAATGTGGCAGTTGCATTGCCGTCTATGCAGGGTCAAAAAGCTCTCGGATTTCATCAAATATCTTAATTTGTGTTTTCCCATGATGAATGATTGTCTTGCGGGTTTGGAATGACATGAGGATGAGTAATTAATGACAGAATTTTTGTTTTCAGTGCTGTCAGGCAAACACCTGTGACAGCCGTGTCAGACTCTGTCTCGTCCAATCCTCTAACAAAACGCAAACACAGAGAAAGTTCTACAAACAGGAGCGAAAACACATTTTGAACGACTCCACCAACCTGTAGAGGGGCGACCTTAACCAAATGCTAGCCATACTGTATGTTTATTACCTACAGTGTGTCAACAACAATCTAGATAACGGCAAACAAAAATACCTGGTTGTCAATCAACTATGACGAAAAAAGGGATGTGGCTTGAGACGCAGTTTTATCTAGTCAACCGGATTCTATAATCTTTCTGCTGCCCTCTAATAGGGTTTTTGATGAACAGGCTAACCAACCACATGCAGGCAGGAAGTATTTACCAGACTTTCCACTCTTGTTATCTCCCATACTTGTTTTTTGTACATTACTAGACCTATTTTTATTAACAATCTGAACTGGTACAGGTCAAAGAACATTTTCTTCTCGCAGATAAATAAAGGATGTACATTGCCCTTAGAGGGAAAGTGTTTGGCTGTTGGGACAGTGAATGACAGAAGCTCATCTAGACTACATAAGATATATTGCAGACATGGAGCCAGGATCAACTGTCAGTGCTGTGCGGAGCCAGCGGGTTTTGTGTGGAGAGGAAATTCGACCTGCAGTTATCGTAATAAAGGAGGAAAAGATAAACAGCATTCTGTCTGATTCAGAAACTTCAGCACACACTGTTGGAGAGGTGAGTAAGACTTTGAGAGTGAGACATATATGCCACCTGCTGGAAACCACAAGGTTTGGTAACATTTTAGTACAGCGACCTTTTTTTTTTAATAGAAAACTGGACCTTAAAATAAAGTGTGACCATAGGTTTTGTTCTTCAATCTGTGAAATATTAGAATTTCTATTTTTGCTATTGTTGTTTTTACATCCCTATCTGCATCCTTTCACTGATTCTTGAGAAGTGGGACAAAACAGGGTGAAATATTGAAAAAAATAAAACCCAAAAACTACATTTTTGTATCTTGCATGTACTAAGCTACTGAGCTATGCTTTGATTCATTGGATTCATCACACAACTACTGTATTAAAACAAACACATCAAACAGTGGTTATTGTTTATAAAGCTTTTTTAAAGATTAATATTTAAAGGAGTAGTTCACTTCCAGAACCAAAATTTACAGATAATTTACTCGCCCCCTTGTCATCCAAGATGTTCATGTATTTCTTTTTTTGGTCGATAAGAAATTATGTTTCTTGAGGAACACATTTCAGGATTTCTCTCCATAAAATGGACTTCTATAGTGCCCACAAGTTTGAACTTCCAAAATGCAGTTTAAATGTAGCTTTGAATGGCTCTAAACGATTCCAGCCGAGGAAGAAGGGTCTTATCTAGCAAAACAATCTGTCATTTTCTAAACAAAATGACAATTTATACTTTCTAACCTCAAACGTTTGTCTTATCTATGTCTGCGTGAACTGTTTTTTCCAGGTTAAGACAGTTAGGGTATGTTGAAAAATACCTACATTGCTGCAGAAGTACTGACCGAGTGTTTATATTGAATACATGAGTGTTTAAAGTATACATGCAAGGAAGAGCAATAGCCCTTTACATAAAAAAGGTAAAACAGCGATGTAGAATGATTTTGAAGTGGAAGAGAAAATGAGATGGGAGTTTTTCGACATACCCTAGCTGTCTTGAACCAGAGTGCACAGAGTACACATGTGCATCGCAGAGCTAGACAAGATGAGCATTTGTGGTTAAAAAGTGTATAAAATATTAATTTATTTAAGAAAATTTTGCTAGATAAGACCCTTATTCCTCGACTGCGATCATTAAAAGCCCTCTGAAGCTGCATTAAAACTGCTTTTTTAACCTTCAATTCATTGAGCACCATTGAAGATAAAAAACACTGAAAAATCCCGGAATGTTTTCCTTAAAAAAAACTTGGATCACATGGGGGTGAGTAAATTATCAGGAAATTTGTATTCTTTAAGTGGAGTAACCCTTTAAAAACGACAAAATATGATGTCTTAACATTGAATGTCAACTCCGTCATAGGCCCGTCACCACTGTCAGAGAAAATCGTATGGTGGTGACATCTGATGGTGTTCACAAAACAGAGTTCATGTAGTAGCCATTTTATTTTTCCTGTTGATGCCAGATGCTAATAGAACCTGCTTCAGGAGAATAAAATGATCTAAACATTTTTAATAATTTCCTCAGAAATTTCCTCGGAAATATTAACATTAGGATTTAAAATATTCTAAAACTATAAAACTGTATAAACTATAAAACTATGACACACTGTTTTTGATGTAGTAAAAAGACAGTGAGTGTCCTAGATTTGATATAATAATGATACAATTTAATTAAAGGGGATAATAGTAGAGGTTGACCAAATTTATCAGTTTTGCCGATTAATCGCCACCGATAGTTGATTGGCTCAACTATCGGTTATCGGCAAAAATCCTTGCCGGTAGTTTTTCCGGGTTGCGTTCTTTGCTGAAGCAGCTCACGCTCCGCTGTCATAGAGAGGTTAAGTCCTACCCCAATGTTTAATGTCAGGATTGTTACTATATTTGTATTAGTTTATATCAAGCTGGTTATATTTTTAGCCAACAAAGTTGCAGATTTAAAGACTGAAGTGAGAAAGCAAACTGTGTTCATTTAGCCGACAGAAATCCTGCTGCGCCACAGCATGCCGTTCATAGTTTTACATTACATCAAATCTTTGTTAATGTTCTTAAAGACTTGACCCTGGGCTGGAAGATTGAGTATTGTGCATTTAAGCGAAACGTTTGTATTTCTGTAGCTCTAATAAAGTCTGTATGCTTCATATAGAGCTATCATTTATGTTTTTAGCCGGAAGCATGGTAGTTACACACTTTATTTCACAGTGCCAATTTTCCCTGTTCTTATTTGATTTTAATAACTGATCAACAAAAATATGTATTAAAAATTAAGATAAAAATTATACAAAACTAAATTCGTTTAAGAAGGGATTTTCCACAAATAAAAACGTCTGACCCTTTCCAAATCTCCCGGCATATTGCCGTCCAATTCATACCACGTCCTTTATGACATTTACAAATTACACAAACTTATTTCGTAATAAACAGATTGAACTGAAACAAAACACAAACAACTATTTAAACAATGTAAAACAAAACAAAAAAATGGCTACAACAATATATATTGCTCTTTCTCTTTTCGTTTGATCTGTTCTTTAAACTAATCTTTGCCGCTTTTTTGATCATTCTTTAAGTAAACATTTGCCTGTTTGGTGATTAAATAAACCGTTTTAGACTTCCCCTTGAACTACATACGACGCGTCCTCTGTGTGTGTGTGTGTGTGTGATACCTGCGAATTGTCAGTGCAGCGCTGCTTTTTTGCCCGGTTTCATTAAAGGGTGGGTGAAAATCGATTCTCCTATGCATCGCAATCCTCTCTCTTCAATGAGCTTGTTTTCAGGACAAAACATCTGATATATCCATTCATCGATATATTCGATAGATCTGTGCATTCATTGAAGCCTGTTAAAGCAGCCACTGTCTAGGTCACTGTCTATTGTTTTAAAAAGTAGCCTGCTTATATAATAAAAAAAATAAAGTAAAATTTGTACGAAATAATTTTGATATAAAATGTAATTAAATTTAATCTTAATTTTAAGATGGCAGTACTGACATATACAGAGATTCCAATTATAAACAAAAAGCACAGAAACTGCAATTTTACATATTGTTAAAATGTAAAGATTCCCACCCCTACTGTTAATATGAAATAACACTTTACAATGAGCCCATTTGTAACATCAACTAAGATTGATGAAAGCTGTAGAATAGAAGTGTTGTTCCTTGTGTGTGTTAATTTCAACATTTACTGATATATTGTTAAATTTTGAAGTTTATTTTGTTAACATTAATGAACTATGAAATAACTTTAATGTTAATTAAACTGTTAAAAAAACTTTAATTTTCATTAATTTACAAAGTTCTTTTTAAAAAATAGTAGAGCACTATTTTAGTTGCCCTTTTAGTATCCATTTTCAAAAACTGTCGGTTAATTAATCGGTATCGGCCAGTGTGGTCAAACCTAGCTATCGGTATCGGTTAAACCAATATCGGTCGACCTCTAGATAATAGTGTTAAATACATTCTATTATTATGAAAATATTTTCATTTTTTAAACCTAATAGCAGTTACATTGGCTGGACATGTTTTGTCCCATGTCTCAAGAATCAGTGCTTTACAAAATTTAATTTAAACCTAAAACTACACTGTAAAAAAAAAAAAAAAATCCGTAAAATTTACGGTAAAAAAAACTGGCAGCTGTGGTTGCCAGAATTTTACCGTAAAAAATATAGTAGCAATGTTTTACATTTTAAGGTTTTCACTTAAATTTACAGGTAAATACCGTAATTTCATACTAAAACCGTAACTCATATAATGGTAATGTACCAACTTTTTGAAGCACTGAAGTCTGTTTTGTACCTTTGTAATACAATGATAACCACCAAAAGCAGGTGGTGATGACAACGTCAGATGATGAACCAAAGCCCATTGCACGGAGGTTTTAAATAATAACATATATAGAAGGTGCACTGTCATTCACACAAACACTAAACACCATCATGGTAACACACATAAAACTGAAATAATGCAAAAAACATTAATTTAACTACATTAGATGTAACATACAACCCTAATGTACAAAACTGCCAAGAAAAAAGTAAGATGAAAAAGGTATTTCAACAAAAAAAAAAAAAAACATTAAAAAAAATGAAATACAGGGAATTCTGGGAATGTCAATTTAAGGTGATTCACTGTAAATTTTACGTTCTTTTTCACTTCCAAAAACGGTATACTACCGTAAAATTAAGTGCAATGTCCAACGCAGTTTTTCACCGTATATAGAAGGGGAACTTACGGTTAACCATTTCACAGGTATTTACCGTAGCATTTTTACAGTTTTTTACCGTTACATTCACTGTCATTTTTTACAGTGTAGCATCTTTATTACAGGTACTGGATGTGGGGAACAGTCTGGTAATGCCAGGTATAGTGGACTGTCATGTTCATGTTAATGAACCAGGCCGTACCACCTGGGAAGGATACTGGACTGCCACACGAGCAGCTGCTGCTGGAGGGGTCACTACAATTGTAGATATGCCCCTGTAAGTATAGACTTTTTAAAATTAAAATTTAATGATTGAACTAACTTTCCCATTAATGAGAGTACAATTCCCCTAGTCTCCCCTCACTCCCTTGGATAATATTTACACACTTTAAAAAAGCTGGGTTAAAAACAACCCAGCGCTGGGTGAAATATGGACAAACTTAATTTTGAGCCAACCATATAATCATTTTTAAACAATAGTTGAGTGAAATAAAACTACCCAGAAGGTTGGGTTAAACATTTAAACCAACCGCTGGGTCAAAACAACCCAGTCGCTGTGTTTGTCCATATTTCACCCAGCGCTGGGTTGTTTTTAACCCAGAATTTTTCAGAGTGTATAAAAAATGTTTAGGTTGATGATTAACTGACATGATGATTAATGTCATGGTACATAGAAACAGCATTCCACCAACTACAACTCTTAGAAACTTTAATGAGAAGCTGCATGCTGCTACAGGACAATGTTTTGTTGATACAGCATTTTGGGGAGGAGTCATCCCTGGCAACAAGGTACTTACATACATACATACTGTACATACACTGCACAGACTACTAAATACATTTTAGTTTTAGCCTGTTGTTTTAACCTAAGTATTGTGACGCAATGTTAAAAATCTGAAAGTCTGAAAATGTCTAAATAGACTAACACAACTTATATTTTATAGACAGTATTGCCAGCTGTATTGTTCCTCCATCAAAGCAGAATCAATTGCTGCTTCACAGCAAAATATATTAACCGTATTTAAAATGGATAGTTCATGCATACTAATTCATACTACTTCACATTGTACAGATTTTTTTTTAACAGACGCGAAGAACATATTAAAAAGAATATTGAATATAAAAAGTATAAAAAGTCGGACATAATCATCCACTTATTTTGTTCCTGAAATGAATCAGTTGAGTAAATCATTCAATAAATCACTCCTCACTCACTCACATCATACATTAATTCATACCACACCCATTTATCCAATATAGCTCATATTTTTATTTTAAAAAAAGTATTCAAAAGGAGTAACTACTCAGAGATATATCCAAATACGCATTCTTAACACTTCATGCATACTAATTCATACTACACACAAAAAAAGTAGTAACTACTCAAAGAGTATATGCAATTTTGGATGCAGCCATCCTCATTTCATTCCTAAATAAAACTCTGTTTTCAAACGAATTGGTTCAGTAAATAATTCAATGATTTACTCCGAAAGACATCAGCTGTATCCAAATATGCATTCGTCATACTTCATGCATACTATTTCATACTACACATAAAAAGATGCATACTAATTCATACTACACACAAAAAGTAGTAACTACTCAAAGAGTACATGCAATTTTAGAGAGCCATCTACTTGTTTCTATGCTGAATGAATCAACATTTTTAAACTGATCGATTGAGTAAATTATTCAGTGATTTACTCCAAACGGACATTAGCTGTATACAAATATGCATTCTTCATACTTCATGCATACCAATTCGTACTACACACAAAAAAGTAGTAACTACTCAAAGGGTATATGTGATTTTAGACAGTGATCCACTCGTTTCTTTGCTTAATGAATCGACATTTTTAAACGAATCAATTGCAGTAAATGATTCAATGATTTACTCCAAACGGACATTAGCTATATCCAAATATGCATTCTTCATACTTCATGCATACTAATTCATACTACACACAAAAAAATAGTAACTACTCAAAAGGTATATGCGATTTTGGATGCAGCCATCCTCATTTCATTCTTAAATAAAACTGTGTTTTCAAACAAATTGGTTGAGCAAATGATTCCATGATTTACTCCAAAGGACATCAGCTGTATCCAAATATGCATTCTTCATACTTCATGCATACTAATTCATACTACACACAAAAAGTAGTAACTACTCAAAGAGTATATGTGATTTTAGACAGCGATCTACTCATTTCTTTGATTAATGAATCAACATTTTTAAACTAATCGATTAAGTAAATTATTCAGTGATTTACTCCAAACAGACATTAGCTGTATCCAAATATGCATTTTTCATACTTCATGTATACTAATTCATACTACACACAAAAAGTAGTAACTACTCAAAGAGTGTATGCGATTTTAGACAGTGATCTACTCGTTTCTTTGCTTAATGCTTACTTGTTTCTTTGCTGAATGAATCAACATTTTTAAACGAATCAAATGAGTAAATGATTCAATGATTTACTCCAAACGGACATTAGCTGTATGCAAATATGCATTCTTCATACTTCATGCATACTAACTCATACTACACACAAAAAAGTAGTAACTACTCAAAAGGTATATGCGATTTTGGATGCAGCCATCCTCATTTCATTCCTAAATAAAACTGTGTTTTCAAACGAATTGGTTCAGTAAATAATTCAATGATTTACTCCGAAAGACATCAGCTGTATCCAAATACGCATTCTTCATACTTCATGTATACTAATTCATCCTATACACAAAAAATAGTAACTACTCAAAGAGTATATGCGATCTTAGACAGCGATCTACTCGTTTCTTTGCTTAGTGAATCGACATTTTTAAACAAATCAATTGAGTAAATGATTCAATGATTTACTCCAAACAGACATTAGCTGTATACAAATATGCATTCTTCATACTTCATGTATACTCATTCATACTACACACCAAAAGTAGTAACTACTCAAAGAGTATATGTGATTTTAGAATGGCCATCTACTTGTTTCTTTGCTGAATCAATCAACTTTTTAAAGGAATGAATTTAGTAAATGATTCAATGATTTACTCCAAACGGACATTAGCTGTATCCAAATATGCATATTTCATACTTCATGCTTACTAAATCATACTACACACAAAAGAGTACTAGCTACTCAAAGGGTATATGCAATTTAAATCAACGTTTTTGAAGGAATCGGTTGAGTAAATGACTCAGTGATTCACTCCTAAAGACTTCTTTTCCACTTTTTACCAATTTTTGGCATAAAAATGTGTAGCCAATCTAAAAATAAATAACAATATTTTCTTTGTTTGTCTGCCTGCCCATCTCTTTCTGTTTGTGCATCTCAGCTGGAGCTGAGGCCGATGGTCCAGGCTGGTGTGGCTGGATTTAAGTGCTTTCTGATTCACAGTGGAGTGGATGAGTTTCCTCATGTGAGTAATGTGGATCTGCATGCAGCTATGAAACAGCTCCAGGGCACAGGCAGCGTTCTGCTGGTGAGCCATCTCATTTTCTGTTTGCCCTAATCATCTCAATTTGATATCTGATGTGTACCAGTGGTACAATTGTGCACAAATGCATCTGGTCAGACATAGTTTAGTATTAGATAGACATAATTATGAAAATATAATTATGGAACCTAAATGAATGAAAGCTATTCTGTTTAGTTTCACGCAGAACAAGAAGTCCAGCATGCAGTTGCTGAGAATGGGGGTATAAGATTGATCATTTATTGTCAATTAAATTTCAATTCTACCTGAAATCATGAACATGTATTATTTTTAAAATGGAAATTCACACTTTATTTTTTTTACTCAGATCCACATGAATATTCCACCTTCCTGAGGTCCAGGCCTGATATTATGGAGCTTGAGGCTATCCGTACCATCACTCAGCTCTGCTTACACTATCGGTACGTTATGATTAGACCAGTTAGAATGAAGCCCTCAACTTTTGATTATCTAATGGCTGTTTCTTTAGACTATCAAGAGATGAAAGGTAAGAAGTGATCATTTTCTGTTCTTATTATCAGTGTGAGATGCCACATTGTGCACCTGTCATCAGCCCAGCCTCTGGAGCTCATCAGGGCAGCAAGAAAGGCTGGAGCTCCACTGACTGTAGAGACCACCCATCACTACCTCAACCTATGTGCAGAGACCATTCCAGCACGTGCAACTCAATTTAAATGCTGCCCCCCGATACGAGACACAGCCAATCAGGTATCAGCAATATGCATTACAGAAAATAATTTTTTTGTAAAATTTATACTGAAACTTGTTAAAAGTAATTGTTGACCTTTAAAATGAATTACTTTCTACTATGGAACAATACATTTTGAAGAATACACAGGTCATTTTCCCAATGCAATTACAACTTATGAGGACCGGAGCTTTCAAGCATCAAAAAGGATGTTAAAATTGCACCATAAAACTATCATAAAAGTGACTCATGCACTATATTTTGAGTTTTCTAGAGGTAATATAGCTTTGTGAGAGAACCAGAATGACATTTACAGATATTCTTTGCCTCCAGTGGGCTGTCTGATTTGAACAAGAACCATATCAGTCTTATTTGTGACCCTGAACCACAAAACCAGGTAGTACAGGTGTATTTGTAGCAATAGCCAAAAATACATTGTATGTGTTAAAATTCCCATTTTTTCTTTTATGCCAAAAAAATCATTAGGATATTAAGTAAAGATCATGTTCCTACCATAAATATATCAAAACTTAATTTTTGATCAGTAATATGCATTGCTAAGAACTTCATTTGGACAAATTTAAAGGTGATTTTCTCAATAGTTTGCACTCTTAGATTCCAGATTTTCAAATAGTTGTATCTCAGCCAAATATTGTCCTGTCCTAACAAATCATACATTAATGGAAAGCTTATTTATTTTTTAACTGACCCATATTGTGGTCCAGGGTCACATTTTGTGAATTGAATCAACAGATTCATTGGCTATTTTCAGACTGCCATAATTTTATTTAATTTTTTTGACTGTCCGCAGTATTAATTTTAAGTGATCAAATCAGATTTGTGTGTCCACACATAACCAACTTATCTTCATAGGTTGCTTTGGTCACGATGCAGGCGTGTAAACATTTTTCATGAGGCTTTCAAAACAGATGCAGGAAAAATAGAGGTGCATCATCTCTATCTCCAAATAAGCATTCTGTCGAGTCATACTGTATAAATACTTTTGGCATTTCCGTCACTCGTTTTGATGTTATGGTTGTGTGTCATGTTGATAGTGATGCAAAATACAATTTAAAATCAGATTTGAGCAGCCAGAGCGTCCAGACTGTGATGCATCTGTCACGTATAGAAATGAGGTCAGGGTCCAAAATGCAGGTAAGGTAAATATTTAATAAAGCAAACACAAACAAAAGGCCAACACGGCACACACGACAGGATCTAGACGGGAGCAAGAACACAGACTACAAGGATACACACAAAACAACAAAGAGTGGTGGGAGAGTGGAGACTAATAAAGTCCGTGGTGATGAGGAGCAGCTGTGGGTGTAAAGTGACGAGACAGGTGTACGTGATCAGGAGGGAAGTGCGGGAGGAAGGGAGAAGGTGACCTCTGGTGGGGAAGGGAAACACCACAGCCCAGACTCGTGACAAGACCCCTCCTCTACGGAAAGGCTCCCAGACGTTCCACAAGGCCGAAAACAAATCTGGAGGGAGGAGGAACGGGGGATTGGTGAACCAGGGGGAGGGATGGCGGGCCAGGCCCTTGCAACGGCCGCAGGGTCGGAGACGAAGGTTCCGGGAGGCTGGGCTTGGGAGCTCAGGCAGGGCGTGACCGGACTCCGTAAAAACGTCCGCGGGCACCGCCGCCAGAGGAACGTGAGTGGGCACCGCCGCCGTCAGAGGAACCTCAGTGGGAACCGCCGCCGTCAGAGGAACGTCAGCGGGCACCGCCGCCAGCGGAACGTCAGCGGGCACCGCCGCCAGCGGAACATCGGAACATCAGCGGGCACCGCCGCCGGGGGAACGTCAGCGGGCACCGCCGCCAGAGGAACTTCAGCGGGCACCGCCGCCAGAGAAACATCCGTGGGCACCACCGCCAGTGGAACGTCAGCGGGCACCGCCGCCAGAGAAACATCCGTGGGCACCACCGCCAAGGGAACGTCAGCGGGCACCGCCGCCAGAGAAACGTCAGCGGGCACCACCGCCAGGGGAACGTCAGCGGGCACCGCCACCGTCAGAGGAACGTGAGCGGGCACCACCGCCAGAGAAACGTCAGCGGGCACCGCCGCCAGCAGAACGTGAGCGGGCACCGCCGCCGTCAGAGGAACCTCAGCGGGCACCCCCTAACAGCTAAAATGCATATCAGAGCAAAAACCAAGCCCTGAGGTAAAAATAAACTGCCTGTAGAGCTCAGAGACAGGATTGCATCAAGCCACAGATCTGGGGAAGAGTTTTAGAAAAAAAATTCTGCTGCATTGAAGGTTCACAGAAGCATGTAGTCTCTGTTACCCATAATGGAAGAAGTTTGAAACAACCATAACTCTTCCTAGAGCTGGCCTCCTAGCCAAACTGAGCAACTAATGGACATCACTGCAACACTCCACCGATCTGGGGTTTATGGTGGTGTGGCAAGACTCAATCCTCTTCTCAGTGAAGACACATAAAAACACACTTGGAATTTGCAAAAAAGCAAAGAGTAAAGTGTGGTGGTATGGGGCTGTTTTTCAGTGGCAGGGACTGAGGGACTTATCAGAGTAGAAGAAAGGCTCAATGCACCAAAACATTGAGATAGCCTTAATTAAAACTCAGTTCAGAACATTCAGAACCTCTGTCTGGGCACATGGTTCACCTTCCAACAGGCCAGTGACCCTAAGCACACAGCAAGAGTGGCTTATAGACAACTCTGTGACAGAGCTTGAGAGGTGAAGAGATGAGCCGAAGAATGGCAGATAATTGCCAGATGTTGATGTGCAAATCTTGTTGCATCATACCCAAAACTTGAGGCTGTAAAGGTGCTTCAGCTAAGTACTGAGTTAAGGGTATGAATACTTATGCAATGTTCTTTCACAAATTCGTGAAAGAACAAACTGTTCAGACTGTCCTCAAAAAATCGACTTATTCGCATATCCAGATACAGTTCATACCCCTTCACTTCATTCATTATATTAAACTGTTTTAATTGCTCTTTTCCCCACATCAATCTACACTCCAATACGTGATGAACGCGATGAACTTGTACAAATAAGTACAAGTTCATCACGTATTCTCTACTAAATTCCCACCGTTATCGTATGTCTTTAGAATAATTGTAACATAGAGAACAAGACATGTGGACTTTAATTACTTACTTATTTAATGTAATACTTTGATTATGGCATCCACTTTGAAACTGGAAAGCTCCCCACTTGTAAGTGCCTCAGAAATTCTAAGGCTACGTTTACACTAGTTTGTTTTCGTTTTAAAACACATAACTTTTGCTACGGTTACACCTGTTGTTTACACTACTCCAACATTTTTGACTCTCTCTCTTTTCTGAGGCTCATTTACAGTATATTATGGTATTTTTACACCTCAAGGAATAACAGTCAATTTTATTAAGGTTACTTCCCTTAAATAAGACATCCTTGATCATCCTTGACTTGATGATTTCTGAAATGCAGTGAATACGCCAGTGTAGACGAGGATCACTTCCATCCCAAAACACAATTTCAGAACTAAAGTGCACTAGTGTAAACGGCCTAAATTTCTCTTTTTTTGTTTCAAATAATAATGTCTTTTTTGATTGTTCGATGAACTTCCACAAACTTTATATATAGTGCATTCTAACTATAATCTATTGTAGTCAAACTATAATCTGTTTCTTTGTCAGGAGCTTTTATGGTCTGCACTCAATGCTGGTGATATTGATATGGTTGTGTCAGACCATTCACCATGCACGCCTGACCTGAAGTGTTTAGACAGTGGCAATTTCACACAGGCATGGGGCGGGATCTCTTCTCTGCAGTTTGGTAGGCTGTCATTGTATTATTATGCTCATACATTCACGTGATAGCCAAAGTCCTTTGTGAGGTAAACAATGGTTGACCAACAGTTCAGCAAATAGACTAATGATTAACTTAAAAACTGATGTCCAGCGATCAATACAGAGTCCAAGACTGGACCCAGCTTAAAAAAAAAACCTACACACGTAATTACTCACATGGGTCACTCGTTCATCTTTTCAACACAAATTAAGATATTTTTGATTTCAATTTCAAAGAAATTTCTTTTTTTTTTATTAGAATATGCAAGATGTACATAAATTGGGATCACAAACAGGGAAAACAAATAAACAAACAAACAAAAAAACAGACAGGCAAAACTAAACCAATACAGTCAGGAACCGATACATGCTTGCATTTGTGTGTGTGCGTGTGTGCATGCGTGCATGTAAAGGTAACTGGGTGGACATGTCACAGTACATATTTTGGAAAACAAGAGATAGAGGGAAAAAAAAGGAAGATATATATATATATATATATACAAATAAACATACATAAACATGTATAAGTCAGTATATGAAAACAAATAACATAGATATAAATAAAACATAAATATAAAGAAATCAATCAGTGGTAAGGAGTGACTACTAATACTACTTCTACTACAACATCTACTACTACAACTACTACTTCAACAACCACAACTACTACTACAATCTCTACTATTACGATAACTGCTACTACTACTACATCAGCAACTTGAATAATGACAATGGTATAAATACTTGATAATAATGATAATAAGATAACAGAAGGACAAATCAGAACAGTAATAATAGTAATGATAGCAAAAGTATAAGTAATAATGTTAATGATAGTAATGAAGAGGTGAGGGGAGGAAATAGAAAAAAGGAACAAACAGTAGAAAAAAGAAGTAGAAGAGGCAGAAGGGAAGGGGAAAAACAATAGAGAGATAAGACGCAAAGAAAAATAATAATAACAATAATTATATTAATAATAATGAAAAAAAGGTAAAAACAAAAAAACAATATTACAATAATAATAATAATAATAGTAGTATTAATAAGAAGATTGAAAGAGGTAAATAGTGATAATTATAGTATACTCATATTGATAATAATAATAAAACAACAACATTAATAATTATATGAGGAGGTGGAAGTTATATGAAATTATATGGAATCAAAGAAATTTCTGACAGCAATGTAACTACAGTGATGTTGACCCTAGTAAGGACATCAATAAAATACAAAATTAATGACTTTATTCAACGCATGCGTAGTACTGTCGTGAACACGCATCAAAGACTGAAGAAAATTGTTGAATAAAGTCATTATTTTTGTTTTCTTTGCACACAAAAAGTATTTTGTAGCTTGATAAAACTAAGATTGAGCCACTAATGTCATATGGACCATTTTATCAATGTCCTTACTACCTTTCTGGGCCTCAATTTGTGTTTAGAAGATGAACGAAGGTCTTACAGGTTTCAAATACAGTCGGATAAAACAAATTACACACAAACCAGGATGCTCCACAGAGTGTATAGCGACATTGTGTCAACAGATCAGACCAAAGCTGTTTGCAAAAGGTTTAAAATTCTGAGGAAAATGACAGCACACCAATATCAACATCTCAACCTAACAATCATGTTTTAAAGCTACTTTGCAGAATAAGAGCCTGGACAGCTATCATTGATGAAAAGCTCAAGCTCAAGTTTATCAGGACATTTTGCATAAATTGCTGCCAAAAAAGCTCACTTACTTTTTCCACCCTGAACTGTACGTTTAAATTGTCAATTGTTGGGTATTATTGTTACTTGGATGGCCAATTCATGATATTGTAAGTCATGTAAATGATCAAGAGTGTTTGTCATGTATTTTGAGTAAGTGAAGACCTGAGACTTGCTTCATATGGTTTTACTAAAATTGCCATTCCTCCTGTTTACCAACAGGTTTATCTTTGTTCTGGACATCGGCTTCTAAAAGAGGCTTTTCATTTTTTGACGCAGTGAGACTCTTGTGTAAACATCCTGCTCAACTCTGTCGCCTTGACAACCAGAAAGGGAGTCTTATTCCAGGTCACGATGCAGACTTTGTCATTTGGGATCCAGAAAAAGAGTTTACGGTGAGAAAGACAGGGATTCACTTAAGGGGGTTGAGCTGAGATGCTCTAAACAACTGACAGCAAGATAGAACATGTTTGTTGCTAAAATTCTGTCTTTCTTTATAAATACGATGAAAGATTTTTGCCTGCGAGTGAATGCATGTCATGTCATTTCCTAGGTGAACGAAGATGACATACACCACAAAAACAAGGTAGGCTCAGTTTTACTCAATATAATTAATCACGTATTAGTAAAGGGAATTTAAGTTCACTTTTTCTTTCTTTCTAGTTAACGCCATACCTTGGCCTTGCTCTTCAAGGGAAGGTGAAGGCCACTATAGTCCGAGGAAAGGTGGTTTACAGTGATGGCTCTTTCAGCTCTCAGCCTCTGGGGAAGCATCTCTTTATCCAGCACAACACCCAGGCTGCTCTGTAAACTAAGACCATAAAGCACATTACATATCTCACCTTACTCACCACTATTAGGATGTGCTATGGTAAAAATGTTACACTGTGTGGCATGTAATTTTTGAGTAAGATTTATTTTAATTGATTATTGTGTAGTGTTGTGGTATATTCAAAAATGCATTGGGTAACACTTTGCTGGGTAACATTGCAAAAAAAATAATAATACTACTACTGCTACTATTACTACTACATAACATTTAAGCTTAACAGGATAGTTCATTCAAAAATAAAAAAAAATCTGTCATAATTTACTTACCCTTCTATTGTTCCAAACCTGTATGACTTACTTTCATCTGTGGAAGACAAAAGAAAATATTTTATATTTCAGTTCGGATTTAATTAAGTTCCCATTGTATTTTTTGTCAAGTCATTGGGAACTGAAACATTCTTTAAAAAGTCCTCTTTAAGTATGCAAAATTTGGAACATGTTATTAATCTAATATTTTGTACAAAATTGTTAACCCGCTTATTTTTTCCCATACGAGTGGGTGTGGTCATTCGTAATTTTTTTCGGTCTGGCTTCTGGTCTCATCTGCATCCAGTGACTTTTAGCTGTACAAAACTAGTTTTACTGCTTGATATTGCAGAATGGTGTCTTACCATATTATTTTAAAATAAGGTGGATAGAAGTAAAAGTAAACAAACATGTCAATTAAAATATCTCTGTGGTCTTTTAGATTGACAAAATATAGAGTTTACACATAATAGTATTTTGTGCATTAAAATATGAATGTGGTTTTCATTCAATCAATTATTAAGGGAAGGGGGTTCTCACCCAAGATTTGATGGTACATGGCCCCGTTCATCGTCCCTTTAATGCGGTGCAGTTGTCCTGTCCCCATGGCAGAAAAACACCTTCAAAACATAATGTTTGCACCTCCATGTTTGACAGTGGGGATGGTGTTCTTGGGGTCATAGGTAGCATTCCTCCTCCTCCAAACAGAGAGTTGAGTTGATGCCAAAGAGGTCGATTTTGGTCTCATCTAACCACAACACTTTCACTCAGTTTTCCTCTGAATCATTCAGATCATAGGCAAACTTCACATGTGTAAATTTGCTTTCTTGAGCAGGGGGACCTTGCGGCTGCTGCAGGATTTCAGTGCTTCACAGCATAGTGTGTTACCAATAGTTTTGTTGGTGACTATGGTCCCAGCTGCCTTGAGATCATAGACAAGATCCTCCTGTGTAGTTCTGGGCTGATTCCTCACCGTGCTCATGATCATTGAAACTCAACAAGATGAGATCTTGCATGGAGCCCCAGATCGAAAGAGATTGACTGTTATTTTGTGTTTTTTCCATTTGTGAATAACTGCACCAACTGTTGTCACCCTCTCACCAAGCTACTTGGCGATGGTATAAAAAAAACACCTGGGAGCCAGAAATTTTGCTGATTAATAGGGGATCAATTTCTTATTTCACTCATTAAGATGCAAATCAATTTAAAACTTTTTTCTAGGTTTTTTTGTTGTTATTCTATCTCTCACTGTTCAAATAAACATACCATTAAAATTACAGACTGATCATTTCTTTGTCAGTGGGCAAACGTACAAAATCAGCAGGGTATCAAATAATTATTTTCCCCACTGTATAGACAGAATGATATAACGACAGATAGATAGAATGATAGAACGTTTCAACAATATATAGATCGATAGAATGATAGAACAATAAAGTGGATGGATGGATGGATGGAAGACAGAACAATATATAGATAGAACAATAGAGCGACAGATAGATAGAACGATTGAATAATATAGTTAGAAAAATAGAGCGACAGATAGAATGATAGAACATTAGATATATAAACAATAGAGCGACACATAGATAGATAGATAATACAGTAGAACAATATACAGATAAAATGAAAGAACGACAGAGCAATATATAGATAGAACGATATAGAACAACAGAGTGACAGATAGACAGAATGATAGAAGGTTTGAACAATATATGGTTAGAAGAATAGAGTGACAGATAGAACTAGATAAAAAAGTTCGTCAAGACAAACTTTGAAGTTGGCTTGAGAAAGTCTGACCAGATAGTTTAAAATTGTTTTTAAAGTTTGTAAAAGTTTTAAAAGTTTGACAGATAGAATGATAGAACGTTTGAACAATATATAGATAGAACAATAGAGTGACAGATAGAACGATAGATAGAATGATAGAACAATATATAGATCGATAGAATGATAGAACATTTGAACAAATATATAGATAGATAGAACGATAGAAAGATAGATAGAACGATAGAATGATAGATAGAAAGTTAGAAAGTTAGAATGATGATAGATAGATAGATAGATAGATAGATAGATAGATAGATAGATAGATAGATAGATAGATAGATAGATAGATAGATAGATAGATAGATAGATAGATAGATAGATCTTGATAGATCTGATTTTAACCCGATTACGGTAAGCATTTCACTTGCTGAAGACAAAACTAAAGACAGAAAGACCCACAAAGTTCAAGACTTAAGGCAGTAATTGCCTGCAAAGGATTCTCAACAAAATACTAAAAATGACCATTTTATTCATGATTATATTTATTTGTCCAATTACATTTAAGCCCCTGAAAATGGGGGGACTGCGTATAAAATTGCTTGCAATTCCTAAGCATTTATGTTGTATTTTTGTTCAACCCCTTGAATTAAAGCTAAAGTCTGCATTACAATTTCATCTTGATTGTTTCATTTTAAATCTATTCTAGTGGCATACAGTTCAAATATGAAGTTAGTTAGGTAAACAGCTGCTGTCACAGCTCAGTGGCACTGTTCAGTATATCACGTCTCAAAGTGAGGTCAAAGGCTCAAAGTTTAGCTCACCGTTTACACAAGTTAACCATTGCCTCAGTCTGTCAGTGCACCGGCAGCATTATGTCCTCTCTGTCCGTTCTTCCACCGGAATGTCTGTTACAGCCTTTCCCCGTCCCGCAGCGACTTATGCTTGGGCCAGGACCATCCAATGTACCCGCACGGATCGCAGCAGCCGGAGCACAGCCCATGCTGGGCCACCTGCACGCAGAAACCATTGAGGTAAGGAAGTATAGCGTGTTTATTAAGTGCATACTGACTTTTTCATAAAATATGATGCTTTACCATGTTGAATCATATTGGCTTAAAGGGATAATCCACCCAAATATTATAATTTATTCACCTGTACTTTGTTCAAAACCTGTATGAAAAAAAAAAAGTAAAATATTTTTTGTCTGTATGGTTGTCAGTGGTCACCAAAACAGTTTGGTTGGCAAAATTGTCAAAATACAGAAGAAAGGTTTAGAACGATATGAGGGTAAATGATGACAATTTTTGATTTTGAGTGAATTTTAAACCCTATGTTGCGGCTAACTGACGTATCCTTTGAACAAAAAAAAAAAAAGGTTAAGTATTTTGTTTAAAGGGGTCATCCGGTGCCACATGCACTTTTACAAGCTGTTTGAACTGAAATGTGTGTTGGAAGTGTGTGTACACAACCACCCTAGAATGACAAAGATCCACCCAGTAGTTTTCTTTTAATTAAGTAAAATAATTTGCCCCGTCTCAAATTGAGCCGTTTTCAGATACCTGTCATTGTGGCGTAACACCGACAGAGACCGCTCCTGCAATAGTTGATAGACAGTAGTGTGTTAGCATAGACCTGCCCCGAATCAGAAGTAAACGCAAGTTAACGCAATACCTGCAAAAGTGTTTACAGCCCGCAATTGCATATGAGTAAAGACCATAACACTCACATTTATGTATTTCAATATTAGGACGGGGTAAGTTATGTTTACCGATCACTTTTTTGCTCTTGTTCAATCAGCTATACCTCAGTAAACACACCGTGTTCCTCTCTTTACCACAGTAAACACATCGCGTTCGTATCTCTCTCAGTACTCTACCCTGCCAGTACATATAAAGATAAATCAAAGTGACATTAAGTTTACTAACCATTCAGACACGTCCAGTATAAGCTGTAATTGCCGAACTTCTGCGGGTGTCATCTTGTTTCGGTTCCAACTCTGTTTTTTAATTAAATTTTAAATGGATAGGGTTGTACAGTGTCTTCAAAGCCCCCACAGTGCCATTTTTCCCCAAACTATACAACTATACCCCCAACTGTTGTCTAGGCAACACCCCGTGTGCTTTGTAATGACACGCCCCACAGAACTGAAGGGCGGGGTGAGCAGAGGTTCATAAAATTTAAAGGGCCAGGTACTGATATCACTTGCTGAGAACAGAGGCATTTTTTACCAGGTAAAATTAGTGTTTTTTTACACTACCATAGAGAATTTTTAATCCAAGTATATTACAAACTTTTCATTAGGACCCCATATTAACTTGTGGAAAATGATCTTTAAAAGATATTTATAAAAAAAATGTCATATTTATAAATCACGTCATAATCCGTATCTATTGATGAAAAGAATCAAAGAAGTTCACTTCCAGAAATTATTTTTACAGATCAAAGATATTCATGTCTTTCTTTCTTCAGTCGTAAAGAAATTATGTTTTTTGGGGAAAATATTTCAGGATTTTTCTTCATATAGTGGACTTCTATGGTGCCCCGAGTTTGAACTTCCAAAATGCAGAGTAAGTGCGACTTCAAACAATCCCAAATGTGGTTGTAAAGACAGCATGTTGAAAACTTCAAACTTCAACTTCAAAAATCATTTCAAAATCATTCTACATCGCTGCAGAAGTCCCAGCAGAGCAGAGATGGGAGTTTTTTGACATACCCTAACTGTCTTGAACCGGAAAAAAAACAGAGTTCAGGCAGAGACAAGGCGAGCATTTAAGGTTAAAAAGTATAGAAATTGTAATTTAAAAAAAATAAATAAATAGCCAAACGTTTCGCTAGATAAGACCCTTCTTTCTCGGGATCGTTTGCAACCGCATTTGGGATGATTTGAAGCCGCATTCAAACTGCATTTTGGAAGTTCAAACTCAGGGCACCATAGAAGTCCACTATATGGAGAAAAATATTTTCCTCAAAAAACATAATTTCTTAACAACTGAAGAAAGAAAGACATGAACATCTTGGATGACATGGGGTGAGTACATTATCTGTAATTTTTTGTTCTGTAAGTGAACTTCTTTAACAATTTGCTCATTTTACTTTCAGATTATGAATCACATCAAGAGTGGCATTCAGTATGCGTTTCAAACCCAAAACCGAGTGACTCTGGCTGTGAGTGGACCAGGTCATGCTGCTATGGAGTGTGCCATCTTTAACTCACTGGAGCCTGGAGAGAGTGTTCTCATAGCCATCAATGGCATATGGGGGGAGAGGGCTGCAGACATAGCTGAGAGGATAGGTACCCAGTAAAAATCCTGAAACTAAGAGTTATAAAGGTGATTCTGAACATCATTCTTAAATATATTGTACACTCTTCACCAGGTGCCAAGGTGAACACAGTTGTATCCTCTCCTGGTGGGTACTTTACAAATGAGGAAATTGAGCAGGTACAAATTATGTTTCATTAACCACTTATTTATTTACTACATATGATCAACCATGTTTGTCTCATCTTATAGGCATTGGATAAATACAGGCCAGTGGTGTTCTTCCTCACACATGGAGAATCCTCCACAGGAGTCGTCCACCCCATAGACGGCATAGGTGACCTTTGCCACAAGTGAGTTTTGATTTATAAGTATGATTCAGATTAAGACTCTCTATTAAAATTGGTCTAAAATTTTAGTCAATTTTTACGAACTTTGTGGTCATCTACACAGTCAAAAGTTTTTGAACAGTAAGATTTTTAATGTTTTTAAAAAAAGATTCTTCTGATTACCAAGCCTACATTTATTTAATCCAAAATAAGTTTTACCATTTAAAATAACTGATTTCTATTTAAATATATTTTAAAACGACCCTTCAGAAATTATAATATGCTAATTTGCTGTTCAAGAAAAATGTTTTATCATCAATATTTTAAATATTTTTAATATTTTTAATTATTTTAATTATTTTCAGGATTCTTTGATGAATAGAAAGATCCAAAGATCAGCATTTATCTGAAATAAAATGCATTTTGTAACATTATACACTATAGTACCATTCAAATGCTTGGAGTCCGTATATTTTGTTTTTAGCAAGGATGCTTTAAATTGATCAAAAGTGATTCTATATCAGATAAATGCTGCTCTTCTAAACTTTCTATTCAACTAAAAAAAAAAAATGTTTTTTTAACATTATTTGTATTATTATTATTATTATTAATAAATGCTTGTTTGAGCAGCAAATCAAAATATTAGAATGATTTCTGAAGGATCATGTGACTGGAGTAATAATGCTAAAAATTCAGCTTTGAAAATCACAGAACTAAATTACATTTTTTTAAATATATTCAAATAAAACAGTGGTTTTAAATAGTAAAACATATTTCAAAATTTTACAGTTTTTCTGTACTTTGAATCAAATAAATGAAGGCTTGGTGAGCAGAAGAGACTTCTTTAAAAACATTAAAAAAAATCATACTGTTCAAAAACTTTTGACTGGTAGTGTCATATGATAAACATGGATGCTCCTAGAAATTCACCTTTCAAAAAATATATATAAAAATTATTACTTAAAATAAAATAAACGTTAAAATAATTTTAAATGTAACTATATAGGCGAAGCTAATAAAACTAACTAAAATTTAAAATGAAAACGTAAAAATAAAATAATTATTTAAAAATATTTGTAAAGAGATTTTTCACAAATAGTATATCAGCGATACTAAAACAACACTGCAACTAACAAGCAGCAAATTTATTATATAATATATTATAAGACGAGACACTGCAGGTGAATAGGGTAAAAAAAAAATTAACTAATAGTTATCACCTTACTTACCCAGTTAATTGATTACACTAATAATTGCAAACATTTTTTGTATTACAAGTTTTCTAAAATGAGCCATTATTTAATGAAATATGCGCTAATTTGCATACATTACTAGTACAAAAAAAAAATCGAAACACTGGATGAAGTAAGTTTCAAAATTCTTGTTTAATTTCTTTGACATATTAGAGTCAAATGTTTTTACAGACTGGATTTTGGGTCTCATTTTGTCACTCCATAATTCCGAAAAAAACTTAAAACAGACAGAAAACAGAAAATTTTATTTACCATTTTTGGGAGAATAAAATGTTGTATAAAATCAAGCAAATTAGATATAAACAAATCCCTTTGTAAAAACCTTTAGAATATAGACAGGAATAAAAATCTAAAGTTTGGTGTGTGTGTAAGTGCTACTGAAGTGAAGATTTATGGTTTAGTGTAGGAGAAAAAACTCATTTTGAGAAAACGGCCTTTAAAACTATGTATTGTAATTGAAATCTATTGACACAAGTAGATAAAGTGCTATAAAAGAAACACTTAACAGTGTCTTTTGGGTGTTTTCTTTTCACTAGTCTGAAAAAACACTTTATTAAACATCACAAACTTGAGAGGTGCATGAAAAAACAGTATTTCTAATTAGGAATTACAATTAATATATAACGTTTTTTTAGTAAATTCTGTTCTGTCATTCAGGTACAACTGTTTATTTCTGGTTGATTCAGTAGCAGCATTGGGAGGTACTCCTATCTGCATGGATAAGCAAGGTATCACCACATTACGTGTTCTGGCACTACAATCACTGTCTGGGGTCCATGATTTAAAATGTACAGTTGTGGCCAAAAGTTTTGAGAATTACATAAATATTGGAAATTTGAAAAGTTGCTGCTTAAGTTTTTATAATAGCAATTTGCATATACTCCAGAATGTTATGAAGAGTGATCAGATGAATTGCATAGTCCTTCTTTGCCATGATAATTAACTTAATCCCGAAAAAAAACTTTCCACTGCATTTCATTGCTGTCATTAAAGGACCTGCTGAGATCATTTCAGTAATCATCTTGTTAACTCAGGTGAGAATGTTGACGAACACAAGGCTGGAGATCATTATGTCAGGCTGATTGGGTTAGAATGGCAGACTCGACATGTTAAAAGGAGGGTGATGCTTGAAATCATTGTTCTTCCATTGTTAACCATGGTGACCTGCAAAGAAATGCGTGCAGCCATCATTGCGTTGCATAAAAATGGCTTCACAGGCAGGATATTGTGGCTCCTAAGATTGCACCTAAATCAACAATTTATAGGATCATCAAGAACTTCAAGGAAAGAGGTTCAATTCTTGTTAAGAAGGCTTCAGGGAGTCCAAGAAAGTCCAGCAAACGCCAGGATTGTCTCCTAAAGAGGATTCAGCTGCGGGATCAGAGTGCCACCAGTGCAGAGCTTGCTCAGGAATGGCAGCAGGCAGGTGTGAGCGCATCTGCACGCACAGTGAGGCCAAGACTTTTGGAAGATGGCCTGGTGTCAAGAAGGGCAGCAAAGAAGCCACTTCTCTCCAAAAAAAACATCAGGGACAGATTGATCTTCTGCAAAAAGTATGGCGAATGGACTGCTGAGGACTGGGGCAAAGTCATATTCTCCGATGAAGCCTCTTTCCGATTGTTTGGGGCATCTGGAAAAAGGCTTGTCCGGAGAAGAAAAGGTGAGCGCTACCATCAGTCCTGTGTCATGCCAACAGTAAAGCATCCTGAGACCATTCATGTGTGGGGTTGCTTCTCATCCAAGGGAGTGGGCTCACTCACAATTTTGCCCAAAACCACAGCCATGAATAAAGAATGGTACCAAAACACCCTCCAACAGCAACTTCTTCCAACAATCCAACAACAGTTTGGTGAAGAACAATGCATTTTCCAGCACCATGGAGCACCGTGCCATAAGGCAAAAAATGATAACTAAGTGGCTCGGGGAGCAAAACGTTGAAATTTTGGGTCCATGGCCTGGAAACTCCCCAGATCTTAATCCCATTGAGAACTTGTGGTCAATCCTCAAGAGGCGGGTGGACAAACAAAAACCCACTAATTCTGACAAACTCCAAGAAGTGATTATGAAAGAATGGGTTGCTATCAGTCAGGATTTGGCCCAGAAGTTGATTGAGAGCATGCCCAGTCGAATTGCAGAGGTCCTGAACAAGAAGGGCCAACACTGCAAATACTGACTCTTTGCATAAATGTCATGTAATTGTCGATAAAAGCCTTTGAAACGTATGAAGTGCTTGTAATTATATTTCAGTACATCACAGAAACAACTGAAACAAAGATCTAAAAGCAGTTTAGCAGCAAACTTTGTGAAAACTAATATTTGTGTCATTCTCAAAACTTTTGGCCACGACTGTACATGTTGTATCTCTAGGTATTGACATTATGTATACTGGCTCTCAGAAGGTTTTGAATGCACCTCCAGGAACTGCACCAATCTCCTTCAGTGAGAGAGCATGGTGAGGCAAAACAGCCATAAGACAGAATTTATTTATATTGTTCAATTTAATATGTGACAAAAATTCTCTTCTTTTTTTGGCAAAACAGCCAGAAAATATTCAACAGGAGGACAAAACCAATCTCTTACTTCTTGGATTTGAACTGGCTGGCCAATTACTGGGGTTGTGATGACAAGCCTGTACGCGCGTAAGAACCATTCATCGCATGATAACAAGCACTGATATAACAGCTCATTAAACACTGGAGGCCTCATTCATGTTAAGTTATAAAACAAAGTAGTCCAAGACAAAAATCAATGTGCTCAGACCTAAAAAGTCAATTGTCAAAACTCTTGTCTGTGCAGTTATCACCACACTGGACCTGTATCTGCTTTCTATGGACTGCGTGAGAGTCTGGCCATCCTTGCAGAGACTGTGAGATCATATTCAACACTTGAATACTCTGAGAAACGTGAATATTGTATAAGAACATGTGCTTACCACATATTTATTTTTATAGGGTCTTGAAAACTCTTGGAAACGGCACAAAGAGGTTGCAGAATACTTCCATAAAGGCTTAGACGATATGGGTCTAAAACTGTTTGTGCAGGATAAGGTTGGCCCAAACATCATAACAGATCTCACATATAGTCATGTCAAATGATTATAACTCATATTACCTTTTTTGAAAAATTCTTGTGTTTTATAGAAAGCAAGACTGCCAACAGTGACCACAATAGTAGCTCCCCCAGGATATGACTGGCGGGAAATCACAGGGTATATTATGAAGACCTACAACATTGAAATCTCTGGGGGTCTTGGACCATCTGCTGGCATGGTGAGAAGCTATTGGTTTTGATTAATCATAACTGACAGAGGTCAGGACAACAAGTCATTTACACACACTGACATTGTGTGTTAAAGAGTGTTTTGTTTCTCAGGTTTTGCGTGTGGGGTTGATGGGATGTAACAGCACTAAGGCCAATGTGGACAAGGTGTTGGAGGCCTTGGCTGATGCTCTAAAACACTGTCACAAGAGCAGAGTCTGAGAGCATGACCAGTCAACAATAAGAAGTTCAGCATTTTAACCCTATATCAGTGGTGTTCAATTATTTTCTTCTTTAAAAAGTAGAAAATTGTTTGTGAACTCCTTAAACAAAATGAATCACCTAATTTACATACAGTGTTATTAATTTAGCTGACACAATATTAGCAGTTATGTTACGTTATTATTATAAAACTGCTATGAAATAAACATACATTTTCTACCATTTTGTTGTTTATTTTTTTCTTTAGTTATAATAAGAAACAATAGAAAAACTGAAGCTTTTAAGTGCATTTGATCTGTTCTTTTCTGTCCATTTACAGTTTTGAAAAAATATGTCTCTTCTTCTCACCGAGCCTGCATTTATTTGATCCAGCAAGTACAGCAAAAACAGTACAATTTTAAAAGATTTTTATTATTTAAAATAATGTTTTCTATTTGAATATTTTAAAAATATATAATTTATTCCTGTGATTTCAAAGCTAAATTTTTATCATCATTACTCCAGTCACATCATCCTTCAGACATCATTCTAATATTCTGGATTGCTGCACAAAAAAAGATTATAATTATGTTAAAAACAGCTTCAGGCTTCTTTGATGAATAGAAAGTTCAGAATAACAGCATTTGTCTGAAATAGAAATCTTTTGCAACAATATAAATGTCTTTATCATCACTTTTGATCAATTTAATGCATCCTTGCTAAATAAAAGTATTAATTTCTATAATTTTGTTCCCAAAAAAAAAAAAAAATGTATTCATCCGTTTTAAATTTTGATAATAATAATAATATTTCTTGTAATAATAATGTTTCTTGAACAGCAAATCAGCATATTAGAATGATTTCTGAAGGATCATGTAACACTGAATACTAAAGTAATGATGCTGAAAATTTAGCTTTAATCACAGGAATAAATGACATTCTAAAATATATTCAAATGATTTATAAAGTAATTTATTTTATCAGTTATGTTTAAGAATAAAAAATATTTTACAACTGCTTTTGCTGTATTTTGGATCAAATAAATGCAGGCTTGGTGAGAAAAAGACAATTCTTTAAAAAAAATTAATCTTACTGTTAAAAAACTTTTGACTGGTAGTGTATTTACCATTTTGCAAAAACATAAAGCATTTTCATTTTACAAAATGGCTTTTGCTATATCCCCAAATTAACTAGTTTTACAAAGTGCTACAGTATATGCAGTATAAAACTCTCAAAGTACTCTCTTATTTTTAGTACTTTTATTAGTACTTTGTTAGTATTTTTTATCTAAATAATTTTAGTGTAGTATAAAGACAACATGATCTCATAGCAAGTCCTACAGTATCCATAAATGGCATTCGAAACAGAAAAGAAACAAATGTGGTAAAAATGTTTATTGTAAAACATTAAAATATATCAGCCGTGAGGGTACGTCTGTTAAATTGGAGACATTGCGTATTTATAAAAAAAAAACGGCCTTCTGAGATGACTTAAAAATTTGAAAAATAAGCGTTCTAATGACTTTTGGTACGTTCAAAGTTAAAGTTCAGTGGGTGATGTACCTTTGTACCAACCAATAGGATAAAACCAAAGTCCCTTTAAGGCAAGTCATGTCACTCGGCGGCCATCTTTGAAACGCTACTCGGGCAGGCAAGTGCAGCTCCTATCTCTATGAATGGGGAAACATCAATTTCTCCAAAACTGTTCACCAAGCTGACGATTAAATTTCATATTTTAAATCTCCAAAGAGATCCAACATGAACTGCCTCATAAATATGGTTCCTTGAGCTCCAATAACGTTTAAAAACGCTTATTTTTTCCGGCTCAATGAGCCAGTGCGCATGTGCAGTACTGAGCGCACATCTTTCAGACCTTTTTCCTGAGTAAACGATGAGCGCCGCCATTACGAATTCTAACATCAGATTGAATGCTTTTCTGTTCCGGTTTCCATAGGAACCCATTCAAATAGTGTCCATCTGTTTTTAATGTAGCTAACGTCCGCAGCTTCGTGTCATCTACACACATTAAAGTGAGGCACTGACAAATGACGGTCATTGCGACATTGCCAAGTGATGGCGCTTTGGAGCCATGTGCTATTTAAAAACATTTGAATAGGTTTAACATTAGTTTATTAGCTCGGAATATACCCTAATTTGACTAGAAACAATGCAGACCGGAAATGCAAAGCATTCTTTCAGTTAAGAGTCGGACTTACTTCCGCGTTCAGGAAAAACGTCTATAGTCTTTGATAAAACACAGGCGGTGAATATAAACACTTTTATATTAGTTTAATGTTGAAATTAACATTGTTTTATACCTGAACCTGCTTTTGTATATCAACATGCTTTAGACATATTTTATTTGTTATTTATACTAGTAGCCTGTTTTGATGATTTTTCACGACCCAGATTTTTTGGTGCCCCCCCCCAGGCACTTGGTGCCCTACGCGCAGTGCGTGGTGTGCGTGTGCGGAGCGCCGGCGCTGCTTTGCACCCGCTTCACTTGCAGACCCCCTGTGGTATGAAAGCACGTGAATTCGGTAGTTGCCGTGCAGAGTCGTAAATGATTGCCAAAAGTAGGTCAAGGTGGTTCTCTCTAACTGAATGAGCTAATCACTGTTAACACCGATTAGAAATCAAATGCATAGCCTATTCAAAGTAATGAGGAAAATAAATGACAAAAAAGATCAAAATACATTCAATGATTTTCAACAAAATGCAATAAACTCTGAAACTGAATGATTATTGTGTTGTCTTAATTTAAACACTTCCATCTCATGATTAAAATCCAGCAAGCATCCAAAGACTGAAGTGCATGTTTACATAATCTTGAAAATATAGCAGACAGAATGCAAAAAAAAAATCTTCCACGGACTGGACTGCTGTGGACTGTGGGCCAATGAGAGGTATAATGCCACGTTCCAGGCAACCCGTGTTTTTCCAACCTTCTACCTTTGAAAGTGCACTGGAGCGGCAGTCAAACCTGTGACTTCCCACGTTCTGACGTCACATAGCCCGCGAAACAACAATGTCAGCCCCTACGGGTGCGGTGTTTTTGCAGGCGGTACACGGTGGAAAATAGACTTTAGGACAAAATAACGTTGCAATCAAATTAAGAAAAATATATAATAATAAATGCGCTCAGGCAATTTGGCGTGACTTGCCTGGAACGCTACAAAGTCGTGAGTCGTGGTTTACAGGCTCAAAAACCTGCCTGAAACGCAGCATAAGTCAGCCCTGGGCTCATATGCAAAAGCATTTGTAACGTTATTGGTTGGGCTCCAACGCTTCTTATTGATGTCTTTTCTGAGGTAAATCACATTGCATGACTATTCACAAGCTGTTTTACTAACATATAAATGTCTGGAAATAATTAGTGATGCTCCGATTGATCGGCCACCGATCATGATCGGCCGATATTGGCTAAAAATAGCTTGATCAGCGAACCCCAAAAGCGCCGATCAAAAAAGCCGATCACTTGACGTAACTTACTCGCGCGACTTTTTCACACGTGCATGCACGGCGCACAGGTAAACAACAGCAGAGCGGAGCTTACCAGTGGCAACATGCAACATGAGTACTAAATTCCTTATCCGTTTTGTAAGGGTAGTCTTGTTATTGGGCATGTAGTCTCAGCCTCAGACGTCACGCCCACGGAACGTTGGCTAAACGTCTGATGCATATGGTACACTTAACTGGAAACACTTCAGGAATGTCGAAGTCGTCATCTGATTAGTTGAATTTGACCGGATTTCCGGAACACGCGAGTGTCGCGTTTATTTTCGGTCCGCCGGGAAACAAAGCGCAGACTGATTTACTCAGCGTTTTGCTAAAAGGTGCTTATGCAGACGCCGTTGTTGATTAACACATTTGCGACGTTCGCGAACAAATTACTGACTTACTGCTTGTTCTCCCTCTTCTTCGTTAACTTTCAATGCTGGTTATTTCAATGACTGACTTGTTGCATGCCAGTCAGTTGTTGTGGGGACATTTCTACGCCCCAAAACGTGACGCTGAACGAAACGAACTGTGATTGGTTGTTTGACATGTCGGTCAAACGGCCTTATAGGCGGGCCTTGGCCAATTAAAGCTGCCATGTATTCCAGACCTTAAGACGTCAGTCTGAAGGTCTGGCTACGCGAGACTATTGGGCATGTGACTAAGTTGTGCATGTACAGAGAGCTGACTGTAGTTTTGCCGGAGAAGTATACTTTCGGTTTCATTCTCTGATATCTTCAGTGAGTGGTAAATGTGCGTGCTTGAATGTAAATGCATGTATCTTTCTATACCCGTCATATTGCAATAATGTTACCCCTGTATGTCTGATTGCTGTCATCAGTTCATGTTGTAGTTCAGTTCATATAGAATGAGGAGAGAAGGTGCGCGTGTAATTCACGTGCATATGTTTAGCGCCATTTTATCGCATCGTAATTCTAATGAACGCATATAGATGTTACTTAGGTGAATGTTTATGTTTCCTATATACAGACAGATTCTCTGATATATCGTATTTAATTCAGCCTAAACCACATTTTACTACCTTTATCCTAATGACTGTGCAATGCTGGATAATAAAATCCTTACATCATCTTAAAAAGCAGCTACAAATAACAAGCAAAGAACATTTACATTATCAAAGAACTTCATCACGTGTTAAGGAGACGTGGCCACTCTATGCATGTTTTTACCACGGCAAGTTTCTGAAGCATCCTAGAACCGACTCTCTGCACTGCATTGCTAAAGTTAGGCGCCTTTTTGACGGATAATAATAATAATCGTCTTGCTATCGTCAAAGGCATCAGCAACAGGCGAGATCTCTTACTATCATCGATATACGATCCTGTCGTCTATAACCCTAACTTGGTGGTTCTTCAAGATATTGACTGTAGCCTATTTCCACAGTTTATTTTTTTTCAATATTGTTAATTTAGAGTTAGTTTCATTTCTACAAATGGTGCAAACTCTGCTAGATTATAGATCAAACTTTGATAGATAGATAGTGTTCCTTCTTTAATTGCACATACATCCAGTTATGTCTACCAACTTGACAAATATATTGTCAATACCATTGTAATTAGGTCAAAACAATTAATGGTCTACAAGTATTTAGTATTTACATTTTTTTCATAACAGTTACTTATTATATCGGACTATATATAACTTTATGAAAATTAATTTACATGCAATGTTTTACTACAAATCAATTTATTTTCACTGTCTATAAACTGAGATTTATCCTGTGGCTCCCTCGTGTGGATAACATTAGTATTATGGCCTTCATCTCTGAATCACATTCATATAAATCGCTAATATTTTTTTTGGATGATTACAAATGTTTAATGATTACTTTACTGATAATAAAGCCTGTATTAACAATGTGATTTATTTTGTGTGCGCCACCCTAAAAATTTTTAGCACCAGCCGCCACTGGATCAAAGATTCCCATTCCCCTGCCATTCGTATTTAATTCAGCCTAAACCACATTTTACTGCCTTTATCCTAATGACTGTGCAATGCAGTGTGTGTGTGTGTGTGTGTGTGTGTGTGTGTGTGTGTGTGTTCACTTCTCACTGCTGTGTGTGTGTGCACTTTGATGGGTTAAATGCAGAGGGCCAATTTCGAGTATGGGTCACCATACTTGACAATACGTCACAACTTTCACTTTCTGTGATCGGCAGTGATCGGCAATCGGCAGATCATGATCCTGGTGATCGGTAATCGGTGATCGGCCCCAAAAATGCTGATCGGAGCATCTCTAGAAATAATATTTAAGGTTTTCAAGTCATTATTTGTAGTGCTCCATCCACCCATTTAGGCCTATCACAGTAAGCATTTTGTTACTTTTAATATAATACAAATATATATATATATATTTTTAATTCTGTCAATTTTATCATGAAATACAAAAAAAAAGTGTTTTCCCGCTCTTTAATGTGGCGTGAGGTCTCTCCTCAGTTCAAACAGCATGTGAACATCAAGCATCTTTTTCTCTTTTGTATCCTACTATGAAATAAACATGAATAAATACCAGAACACATGTTGAACAAAATCGGAACAAATTAATAAAATTGTTTCATGTAGTCGTTAAATCAGTGTTTAAAAATTGTCCATAAAACAGCTTAGCAAAACAGTCGTAACATAACAGCAGACATGCTTTGCCAAAATTGTTTTATTACCTTCCTGAATCAGTTAGGTAACCTTACTTTTTTTTTTTTAAGTAAGTGGAATTTTCTGATTTTCTTTATTCACACAATATAACGGAACTTTAATCACATAATTTTGACTTTATTCTAAAAAATATTTAGAAAAATATTTAGGCTAAAGTGCCATTTACTAAATTACTTAATGCACACTCTTGGCACAGTGGCCCAAAATGCAAAAAGAAAGTAAAAAACTTACTCACTACAATATTGCATAACTACATAATCTGCCTAAACCTGTCTGAGGTCTGAGGTTTATATAATTTAAACTGAATTCACCGTTTCTACTGAGGAACTTTTGCGGAAACTGTATAAAGCGAGAGGACCATATTTTGGCCAACCACAAACACTTTTTGTTCCTCAAAAAGTTTTTTGCACTCTTCTCCTTGATTTGTTATAACTTTTGGCAGCAATAATCAGCAAAATAGGCTTTTTTTTTACGTTCAGTGCTGCCAATATTTGCCGACAGATGACGCGTCGTGAAAACCCTCTATAGCAGGGGTGTCCAACCAAGTTGATCATACTGATTTCATAGTGAAGTATTCATTAGTTTGAATATACATTGAAACAAACACTAACCTTTGTTGATAACTCAGTATACTTTATTTCTGACGAAACATCCCATGTTTCGGTCGTGACTACATATTTTCAGTAGTGACAGTTATGTTTTGGTAGTGACCCCATCACATTACAGAATTTTAACTCGCATACTAAAACACTACGAAAACTACTGTACTAAAATTGTGTTTATTTCGCCCCAAATAAAGAATTATGTGTTCCCTTTTGTCACTACCGAAACAATGATGCCATGTTTTGGTCGTGACTGTTACGTTAATGACAAATCTATGAAATAACACCCAAAAAAAACAAAAACAAAGATGTCACTACCGAAATGTCACCAAATGTTTTGTTAGTGACAATTTTAGATACTTTTGAAGTGAGCTCAAAGATACTAATTAGCAAATGGTTAGCTAGCACTGTTCTGAACAGTTGTACACATATAAAAACTGTAGATGTTATGCAATAACTCTCAAAAAAGTGTTTAATTATAGAAAAATGGTGTTCGGTGGTGACATTTTTAAAGTTAAACACAGGTTTTTCATACATTTGAACACAATTACCTTAAACTGATGGGGCATATCTACTCACCATTTAGCTATTTGAGAGAGTGACATGAATATTTTCTGATTGTAAATGTAGGGGTGTAAATAATGCTGCCTTCATGTGGTATCGTATTTATGGTAAATACCAAAATCCGACAGCGAAATTGCACATGAACACTCACTCATGTTGTAATTTCCACTGGAAAGCTCAAAATTTTTTATGATACCCGAGCTGCCGAGATGGGATAAACTTTCAACTCAACTCAACTTTTTTTATAAAGCACTTTACAACACACAAAGTGAACCAAAGTGCTGTACAGCAAACTAAAAACTCACTAAGACATAATAAATAAGAACAAATTCAACAGGTGTCAAAAACCAATGAAATAAAATGGGTCTTAAGATATGATTTAAAAACAGACAATGAAGAGGCCTGTCTAATAAACAGAGGCAAAGCATTCCACATTTTAGGAGCTGCTACAGCAAAGGCGCGATCCCCTCTGTGTTTGCGCTTTGTTTTGGGCACATCCAAGAGCAACTGATCAGCTGATCTAGGAGAACGAGATGGCGTGTATGGATGAAGCAATTCAGAATTCAGAACTTTGACCTTTCAACATGGCGGACAGCAATGAAACTATACTGAATGGTAAGCATTGCATGATGTTAAAAGTAAAAAAAACTTATATAGGCTAGCTAAAACAGAACCATTAGTATGGTCTTTAAAACAACTCTACTATTCATAATCAATAAGATATACAGCCTATCATTTACCGTTTGCATTTTGATGCATCCTCTTCTTCCTGTAGCAGATGCATTAGGGAGTTTAGAACCGTTTTAAAACTTTTACCCAAGTAGCATGTGAGGACTTTCTCTTCACTACGACAACAAAAGCACCTGAACACGACACACTGGTAATTTCCACTTCACAAGTGGAAAGCATCATCTTTCCCATATCACATGAAGGCAGCATCAAATCAGTCTCAGCCAGTGGACTAAAACATACACTGTTTCGGTAGAGACGCGAAAATACGGGTTTCAATAGATAATAAAAGGTAAACATGTAAGATTTGAATACTTAACTGTTTTTTGAATGTGATTTTTGATTGTGGGACAGCAGTTTGCACCAATTTTGAAGAAAAGTTCACACTCCATACCAGGTGGTGGCGGAAATGCACCGATAAGTTGTATGCCAACCGCCAATATACCCTAGAAGAAGACCAGTAGGAAAACGAAGAAGAAAAATACCGCGAAAGAGAATACAGCCTTGGAATAATTTGCTAGCCATTGTCAGTATTTTCTCCCTGTTGTTCTGCCTTTTTAAACAGTGTTTTTAAGAGTCATGTCTTGCAGAAGAGGAGCTTTAATTGTTCTAGAGGGAGTAGATAGAGCCGGGAAAACTACGCAATGTCACAAACTTGTGCAGGCGTTACAGCAAAGCGGACGAGCTGCAGAAATGATGCGATTTCCAGGTAAAATTACTTCTCTCGTCTTTTACCATCCTGTGCAGGCACGTGCACACATAGACATCAAAGGGGGCTTGAGCACCTGCCCTTTTTATTCCGGGAGAGAAAGTGCCCTTTTTTCTGCGTTTTTTTTTTTTTTTTTTTTGAAAGATATATATTCCTGTTTACGCACAGCTTCCCTGTCAAACAAATATATTTATTGAAGAATAGTATATCTAAATATCAGGTCAGGAGTTCTGAAGCGCCCATTCCCCCACCCCTGCGCAGCGGCGCACATCATATACACAGACACCTGCAGGCAGCAGCAGCCCCTCCCAGCAGTGTTTTTCTTTTAAATTTCTTTTTAAATTTAAGTTACGTTTTATCTCATTTCATTAACAAAATAAATTTCTTTAAATTTCTTTAACTTAAGAAATTCATGTCACAGCTGCTGATTCGTTGTATACCCACCACGAGTCACAACTGCTTTAATTTATATGCAGATTTAACATGCGCAACGCACCGGTAATCTTGTTGTGGTAATCTTTGCGTAATCTTTTCCTTTTGGCACACAAGCATAATTACTGTCACCTGCAGGACAAACTGTGTATTGCACCCGATGCTCGGTTGTGGTAAAATGAATTCCAGAAACGATTCCAGATTTAGGCAAGTAGGGCTCGCTGCAGCCTGCGGTGGACATCCAACCCCGCCCACATCCATGTGTGACGTCAGACACCACGCCCACGTCAATGCGTCATCGTGTGACTCCTCTCCCCATCGGTAGCCTTAAAGCGGTGCATTTCAAAATACTTCACGAAATTTATCCATGTAAAGTAGCTCTTTCTGAATTCATGGATATTGATAATACCTGCAGTTTCTGTAACACACATGAGGAAGACTTGTGTCATTTGTTTTATAATTGTGAATTGTCTCTTAGTTTTTGTCTGATGTTAGCACATTTCTATTCTGCAAAGAAATGATAATTATATGCTTTCTTTAAAAGATGTTATCGGTACTTATTATCATAAAAGTAAAACGTTGTTAACTTTTAAAATTTTCAAGGCAAATATTATATTCATAAACAGAAATTTGCTAAATGCATACCAAAATGTAATTTATTTTGATCAGAAATAGAACTTTTTAAAAAGTCTTTAAGACAAATGAATACATTTGTTGTTACATTTCACGGAGAACTTTTTTTCTGGTTATGCACCCACAATATAATTTTTGTTGTATATTTAAGGGAAAAGGAAGAAATTTTTAACTATTGTTTAGTTGTTTCTAGGTTTTAATTTAGTTTTTGTTTATTTATTTACTTTTTATTTATGCATTTATTTATTTATTTTTCTCTCTATGGTATTAGTTTATTTAATTTTTTTTATTATTATTATTTTCCCCCCTCTTATTACATATTGTATTACTGTATACAGATTAAGCTTGTATTTTGTGTATCTGGAATTCAATTTCAATGTTTTTGTTATGTCCAATTATTTCAAAAAAAGAAGAAGAAAAAAAAAAAGGAAGAATCCCGATGTTGTACACATGTGCAAGAATGGCGGAAGTATGTTGTGTCGGGGATGTAAACAAAACAGTTTGTATTAAATAATACAAATTAAACCTAGGTCATCTTTCATATGGAACTAATTACATTCAAACAGACGGTAAAACGCTTGCTTTGGTTGATTAAAGTTAAGAAAATGGTAATTGGTAATGAAACATTTAAACCCTACCCTATTTGTTTGTGTAATGAAATAAATTCACGTTTATTATAATCGATTTTGACATAGCTTACACAAGATCAGATTTAGACGGACAATTAAGTTTTGTTATTGTAAAAGTAACACTTAGCATGTTTTCATTTTTATCAAATTCTCTAAAGATATGTCCACAAATGTGAACATTGCTAACCATATTATCATTATTTTAATATGTGTTAATACTATTTAATATGTTGGATGTGTGACGTGTTTGAACATGGGCGTGGCGTCTGGCGTCACACTTGGATGTGGGCGGGGTTGAATGTCCACCGCAGGCTGCAGCGAGACGCTACTCGATTTAGGGGGGCCAGTGGAGTGGCCAAGTGTGCTGACGCAGGGGCCTAGAACCGCCACTGCTCCGCACAGCGGTCTTTTATCAAGAAATAACAGACTGCATTCTACATTGGAATTCAACCAAGCCATCATGTAATAAAATAAATTAGTATTAAGCATATATCATAGCATAAATTGGTGAATTTAGAAGAAATCTACAGATGCAAACAGATGGAGGATAGATACACTCTAAAAAATGTAGTAAATCTGAGTAACTGCATCTGGTACATTAATCAATAAAACTGAGTAGAAATAAGTTAACATTAAACGTTAAAAATAACAATATAAATTAACTTTTTATTTATGAGTAATTTAACTTTTTTTTTTAATTTCCTCTAAACCTTTATAAAATAGTATTCCATACAACCACAAATACATACATGACATTGGCTTTTATTGAATTTTTCTAAATTATTTTGGTAAGTTTAATTCAACCAATCAAATAAGATTTTCAGAGATTTTATTAAGTTAATAAAGTTAAACTAGTAGCATAGAAAATGGTTTCAAAACACGCACATTGTGGAATGGTTACCTTTGCTGCTCTATAAACCTAGTGAATGGAGACCATTGTTTCTGTGTGAACTGATTATTTTGTAGACATCTTTTGAAAATCGCATGAGTTTGAGGAAGATAAAATAAACTTTTTAAATTATTATTTTTTTTAAAAGGAAGTCAGTGTTGCGTTAATATATATACTTTGTTTAAAAAAAAAAAAAAAAACGTAATTATGAGAAGTGCCCTTTATTTCACTTGAGCCCCTGCCCCTCAAAATGTCTGTGCACGTCCCTGATCCTGTGTAAACTATTTTATGTTGTGACTCAAAACCCAGAACAAACAAGCGAGCTGTCTACCTATATTAACACAAAAGGCTTAATAGAAAATAACAGTAGACATAAATTGGCCTGGATCTTAATGACATGAACTGGGTATTTAGTATGGGTATGGGTTTTGAGGCGTAGCCACTGTTTGTATTTTTGTACTAAACACAAATTGTGTTTTATACAGACAGAACGACTAAAATTGGTCAGCTGATCAGTTCATACCTGGAGAAGAAAAGTAATCTGGAGGATCACACTGTTCACCTGCTGTTTTCTGCAAACCGATGGGAAATGGTGTAGGTTATTACTCCAGAGTTCCGACATTAATCAAGTAAAGTGCATGAACGGGAATGGCTCATTAATTCATCATTCATTAAGTGGATCAACCCATATATCTATCAAACACTCAGTCGGTTTTCTTACTTCAGGCCTCTGATTAAACAGAAGTTGGAAGAAGGAATCAATCTAGTGGTGGACCGCTATGCGTTTTCTGGAGTGGCCTTCACTAGTTCAAAGCCTGTGAGTGTTACTGTTACTCAAATACGGGAATTATTATTAAAGCTGCAGTCCGTGATTTTGTGTGTGTTCAAAATGTACACGATTTATATGAGAAGCGAGTACATCATGAATCAATTTTCCAAACCGTGTTTTTGGCTTATCCTAAATCACTACGATACACCTATATTAAGTTTTTATATTCGGACTATTTTAAGATTTTACCGCTGCGGAGTAGCCCAGTATCTGCGTGATTCGTCATAGACATAAACAGAGGGAAGTAGGTCCGGCTACAATGTTCTTCCGCAAGACGCACGCAGTTCTGTTTATTAACCGCCAGAGGACATAATTTACGGACTACAGCTTAATTGTAAAAATTAATATTTTTATTCAGCAAAGATGTGTTAAGCTGGTCAAATGCAACAGTAAAGTTTTTCTTTTTCTCTATGTATATGTTTAGGGCTTCTCTTTGGAGTGGTGTATGAATCCAGATGTGGGACTTCCAAAACCAGACCTGGTGATGTTTTTGCAGCTCAATCCCAATATGGCAGCAAACCGTGGAGAATTTGGAAATGAACGGTATGAGACGAGCGCATTCCAACGCACAGTTCATCAAAGATTTGAAGAGCTCATGCAAGATTCTTCAGTCAACTGGAAGGTGGTTTATTTTGCAAACCCAATTATTGTAAATCCACAGTATGTAACTACCTTCAAATTGGTTTGGTTTCTTATCTTTTGTCTGTCTTTCACCAGACGATTGATGCTGCAAGGACCATAGAAGAGGTGCACAAAGACATTAAGCTTTTGAGTGAAGACATCATCAGTTTAGCCGAGAATCAGCCAGTTGGAGAGCTGTGGAGGTGAACGGATCACTGGCTCTGAGAGATTTTATATACATATGTTCTTTCTGTCACTATCTGAAATAGTACAGAAAGTACATAATTGTTTTAATTTTTTAATGATTAAATAAATATTCATAAAATAAACTTGTGTACAGAGATTTGAAACATCAAGACAAAATCATTCTTGTAGAATTACACAAGCCATTCTACCCGATCTGCAAATGCCCAACCTTCCTTGGTTGTCATTTACAATTTCAAACAGGTCCAAAATTTCTCTCACTTTCATTGGTTGAGAGTAAATGCTAAATCAAATCTGATTAGCAGGTCTCTTGGCCAAATCGTAAAATGTGTTATGGCAAACCTGTGTTTTAAGTTAAGGGGGTAAAAAGGCACCATATCACTTAAAAATCAATGTATAGTGTTAAGACTCAATATGGATACACATAAATGCAACTAAGTACATACATACTGATGATCCTGAGTGCCTGTGACCATAACACCTGACCTCGACTCACTCAGGGTGACACAGAGCAGTCAGCGTAGCTGTTTTAGAAGAAAGCTGTGTGTTTGACGCAGGTGGCTACGCCACAGTGGCTTTGGACGTCAATGGTATTCTTCTCTTTCCTCTGAGGAGGCTCTACCACAGAATTTTGAAAGTCTGGCAAATGCAGCCGTTCTTCACAAAGACAGGATTTCAAATTCTTCATCCTCAGAATCAAAGAAGCGTTCGAGCCGGTCTGAATCTGAGAAGTCTGTTGAGGAAAAATAAAACATAATGGTGTGTATTAATAAATCTCTCTCTTTGTGAACTCTTAGAATTCTGGATCTATGAAAAAGCGGAGTAAGAGATTACCTGGAGTGAGATTAAGTACATCTGTGGTAATTAGATGAGATGGCTGACTGTCTACCAATTCAAACATAGGAAGACCTCTACAGTTTGAAACCTGTACAAGGGAAAAACATCAGCAAAGAGTGAACAAGAGGTGGCAACATAACTGAGGCTTCTACTACAAAAAAAATAAATAAATAAAGCTCCTGTACCTTACGAATCTGTGCACACCAGTCATCAAAATCATCCTCTGTTTGACAGAAGAAGCCCTGATTGACAAAATTCAGCACAGATGATACTGTTACTCAAAAGGAATTAAGTATTTGCAGTTCTTTTAACAATAATTGAACTGAACAGTTCAATCCCAAATTTTTCCAAGACAAGTAAGAACCTATTTTACTCTTGATCAGGCAGGGAAAATGAAATGATAATCCAAAAACAAATATATATTCTTCTTCATGTAAAATATTACTTAATATTAAATATGAACTAACCAATACTTGTTACAGCATTTACATATTATTGCTCTTTTGTTGGTTTTGATTGCTTCTATAGACCAATTCAGCATTTGCAAACAGTTATTTTTTTTGTGGGCGGTAAATTTGAGTTTACATTTCAAAAATCTGACTTTATTTTCGAAATTTCGAGATTAAATCTCACAATTCTGATAAAAAAAGCGAAAAAAAACAAGAACTCATTTTCTTTTACCCTCGGCTCTGGCCTTTTTTCCCTGAGAATTAACTCACTATTGATGAGTTAAATTGACTGTCCGAACTAAGAGATATAAACTTGCATTCTAAGTCAGAATAAAATAAATAATGTTATGTAAAATGTTAATAGTAATAGGTTTAAAATAATATGTCATGCTGTAACTGTAGGGCTAATACAATGTGTCCCCTATGAACAGCATATGTGAATATTATGTAGACATATTGTTGAAATCAAATTTATGCTTTGAAAGTAGAGTAATCATAGCAGTTTTCATCCATAGTATGTCCGTTTAAACGTTCACGTTTAAGTTCAAATGGCGTATTTGACAACAGTATTCTATCAAAATTATTTTCATTCCGATTCTGGCATCAAAAGGCACGGATTTTATGTTACCCTTTTTCCCTCCACTTGTGACCAGTGTTTTTTTTTTTTTTTTGCCACCACTAAGTGGGCACAGCTGTATGTGACAACTGTGACGTCTACTACGAATTGCTCTATAGTCTTCATTTGTAAGTGGCTTTGGAAAAAAAGCATCTGCTAAATGTTATGTAAATATTGTAAAATTTACAGCTGTATAATGTAAATCAGTCACTTATTGAAAATGGTGCTCTGTGTTTTCCCACCAGTGTTTTCTAACCAACCCCAATGTGCATATAGTATGTATTATTATTAACACATTGGGGTTGGTAAATTTTTTTTATATTTTTGAAAGAAGTTTTCTTCTGCATTTAAGACTGCATTTATTTGATTAAAAACAGTAATACTGTGAAATATTATTACAATTTAAATAAAACAATTTTGTAATTAATATACACTATACTGGGACACCTCCTTCTAATGAACAGGTTTAACTACTTTAGTCATTTCCATGAGTACAAATCTTAATGTTTAAGCATATAATGATATTCTAGGGAATTGTGTGCTTTTAATTGTGTAGCAACAGTTAGGACACAGCTCTTTTGTATTCTAACATGACAATGCCTCTGTGTATAAAGCAAGGTTCAAATAGAAATAATTGATTCAGTCAGTGTGGAAGAACTTGACTGGTCTGCAGAAAGTCAAGTTGGAATCCCAGCTGAACACCTCTGGTGTGACTTTAAATGCAGACCTTGAGCCAAAAACTCATCCCCAAACACCAATGCCTTGTACATATGGGCACAGTCATTTTAGACACTTCCAAATGTGGTGCAACAGACATGGACATTTTTACATACATGAATCATGCTTCCATCTTTGTGGCCACAGATTTAAAAGTGTCTTTTCTGTTCTAAAGAAGGGGTGTCCCAATACTTTTGCCCATAGTGTATGTACAAGTCATTGGTGTTTAGTGAAGAGGTTTTGGCTCAAGGTCTGCATTTAAAGTCACACCAGAGGTGTTCAGCTGGGATTAGGACTTGGCTTTATGCAGACCAGTCAAGTTCTTCCACACTGACTGAATCAATCATTTCTCTATGAACCTTGCTATATACACAGAGGCATTGTCATGTTAGAATAGAAAGGGTCCTGTCCAAACTGTTGCTATAAAATTGGAAGCACACAATTCCCGAGAATATAATTACATGCTTAAACATTAAGATCCATACTCATGGAAATTACTAAAGTAGTCAAATCTTTTCATTAGAAGGGGGTGTCCCAATACTTTTGGCAACATAGTGTATTTTAAAGTGTGAGTAATTCTAGTGAAGGCAACGCTGAATTTCCTGTAGCCATTATCAGTGTTGGGGAAAGTTTCTTTAAAAAGTAATGCATTACAATATTGCATTACTCCCTAAGAAAGTAACTAATTACATTACTTACTTTTTATGGAAAGTAATGCGTTATGTTATTTTTGCGTTACTTTTTAAATCTTGACAGGGCTTGCTTGTTTGTTTTGAATAGGAAAAGTTCTATTTTTGGCAAATGTAAAAGCACTTTAACACCAAAAGGGAAATAAATAAGCCTCGGGCTGAAGGGAAAAATGATCATTTGTACAGTAGAGCACAGGAGAAGCAAGTTCAAAACTCTTTGGCAATAAAACAAATAAGGCACAAATGTTAGTTTATCTATTATTAAGTCTTTTTTGTTCATTAGTATGGCTGAATTGGAACAGATATTTTCTTGTAAATTCAAAATTAATGTGTCACTTTACTAGTTACTTGAAAAAAGTCATCTGATTATATAACTTGCATACCTTGTAATGAGTTTCCCTCAACACTGGCCGTTACTCCAGTCTTCAGAAACTATTTTAATATGATGATTTGGTACTCAAGCAACATAACTTAATACAGCTGAAAAGGGCTGTGCTGCCTAATTTATATTTTTAAAAAAATGGTACTAACTGGTAACGTATATCTTAATTTGTGTTCCGAAGATGAACAAAGGTCTTAAGGGTTTGGAACGATATGAGGGTAAGTAATTAATGACAGAATTTTCATTTTTGGGTGAACTATCCCTTTAATCAGTTGAGTACTACTGAGTAAATGTAAATTATACTGATATGAATAATTTGTGTCTTCTACATTAAGCTCTACTTACAGCAGCAATGGAGGGGTCAAGCTCACAGATGTGCATTCGGCAGGGAGGGTGCTGGCAGTGGTAGGAGTCGTCTGGGAACTGACCGTCCTCATTTGGGTCCACAGCTGGCTGAGTGGTATGGGGGTCTAGATAAATGAGCTCATCACCTGCAGGGGGCATCAATAAGAAAAGATCTCATATGAGTTGTACAGTCTTTCAGCATGTAATGTTTTTGTTTATGGTTATAAGAATAAGGACATGTCACACTACTTGTACATGTTGGTATCTACTTGAAGGGTATTAAGACTTGTATGGCCATCTCGGAATCGCATCATCGCGTGTCACTCCTGGATAATCGAAAATGGGCAAAGAGGCGGGACGTTGTTGGAGCTGGTTGCTGAAACCACGTCCGCCTAGCGCGTCAGTGGTGACAGCAGCGGATATCCACCTGTCACTCAAGTGAACACTCCCTTAATTATGCATAACTTTAAGGCTTAATATAACTTAAACGGATTAGTTATAAAAATATTCACCTCTCACAGTTGACAGGAAGGGCAAAATGAGCTATATAGACAAAAAACACTTTTTGTACCAGGCTGTAAACATTTTTTTTCTTCTGTAAAGTTTGGCTTTTTAAAATGGGGAGTCTATGGGATTGACTCCCTTTTTCAGCCATCTCTAGCGGCCAGTCGATGAATTTCAGTTTAAGTCACTTCCGTATTGGTTTCAATAGAGAGAGCGGGAGGTTGCAGCTTGGTTTAGACTTCTTGTGGGGGAAATTGATGGTACGGCATTTGGCTTATATTCATCATCACTACCTATAAGCTCTTTCAGTAGCTGTGGTCATCGTATTAGTATTTTATTTTCCTCCTCCAGCTCCTCACCAAGTGCAACCGTTTTATGTGCCCCCCATAGTCCAATATGTATATAACGATGTGGATTTTTTAAAAATAAAGCAAATATTTAATAGATTTTCTACTACATACAGTTCAAGTCAAAAGTTTACATACACTTTGCAGAATCAATTATTTTACCAAAATAGGAGGGATTATACAAAATGCATGTTATTTTTTATTTAGTACAGACCTGAATAATATTTCACATAAAAGAAGTTTACATATAGCGATCTACAAATGCACAAGACGCGATTCACAAATGAATGCCAGGCAAAGTTGTGTTTGTGACATAAGATATTTGTGAATATTTAATTTTATTTGCAAATCTCATTTTGTTTTGTGTCAATTTAATTCACGATTGTGGAACTCATTTTATTTATTTGTCAATATGTTTATTTTTTTGTTAATCTCTACATTTATTTGTGAATCATAATCTATTTATTTGGAATTATGCTACAATTCTACCCCCCCTCACCCCCTGAGTCCCTCGAGATCTCAAAATCACACAGTCATTGTTGAAAAGTGTTCAAATGGACAAAAATGCTGAAAATCTTTGAATCTTGTGGGCTATTTGTAAATGTCTTTCATGTGAAATATCTTATTCAGGTCAGTACTAAATAAAAAAAATAACATGCATTTTGTATGATCCCTCCTATTTTAGTAAAATATTTAACATTTTGCAGATTCTGCAAGGTGTATGTAAACTTTTGACTTCAACTGTATCATCACTTACATTATATTACGCCATACAAGTCTTAATATCCAAGGTTTCCTTTAATTAAACTAGCTTCTACCATGTTATTCGTAAATTTGTGGCAAAATTTCACAGATATTAATTGGGCAGACAATATTTAGTTAAATAACAAAGATTGAGTGTCATCTAAGACGAGACAGGTAAACCATTTTGGGTTGTGATCCACCATTTGAAAACTGACTATTTATAGGTTTACCTCGAAGCAAACTGCTTACCTACAAAGCCAATGAAGTAGTGAGCGCTGTTTGGCTTCCCACCTATTACTCCTAAAGACTGAGGCATCATGAAGCATTGCTGTGGATAAGACATGAGACTAAAGTCCAAACTTGAATGGGTGATCATTAAAGTGACTTACTGTCTGATCTTAACAGATAGACGTTGAGTGCTTTATCTATTCATACGACAGATAAATGTTATAGATTTACCTTGAGTGGTTCAATATAGGCTTCATTGATGTCACTGAGGCCCAGTCTTAGTGGAATCAGCAGAACAAGGGGTTTCCACAGAGCCGTCTCCTCTTCTGCCAAAGCACAAGCCCCCTCCAGATCGCCATTCATTTCCCGAGGCTCTTCAGAATACGCACATGCACCCCTGTCGAAGTCCAGCCACGGCATACACAACCTCTCTACAGACAGCCAAGAAAAAAAAAAAAAATCATTGAGTCATTTATTCCTAAAAGAAAAAAAAAATCCGCCTGCAAAATTGTTTTCACAACTTCTAAAAATGTAAAATATCTTAAGACACTTTTGCTCAGCTATAATTGAGCTACAGCAGGTGCAAATACAAATAACAAAATGTGTAATCGAATATTTGAAGGATTAAATACACGCTGCATGTCACCTTCATCTTTTGAAACAAGCACACAATGTCAAGCTGAGCTACTATTACATTATCTACATCTGACTTCGCAAAAAACGAACTGGAACGATTTCTGTTCTGTTAACAAATTATTGTTTTCTTCCTAAAATAACACTTGAAGTAGAAGCCACTGATAATCATATCCATGGAGAAACGATCTTTGAGGATTTTTGGAGTGGTAACAAATAGCAAAATGTCACTTGAGAATGCTACAAAGACATAAAAGACCTTGTGCATTAAACTAAAATGAAGTTTTCTACCTCTAACTCGACTATGTAATTTGATGTGCTTTTTAGCAGCAAGTACTGGCAATCTCCTTAGGACTGATGAATGCTGCATAACACCTGGAGATTTTGGAATGAAACTTACTCCTTTTTGCCAGAAACTGTAAACTGAGGACATTTTTGTAGGACAACAACCCAAAGCACACTGCAAGAGTAACAGTGAAGTGGCTTAAAATGAAGAAATTGATGCCCTTGAGTGGCTTAGTCAGAGTCTTGACCTCAGTCTCATCATACATCACTGAAACAATGAACTGCTTCACTTTTAGTGGTTTTGCAGGGAGGAATGTGCTAATAATGTTCGCTCACATTGTGTAAAATCAAAAGCGATCTATGGTTTAGAGCTGTATTGTCACTGAATGTGGTTCAACCAAGTACTAAAGAAATGTATGAAAGCCAGTTCCCACCACGGTTTTTAAAACAGTTTTTTCTCAGAATTGTGTGATATAAACTCACAATTGCGAGTTATAAAGTCCAATTTTGAAGGAAAAACAGACTGGCTATTTTTGTACAACTGCAAGTTTATCTCACATAAATATGACTTTATATGTCACAATTTTAGGAAAAAGTCAGAATTGTGGGTTTATATTGCACAAATCTAACTTTATAACTCGCAAATGCAAGTTTATATCTCACATTTCTGAGAAAAAAAAGTCAGAATTGTGAGTTTATCTCATAAATCTGACTTTCTAACTCGCTAATGCAAGTTTATATCTCAATTCTAAGAAAAAAAGACATTATTGTGAGTTTATATCTCACAAATCTGACTTTATAACTTGCAACAGGGTGTCTACAGGTTTGACCAAGTTAAATTTAAGACATTTTAAGACTTTTTAATACCATTTTCAAACAAAATTTAAGACCAAATTGAAAGTCCCGCAAAAGTCTAGCACAAAACTATGAAGATATTTTAAATTATTATTTTATTTAACTGATTATTCTTGGGAATATTCAACAGAAAACACTATTCCAGAAGAAGAAATTATTTTCTATTCCATGACAAAGTCAAGGCTCTCACACACTTTGAAGCCAATGTAACAGTGTAACAAACACGGATTTTGAGTCATGGATCGGATCATTTTTCGGATCAGAAAAAAAAAAAAAAAAAAGTTTGTTTTTTCCTAATTACTGAATGCTTACTTTAGGTAGGCTACTTCTCATCCACAGCAAAAACTACTATCTGAACTAAAGTTCAGTAACAAAACAAGAACAATTACACAAATGACAAGTGTAAATGAATACAACATAAAGTTAGTAATAAAATCAATAACACTAGTATTCAGGAGGGGAAATTTAATAATTAATTGTAAAATAACTAGTGTTTCTCACTGCAGGTATTTATAGGACGCTGTCTCTTTAAGGCCAAATGCACGCATCTCTTTCTCAGCTGTTTCGGTTCACTGAAGACATAAACGACTGTTAAACAGAATACCAAAACGGGTATTAAGACATGACTTGGTATGTACGTTTCCGTTCAAATAGCAGTTAAAGAGGAATCAATCTGTGTGAATCGCGCCGCGCGCCTCTCTCTCCTCTCTCTCTCTCTCTCTCTGCGCGTGCTCGCGTCAGGTGTGTGCGGCAACGTAAAAACATGTACTAATTATAAACTTTTACTCTATGATGGTTAAACTTAACAGTTAATCTGCAAATCAAATGCGTGTAGTTGGGCGGAAACCCGCTAAATTTGGCAACACTGAGGCGTTGTCAAGCAAGCGCGTGTCTAGCAACAGAACAGATTTAGAACGTGCGCAGGAGATTCTCCTCAAAACGATAAACTTTTCCTTTTCAAAGTGTAAAAAATTTAAGACCCTTGGATTTAGATTTAAGACAAATTAAGACATTTAAAGGCCTTATTTTAGGACAACGGAATTTAAGACTTAAGGATCCGCGGCCACCCTGTGCAAATGCAAGTTTGTCTCACAATTCTTAGAAAAAAAGCCCGAATTACGAGCTTATACTCGCAAATCTGACTTTCTAACTCGCAAATGCAAGTTTATATCTCACAATTCTGAGGAAAAAAAGTCAAAATTGCGAGTTTGTATGTCACAAATCTAACTTTCTAACCCGCAAATGCAAGTTTATGTCTCACAATTCTGAGGAAAAATTCTGAATTATGAGTTTAAATCTTGCAAATCTGACTTTCTTACTTATAAATGCAAGTTTGTCTCACAATTTTGAGGAAAAATTCTGAATTATGAGTTTAAATCTTGCAAATCTGACTTTCTTACTTATAAATGCAAGTTTATGTCTCACAATTTTGAGGAAAAATTCTGAATTATGAGTTTAAATCTTGCAAATCTGACTTTCTTACTTATAAATGCAAGTTTATGTCTCACAATTCTGAGGAAAAATTCTGAATTATGAGTTTAAATCTTGCAAATCTGACTTTCTTACTTATAAATGCAAGTTTATGTCTCACAATTTTGAGGAAAAATTCTGAATTATGAGTTTAAAGATTGCAAATCTGACTTTCTTACTTATAAATGCAAGTTTATGTCTCACAAATCTGAGGAAAAATTCTGAATTATGAGTTTACATCTTGCAAATCTGACTTTCTTACTTATAAATGCAAGTTTATGTCTCACAAATCTGAGGAAGAATTCTGAATTATGAGTTTAAATCTTGCAAATCTGACTTTCTTACTTATAAATGCAAGTTTATGTCTCACAAATCTGAGGAAAAATTCTGAATTATGAGTTTACATCTTGCAAATCTGACTTTCTTACTTATAAATGCAAGTTTATGTCTCACAAATCTGAGGAAAAATTCTGAATTATGAGTTTACATCTTGCAAATCTGACTTTCTTACTTATAAATGCAAGTTTATGTCTCACAAATCTGAGGAAGAATTCTGAATTATGAGTTTACATCTTGCAAATCTGACTTTCTTACTTATAAATGCAAGTTTATGTCTCACAATTCTGAGGAAAAATTCTGAATTATGAGTTTAAATCTTGCAAATCTGACTTTCTTACTTATAAATGCAAGTTTATGTCTCACAATTTTGAGGAAAAATTCTGAATTATGAGTTTAAAGATTGCAAATCTGACTTTCTTACTTATAAATGCAAGTTTATGTCTCACAAATCTGAGGAAAAATTCTGAATTATGAGTTTACATCTTGCAAATCTGACTTTCTTACTTATAAATGCAAGTTTATGTCTCACAAATCTGAGGAAGAATTCTGAATTATGAGTTTAAATCTTGCAAATCTGACTTTCTTACTTATAAATGCAAGTTTATGTCTCACAAATCTGAGGAAAAATTCTGAATTATGAGTTTACATCTTGCAAATCTGACTTTCTTACTTATAAATGCAAGTTTATGTCTCACAAATCTGAGGAAAAATTCTGAATTATGAGTTTACATCTTGCAAATCTGACTTTCTTACTTATAAATGCAAGTTTATGTCTCACAAATCTGAGGAAGAATTCTGAATTATGAGTTTACATCTTGCAAATCTGACTTTCTTACTTATAAATGCAAGTTTATGTCTCACAATTCTGAGGAAAAATTCTGAATTATGAGTTTAAATCTTGCAAATCTGACTTTCTTACTTATAAATGCAAGTTTATGTCTCACAATTTTGAGGAAAAATTCTGAATTATGAGTTTAAATCTTGCAAATCTGACTTTCTAACTTACAAATTCAAGTTCATATCTCACAATTCTGAGAGAAAAAAGTCAGAATTGTGTGATAAGTCACAATTACCTTTTTCATTTTTTTCAGTGGCAGAAACAGGCTTCCATAAAAAGGGGATAAATATGTGCTCATTAATTAATATTACCATTTTAAGATCAACATTTTCACTTATGCCACAAACAAATGAAGAAATGTTAAATGTACTTCCATTTCATGGAGCAAAATTGAGACATTTATTAAATTATTTTCTTTTATGTTCCATAAAACAAAGAAAGTCAAACAGGTTTGGAATGACATGATGGTGAGTAAATAATGACACAATGCTTTTTTTTTTTTGAGTGAACAGTCCATTTAAATATATTGGCTAATTTCATTATGCTTTGAGCTACTAATAACAGTATAGTCAGCTGAAATTCACAGAATTCCACAAATTCCCCTTTAATGCAGAAAAAGCTAACACAAATGTCTGCAGATTCCATCTAGGCCTACTTAAAAGGATAGTTCACCCAAAAATAAAAAAAACGATGTCATTAATTACTCACCCTTATGTCATTCCAAACCCGTAAAACCATATTTGGAACACAAATTAAGATATCTCTTCGAATTAAAATTCAAATTAAGAATTTTTTTATGAAATCCAAGAGCTTTCTGACCCTGCATAGACAGCAACTCAACACATTCAAAGCCCTGAAAGGTAGTAAATACATTGATACAATAGTCCATGTGACATCAGTGGCTTAATTTTATAAAGCTAAAAAAGCTTTTTCTGCACAAAGAAAACTAAAATAATGACTTCATTCAACAATTTTTGGGTGAACTATCCCTTTAAGAGACACTATGAAAGAGAACTCACTGATTTCTTCTATGACCACAGTATTGTCCATAGCTACATGAACTGCCAGTCGGCTCCAGGAGTCAAAAACTGACAGTTTCCTAAATGGGCACAAAGTTTAGATGATTTTATGCAGAGACAGTAAAGCAAAAGTAGGTTATTTTCAGGATTACTGAGCTTATAACATCTTCTGGTTATATTATGTAACTAAAAATCACAAATAGCAATGAGAGATTATTTAAATAATAATAAATAATTAATTTGACTTGGTCAACTTACTTGAGTACCTGTGCCACTGTATTTGGACCATACCATTGCCCTATAGACTTGCCCTCACCAACACCCATTTGAGCTGAAGAAAACAACAAGCAATGTTAATACAGTAACTTACCCATCAAAAGAGCAACTCTAAACTATTCCTATAATATTCAGGCAGCAGGTAGATAAGGAGCAGTACCTATTTGATGGATGGAATAATAGCTGTCCTTCTTGTCAATGAAGGCATTGAGAATGCTGATATATTCTGCTCTCTGCCGCTGACCTGGACTCCACCTCCAGTCTAATAAAAACAACCATCTTAGACAACAGCAGACGCCATATTCACCGACCTCATAACACAGGTTTGTAGTAGTCTTACCTCTACCTAGATGCCTGCAGATCAAGGCTTGCCCAAGAATCATCTGTCCACATCGAAGCATGCACCCCCAACCGGTGTCCGAAGTGGGCCCAGTGCCACCTGCAACATCACATCCGTTAATAAAACCATCTGTAAAACCAAACAGACTATCCTGATGAATAATTAAATGCATTGCTAAAGCAGTAAGATCAGGATTGATGACTCTGACTCACCAATTGGCTGGAAGTTCTTTCTATACGTGAGCCACAAACGTGAGGTGACGTCTGCCAGTATATCATCCTTCTCTGGGACACAAATCATGACCACATCATGAAACAAGAGTTAAAAGCAACAGCACAAAACCTTCAAAGTCTCCTATTTCATTACCTGTTAGTGCGCTGAACTGCTGTCCCAAAATCCAGACAGGCTCAGAGGTCTCTGGGAAATCTTCGATCTCTCCGAAGCGCAATGAGTCGTATGTGAGAGTAGCTGTTGAAGGATAAGACCAACTGGAAGTTTAATAACTTGCAGACTTGCAAAACATTTGAGAAAGTAAAAACAAAGACATCGTTTTGGACAATTTTTTCAGTTTTTTTATAGGCCTAGCCATCTATCTATCATTATCAAAACTTGATTTACTTCTAATGATTCCAGTATATTTTTTTCCAACAATGTATTTTGAGAGAGATGCACATCTGTCCAATGGAATTAAATATATAAAGCTATTTCTGTTAAGCATACGCTTAAATATATACTTAAATACTTCATGATTTAATATGCTATTCTTTATTATGAACAAATTCCAATGAATAATGACTAACAATAGATTTATAAATTAACTTTAACTTAGATTAATAGTAATTTGTTATACATAATTCAATAACTAATATGAACAAATTAAACGTTATTTTAAAGTGGTACAACATTTTTTTTAATGTACTCCCTTTATATCGCGGTATCCGTTACTTCACGGTGTTCCACAAGATTCACTCTTTTTTAAACGGCTACAACGTTGTTAATTCTAATGGATGTCATGCACCAAAGGGTTAAAGACATGACACAATGTGTAAAAGTCCTGAACCAATATGTTACTGGCAAACAGAAATTGATAACAAACGACATGAGCTGAACGGTATCATTCGTGCGCTGGAACGCTCTTGTGATGTCCAAAAATGACTAAGGTAGGCAGCTGACTAGACTCTAAAACACAGCCAATACAGTTTAACAGTTTTCACGAATGGCCGTAGTATTTTGGTGCAATGACATCTAGAAGACAAAAAACTGTGTCCATCCCTGTCTGACAGCAGACTGTTCTGTTTTACTGTCCAGTTGGCAGCAGTTGGGACATCTATGTACCATATTTAACGACAAATTCCCAAACTGTAGAGGCCGCCTCTCCAATAACAGGCGCGTACTTGGTTGACGACAGAAGAATTTTGCTTTTTAACAATTTCATGACATCAGGACAAATGAGCGAAATGTAAAGGAAATTGTTTTCCTGCGGTTTTCTTACCTGCATCCATCCCGACAGTGATTCAGCCTATCTTGTTTGTTGAGTGTTCCTTACACTGCATTGACCAATAGGAAATCACTTCCGTATTAGTCAGCATGCGTCATTTCTGCGATAACCAATCAAATCACTTTATTGAATTTGGTGGTTTTCTTCATCAATAGAATTTCTCCTAAGGCGGGACGTGTTTTCCTCTCAGGGAAGTGGATGTAAACAGCTAGAGTAATTGGGCAATCCTATAATAAATAACGTTGGAGAGGAATGTGAATGTAGTCGTACATTAATGTACGTTAGTGCATATTGACATTTCTGGTTAGAAATATTCGTGTCTATAATATTTACAATCAAACGTCGGGAACGGTGTAATAGCTATGATAGTGTATGATCTGTCTAAACATGCTATTTCTCACATGTTCTGACTTGAATGTTAGTCATGTTGTTGTGTCAAAAACTGCAGGTAACCTATATACAGGTATAGTTAACTAACTAATAACGTTACATGCAATTTTATTTGATAAAATCTCAGTGCTGAGCGGTGCTCGAGTCTTTAACTAAACTGCTGATAAACTGTAATAAGATTTTAATTTATCCTTCTATCTTCCCAGAATAGTGTAACGTTAAATTCTGTCGACAGATTGAACAATCCACCTTATTTGTCCTTAATTATTTAAATTGATATTACACATCAGCTGACTAATATAACACATCATCTGTGCAGTAGATCCAGTATGTGACAGGACGCGGACTCGTTACCCTTTTGTATGTGTGTTCATTTAGCTTAACAAACAAAAATCACTTGTGATATAATATAGACTTGCTTTGCCCAATATGTTTAAACATACAATTGCGTTTCAGTACCACATAAAAAAAAATTAATGATATTAAAAAAAAACTAAGATTACGAAATTAAAGTCGTAATATTTTTTAATTAATTCTCAAAATATTTCGACTTTATTCTCGTAATTTTGATTTTATTCTCAAAATACACTACCAATCAAAAGTTTTTGAACAGTACCGCAAAAGCTATAAAAATCTGAAATATTTTTACTAAAATAACCGCTTTCTATTTGAATATATTTTAAAACGTAATTTATTCCTGTGATCAAAGCTGCATTTTCAGCATTATTACTCCAGTCTTCAGTGTCATTCTAATATGCTGAGTTGATGCTCAAGAAACATTTATTATTATTATTATCAATATTTAAAACAGTTGAGTACATTTTTTCAGGATTCTTTGATGAATAGAAAGATCCAAAGATCATGGTTTATCTAAAATAAAAAGCTTTTGTAACATGACACGATACCATTTCTTTCCCCATTTTTTGGGGTAAATAAATTATTAAAATTGATACTTCTATTTAGCAAGAATGCTTTAAATTGATCAAAAGTGATGATAAAGACATTTTTACTGTTTAGATTTCTTCTGAACTTTCTATTCATCAGAGAAACCTGAAAAAAATCTACTCAGCTTTTTTCAACATAATAATAATAATAATAAATGTTTTTGAGCTGCAAATCAGAATATTAGAACGATTTCTGAAGGCTCATGTGACTGGAGTAATGATGCAAAAAATTCAGCTTTAATACAACATGAATAAATTACATTTTAAAATATGTGCAAATAGAAAACAGTTATTTTAAATAGTAAAACTGTTTCAAAATGTTACTGTTTTTGCTGTACTTTGGATCAAACGAATGCAGGCTTGGTGAGTAGAAGAGACTTCTTTAAAAAACATGAACAAATTTTGACTGGTAGTGTATTTCGACTTTATTCTCGTAATTTTGACTATTCTCAAATTAAAGAGTTTATTTGCAAAAGCAATTTTCAAAAATCATGTTTTTATTGTGTTATGTTTTTATTATGTTTTTTTGTTATTTTTTACTTAATAACCTAACTACAATTTGATTAAGAAAAGCATGATTTTTGAAAATTGTTAGTTCTGTTTTGAATCTGTTTTTGCAAATGAACTCTTCAATTATTTCAACTTTATGCTAGTATTGCTGCAGCTTTATTCTCGTAATTGACTTTTTCCTCAAAATATTGTCTTTAATCTCATAACCTTACATTTTTTTTACAATAAATAACAATAATCATACAATATCAGACATTAACAGATAACAATGAAAAACATTTATAAATTACAAAAAGAATAAAATATAACAGAAGGGGGAATTAAATATATTACACGTTACACATTTAACGTCTAATGAAAACATATCACGTGATAGATATTTTCATAAAAAAAGAACAATATGAAATAATGCATCGCTTTATTGTAAATATCCTCATCACAACACTAGCCTTTGTGCTGTCTTGTGAGATAACGTTAAATCAATAGGCACCTGTAGTTTAATTTAAAACCACTAGATGTCAGCGAGGTGTCGCGAATTGGAAAGCTAGTCAAGTTGACAGTTACTCAATCATTTCAGATCAAATAAGCTGAATCATATTCGGACATACTTGCTCTAACATTTCTCTTAATGAACACAGACTATCATATTCGTTCATTTCTGCCAATATCTATGGTAGTACGTGTGAAACACACTCACCTCCATTACTACGCTTTGTTTATCCTCAAAAAGCCAGTCATTTCTGTTTTCTCAAAGTCCACGTTTCTTTGTCTGGTTCTGGCTAAATGAAACCACATGTTGAGAATGATCACCATGGTAACAATATCACTAAACTATGTTATCTGATCTAAACTGCATCCTCCCACTCGCTTTCGACCAATTACACTAATGTCTTACACTAATGTTGTGTCGAATTATCAGCACGACGGCTTTATCAACTTAATGGTTTTTCCAACCGTAAGTAAAGCAGAGTAACGTAAATACATTTTTGAAAAAAGTATATTTTTTTATTTCGGATACATTCAGTGTAGCATACACAACAATGTGTAGCTTTACCACAGAATTACTTTCATAAACTAAACTATACAAGAGAACACAATAACAAAACAAACAAGTTCGAAATATAGTGATGGCTCTACGATATCGTACAATTGTTCAAAGTGGCACCAACACCTAATATATACGATTTGGGGAAATATACATGAACAAAATAAATTACAAAAGGAAAGAGAGAACACTATGAAATACTAATTGACAGATTCAGACTTGATGGCAGTGAGATGTTAGATCTTATTTTCATTATTTGTGTTTTCACTCTCCCACAGTAATTTTTCCTTGGGAAGTGCAATAATGTAATCCTAATATTGATCTCCATTTAACACAGATGTTTTCTGGTCATTTTTCACACTGCATTGTGGATCTGCGAAGCTTGATTTGTAATAACCTGCATTGAGACAATCAAATTCACTGGAGACAGTGAAAAATGTAATAATAATCAGATTTTTCTGATAAGACACGACAATGAACATTGTATTTCACATGCAAATACAAAGGGTAGCTTCCTCTCGGTTGTGTCCCACCGGCCATGGTATTTTGCATATCAACATTAGTTTCAATAAAATTGGTAACAGCAAGGAATGCCTAGAGTGCAAGAGGCCGGGTTAAACACATAAAGCCTTAAAGATAACGGTTCATCTTGGAGCGCAAGAATATCCTTTAAAGGAAAAGTGCAAACTTCGTGCGAGTGTAAACACATCAAGAGCAGTGAAAGGCTGAAGCAGTGACTAGAAACCCCTTCTGCCAGTTTTGGAAGAGTCCAGCTGTCCGTCACTTAACGCTGCTCTTTATTTTTCTCTCAGCAGGTAGAAGACCACAGCCTTGAGGTAGTGACCGCAGGCACAGGCAGCTGCCACCAGCCAATGAGAACGGAAACTGGGGTCTGTATTGACCACACACTTTGTGATGTCCGCCTGTAGGAGAACAGAGAAGGTATTTAAATGGCAAATAAACATACTCTGCAACACATTAAGATATGCCTTTAAATTTCTTTTTCATTTTTTTCTGAGTTCGCCTGGCAATAACAAAAGGAAAAGGAACTGCAGTTTGCACTCAAGTATGTGTTTTAAGGCCAAAGCCAATATTCAGTGGTCTAAACATGTTATATTTCAGCATACAGCTTTCCCAGGTTGGACAAATGTTATAAAAGTTCTAAAATAGCTTAATAGAAATATATAAATTCAAAGTATTCAAGTTCAGTTTGTTTGGCTTCTTTAAGAAGCAAATGTACCCAGAAGAGATAATATAATATTATGCTCACCAAGGCTGTATTTATTTGACCGAAAAATACAGTAAAAACAGAATTTAAAATAATTGTTTTTAGTTTAAATGTCATTTAAAATTATTCAGTAGCCTTTATTCTAGTTGATAGTGTTACATCATTCAGAAATCACTATGATATGCTGATTTGGTGCTTAAGAAACATTTCTTATGATTATCAATGCTGAAAACTGTTGTGCTGCTTAATATTTTTGTGCAAAGTTCATTTATTTGATTTTTTGTGACATTTTCTGTGACTCGTCACCCTTGTGCATGCGTGTTAATTTTTATTAAAAGCTCAAAAACACTACGCTTTGTTATCCAAAATCACTTGTAAAATGGAAAATATAAAAAAAAACTACAATTATGATTAAAGTTGTAATATTTTGACTTAATTTTTTAAAATCTTTTGACTTATTCTCATAATTTTGGCTTTATTTTCAAAATACACTAGCAGTCAAAAGTGAAATATATTTTGTGTGACATTATACATGTCTTTAATGTCACTTTGATAAATAAATAAAATAAAATATAATAAAATAACAGTTTTTCTGACCAAACAGAAGCCGATTTAGCGCCCTATGAAATGCATTTTATTTTTTCCCCAAATTCTGTTTTTCCCTTTTTAATTGTTCTGGGAATCATTTATTTTTAATAGACTGTTTTATTGGTTAAATTATTTTATTATTCAAAAAGCATGTATAATTAATTGAGATCATGAAATGTACACAATTTAACAGCAATTTATTAAAGGTTTAACAAAAATGTCAAATTTAAGGCCCTATTATTTTTTTTCTTCTCAAATTTAGTTTATTTTTTATTAAATTCTGTATTCCATAAATTTCCTGGATTATATTTTATTGGTGTCATTCAATTTTAATAATCAAAAACATCTCTAAATAGTACATTTTAAATTTTAAAGCCCTAAAGTTCTTTTTCCTCCTCAAATTAATTTTTTTTACAAAATTTCGTTTTCCATTCATTTTCTGGATTCCATTTTGATGGTTTCATTAAATTTTAATAATAAAAACAAATCTCTAAATAACACTAATAAAATAAAACTTAATAAAAAACCCTTATAATAATTTTTTTTTTAACAAATTTGGCCAAACAGAAGCTGATTTAGGGCCCTATGAAATATCCCCCCCTTTTTCTAGACTCTGTTTTAATGGTTAAATTATATTTTATTAATCAAAAGCATGTCTAATTAATTGAGATCAAGAAATGTACACAATTTAACAACAACTTCTTAAAAGTTTAACAAAGATTACAATTGTAAAGTTGTTGTTGTTGTTGTTTTTTTTTTTTACATAAATTAATTTTCTGGATTCAATTTTAATGGTTTCATTAAATTTTAATTATCAAAAACATCTCTAAATATGTATTAAATATGTATTATTTAAAAAAAAAACGAATTTAATATTATTTTATTTATTTTTCAAAAATACGGTGTTGTGTATTTTCTTATAAACAAATTCGGTTAAACATTTAAAAAAAATTTTTATTTTCGACGTTGAGTTTCTGTTTGTATGATATGACTATATTTTCTCTTACAAGAAATGGTAAAATGCTGATCAAGTGACTCCGAGCAGTCTAGAAATTATGTTTGTGTTCATGTACTCCTATATTGAGGTGCCAAAATCTAAATATACACTGAGTGGCATGGGCACGTCAGTATGTGTAGTAAACAAAACTGCATGTCTGCGCCATTCATTCACACAGAAACACGCAGAACATGCAGGATTCACATTTAAATAGTATTTTGTGGCTTAATATTTACAGACACTAGTTTTGATTTTGATTTAAGTGTACTGACCTATTTTCAATTTGTCCAAAATCCACTATAGCCTACAGTCAATTCCATTTTTATGACTGGATTCCGTGATTCCGTCAGCATTTTCTGCATCACGGAAATCATGAGGCCCTTCTGATTGCAAAATGATATCACAGATCATTTTTAAAGCCTTGCTATAATTAAAGTTGTATAAGTTCAAATCAAAAAACAACTAAAGACAGGGAGATAATGAAGGCACTGAGAGATGGGACATCCCTTAATTAGGAATTGTAATTAAAAAAATCTTACTCAGTGGTGTTTTTGTGTATCCGTGTGTGAGAATAGATCCTTCATTTAGCTCCCACAGGGCAATCCCACAGAGCAAAACACGCAGAATGGCACGTAGACACGACAGCCCACATACTCACATCAACAACATAGAAAATACCATCTACCGGTCTCTGCTTTACACTACACAGACTTTCATTTAGTTCTCCTGATGATAAAGTCCTTGTTTTCAGGTTGAGTTCAGGCTGTGGGTGTGTTGTTTTGTACTATAACAGCAGTTGCAAAATCAGGACACTCCCAAGAGGAAAACACCTTGAAAAATGTTGAGAATGACTGAGAATGATTTGACCTGAAGCAACCATTACAACTTTCACTCACCCAATTAATCCTGTCTTTTTTTAAGCTGTACCTCAACCAATAATTTGGAAGTTGATCCTTTATAAGTATTGATGCTTAATTTGTGTTCCGTAGATGAACGCAGGTCTTACAAGTTTGGAACGACATGAGGGTGAGTAATGACAACATTTTCATTTTTGGGTAAACTATCCCTTTCATTTTTTTTGAGGTAAGTTGTTAGGCCTGTAGGAGTTGCATATGGGCCTACTGTAAGTGCAGGCAGCTTGAGATGACTCTGGCACAGTGCCATGTTGAATCTGCCTGAACAGAGACAGTCTAATGAGCACAGACACCCGCGACATGCCCTGCCAATACAGCCACACATACCAGCACAGCTCTTCATTCAACAGAATCGCTGAACTGTGCCGTCTTTCTGAGAGATTGATCAGATTCCCACCCGTAAGCGGCATGAACACTGCACGTTCTGTCTAAGCACTGGACAAAGATGGAAAGGCAGAAGTCTGTGTTCTTTCTGGGTCTCAGCGCAGTTTTATAAACACACCACGCAATGGTACTTTCACTGAAACTAAAACCAGTGTCACCCAGACTTGAAGATTCTGTCATCATTTAGTCAGCCTCATGTTGTTCCACACCTGTCTGACAATCTGTCTGCAGCTGAACACAAAAGAAGGTATTCTGAAGAATTCTGGTAACCAGTTTTGGCAACCACTTACTTCCATTAAATAAAAAAAATTAAAATCTCACCGATTTCAACAGCTGTTACCTTCAGTCTTCAGTGTCACTTGATCCTTCAGAAATCATTCTAATATGATCTTAATTATATCTTTCTTCAGTCGAATAGAAATTAACGTTTTCGAAGAAACATTCCAAGAATTTTCTCCATATAGTGGACTTCAATGGGGATCAATGGGTTGAAGGCCCAAATTGCAGTTTCAATGCAGCTTTAAAGGGCTCTACACGGTCCCAGCCAAGGAATGAGGGTCTTGTCTAGCGAAACGATCAGTCATTTCCCCCCCAACATTTTTTTTTAGTAATTTTAACCAAAACTGCGTGTCTCGCACTAGCACAACTTCAAGTACTACGTAGTCATGTTGAAAAGGTCACAAGTAACATAGGCGAAAATACCAACCCAGTGTTTACAAAGCAGACATGCAAAGAAAGTCAAACGCACTTTACAAAAAACAGCGAAGAAGGATAATTTTGACGTTTTTCGCCCTACCCTACCTTTTTGAAACGAAGTACACAGACGAAGAACTAACCACGTGTAAACTTTCCGACATGATTGCGTAATGCATGAAGTCATAGACGCGCATTGCAGAGCTAGTGCAAGAGAAGCATTTGTGGTTAAAAGGTATATAAATGTTTATTTTTTTTTTTTTAGAACATGACCGACTGTTTTGCTAGATAAGAGTCCGGTTCACACCAAGAATGATAACTATAAAGAATATAGCTGCAAGCAGCAATTACAGGGCGAAGCACACCAGAGGCAAAATTAGGAGCTAAGCATGGTATGAAGCACCAGACCAACTGCAACAGTGAGTAAAAAAGTAGAACTCCTAGTAACATGCTTTGATGGCTTATCACTTTTGACCAACATATGGCGCTGGTATCACATTGATGTGGTGTGTTCTGTGTAAGGTGACAATGGCACACACAAAGTTTGATGTCATTATGTCAAAGCTTTGCAGAGATAAAGCCTCAGAGTCATTTTGGCATCAAGCCTTAAGTTTTGTAGCAGTGCTGTACGAAAACCGTTTCATCTATCAACACGAAATCCACAACTTTCTGTCAGCACAGTCTGAAGATGATCTGACTCAATTTTTGTAAAAATAAAAACAAGAATTGGACGAACGGTCATGGAGGAGTTCTAAAAAGTACATTTTCAACATGAATCAAAATGGCAGAGAGGAAGTTCAGCCAACTATGGCATAATTGGTATCGATGTTGTCGGCATGACCCAAGGAATATTTTGAATATTTTATACTGTCATTACAATAGTAATTAGCATTTTTTGGAAATGTCATTATTAATGGTTAATAAAGGTTTATTACATTTGACCAATAGGTGGCACTGTTACCAAATGTATGTGGTGTAATCAGTGTGAGGTGTGACAATGGCACATACAAAGTTTGGTGCAAATATGTCAAAGCTTTGCAGAGATCATCCAGGCATCTTTGCAGCAAATTCACTGATGCGCTAAACAAAAACCGTTTCATACATCAACACAAAATTATTTTTGCCAGCATGGTCTAAAGATGATCCGAATCAAATTTGGTGAAAATCGGACTAACAGTATAGGAGGAGTTCGAAAAAGTAGGAAGTTCATCCAATTATTGCATTGGTATCAAAGTTCTCGCTATTATCCAAGGAATATATCAAGACCAGTTTCATTACAATAGGCTTATCTAAACAAAAGTTATTAGTGTTTTTTAAAATGCTGTGGCGCTGCCTCCGAACTATTTGAGTTCGTAACAATACGTCAATGCGTTCATAAAATATAGCATTTTAAATAAAAATTTTGTGATTTTTGGTCAAACTATTAAGAAGTTATTAGCAAAAATAGTAATTTTTCATATCTCCTGACCACTAGGTGGCACTGCGCCGAAACACTGCAGGTAGCCTCAGGTCAAGCTTGTTATAACACACACCAAGTTTAGTCTTACTATGCCAAACCGTTGCAGAGATATAGCCTCACATCCATTATTGTGAGCTTTTCGTCAAATTCGTTTTTGCGTTATTCAAGAACGGTTTGACTAATCAACTTGAATTTCAATACTTTTCGCCAGCATGGTCTGAAGATGATCTGAGCCAATTTTGGTGAAAATAAGACAAACCGTCTAGGACGAGTTCCAAAAAGTAGGTTTTTTTTACGAACAATTAAAAATAGCGAAAAAACTAAACATTTTGGAGTTCATTTGACTCGGTTCAAAAGTTATTAGCATAAACACAGATGAAACTTTGGACACGTGGGGGTGCTAGGGAGTTCGAATTAGAGACTCCAAACTTGCTATGGTTAATGTTGAGACTGTCCTCTATCTGTGTGCCAAATTTCACAACATTCCAGCAAGCGGTTCTATAGACTCAAAAGCGGAAGAAAAGGAAGAAGTAGTAGAATAATAAAGACGCCAACAGATACACCTTTGGTGCTTGGCCCCTAATAACTATAAAGTTAACAATATTAGTGTCCAGCTTGGTATAGCAAGATAAAGTTTAACTGGGTGTCAATGTTTTTAGCGTTCAGCTGGAAAAAAAAATGTTTTCCGAAAGTGATTCCATGTTTCTCTGTGCCTTCATCGTTATAGCTGTGGTGTGGACTCTGCTATTTTCAATACCGAGAATGATTTTTAGAACTAAAGTCTTTATCTTTATAGTCATTTATCACAGTTATCATGCATTGAAACTGCAATTTGGATCTTCAACCTGCTAATCCCCATTAAAGTCTAAAAACCCTGGAAACTTTTTCTCAAAAACCTTAATTTTTTTGACCTTAGAAAGAAAGACATGAACATCTTGGATGACATGGGGGGTGAGAAAGTTATCAGGATTTTTTTATTTCTGGGAGTGAACCAATCCTTTCATTGTACTCAAACAGATTTATTGCTTACCCAGCCTCCTCTCCTCTTTAACCACGACACAAGGCTCTTGCGAACAAACTCGCCCATGCAGTCAACAATGGTGTGCACCATTGCTGGATGCCCGTGCCGAACACAGTCCACAGCTAGAGCTCCGGCCACGGCATACAGAGACACAATCTTCCCCCATGTTACACCTGTAGAGAGACAAAGATAGATATAATCCAGCACATTTAATACACTACATTGCAAGATCATGTACTGGTAAATCTCTCAAGTTGCTTGTTTAGTGTCCCATCTAATAGGCAGCAGAGACAAGAACTGCTTATTAAGCATAGTCAAATCACTTATTTTCACTGACAGCACACACTGTACAGGATGTGTGTGTACTTGTGGAAGTGTGTATGAAAATCATAACCAGATGAGTAATCGAAATACCTGACAATCCCTCACCCTTATTTCTTACAGAACATTATCAGTTATATAACTGCCAAGCAAGCTGTCAGCTGGTGTGTCAGCCAGAATAAATACAGCAGAATAAATTCATGTTTGACTTGTGACTATAACCTCAATATACAGTATATCAAGATGCTTTCAATGTGGGTGTAACATGCTCAGTAGCATTTAAGTGCATTATGACATCAATGGTAGTTGAAAAGGTACAAATGCTTTGCTTTCCCTCCATCATAAATGCATTAGAGTCATGGGTCTGAATTTGATGAAAAGACTCTCTGTACCATTATGTTTCATTTAACAAGTGGGCGTCCTGATTTATTAGAGCTGATGTGATAAACAGACTTTTAGATACACAACTCGAATGTTTCAACTTTTCAGCCTGGAATTAAACAAAATGTGGTAAAACTGCAAAGCTACATATGGGAACATCAAATGGCCAGACATAAACATATCAGGCCAGGAAACTAATCTGAGACTAGCAAAGACAGGAAACACAAAGGCCAAAGGAAACCATAGTGAGGCATTTGAGAGATAAAACCTGGTTTGAAGTTCAAGATAAACAGAAACATTCCCTCCCTCTGTCTCTTGTGACTAATGTCACAATTGAGAGGGAATATTTTATAGTTTACAGCAAAGTGTTGTTGTTTTTTAAATCAAATGAAGACATTTATTAAACGTTTTGAGCAGCAAATCAGCATATTGGAATGGAGTAAATTACATTTTAAAATGTACTCAAATAGAAAACTGTTATTTTAAATTTTACTGTTTTTGCTGTACTTTGGATTAAATAAACACAGGCCTGGTGAGCAGAAGAGACTTCAAGAAAAACATTAAAAATCTTACTGTTCAAAAACTTTTGACTGGTAGTAAAATCCACTCGCACACCTCAAAGTCAGCATTTTCCTAATGGATTTTTTCATTCTAATTGAGAATAATGTAGGCCTGCTTCAAGGACCTAATTCTGTAAATGGGTTTAATCGTTTTGATTAAATCAAGGATAAAAGATCTCCTAAAATGCTACCTCTTGACAAAATCAATTTTCAGTCAGTTTCATTTTTTAACAAGATTTTAATACACCAGTCAAAAGTTTTTGAACAGTAAGATTTTAAATGTTTTTAAATAAGTCTCTTCTGCTCACCAAGCCTGCATTTATTTGATCTAAAGTACAGCAAAAGCAGTTAAATTGTGTCATTTTTTTACGATTTAAAATAGCATTTTTCTATTTGAATACATTTTAAAATTGAATTTCTTTGATCAAAGCTACATTTTTAGCATCGTTACTCCAGTCACATGATCCTTCAGAAGTCATTCTAATATGCCATTCAACAAACATTTTTTTATTATTATTATTATCAATATTTAAAACAGTAGAGTACAGAAAACAGTTCTTTTAATAGTACAAATATTTAAAATTGTAACTGTTGTTAATGTACTTTAGATCAAATAAATGCAGGCTTGATGAGCAGAAAATATTAAAAATCTTAACTTTTGACTGGTAGCGTATACACATTTTTAATTCATTTAGATATCAAATAAAATATATTAGAATATTATATTAGAATAAATCATTTATAAAAGCCGCAACAACTATATAGTTACACAGTCATATGAAAAATGACCACTCAGAGGGTAAAAAAAAAAAAAAATACTAATAAAATAAACTAAATTAAGGACAGGTGTGTGTACAGACAGGAGGTGCAAGGGTGTCACCAGGTGCAGGACTTTGTTTCCAGTGAGGAATCTTTGATGTTCTATATACTTTGACTGACATGAGCAATTATGCTTTAATACTTGAAAAACAAAGAATGTTTTCCTGAACACATGAGGTGAACATGTTACAGCACATCTGAAGAGCTGCTCATATTGAAATAATACCACGATTTACTAAACTCTAAATCTGGGAGGTGAAAGGGTTGAAGTCATATGAACTAAACTGAATCCCAAGGGCTTGTACTAAATATAAGCGATATACAGTATGCAGCAAAGGGAATAAGAACCTCCATGGTGCCCAGACACAGTATTTCATGGTGCTCTGGGTGTTCTCTGGTCAAGTGCAGCACAGCTTCACTCTTTGTGTATATAAACATCAGAATGGATTCATTTTTATTCTCTCTGAAAGGTGTATAAGCCACTTAAAGAGATAGCTCAGCCAAAAAAATAATTCATGTATCCTCATGTTATTCTAAACCTGTATAACTTTCTTCTGTGCAACATAAAAGAAGATCATTTTTTTCTCCAATCATTGGAAGTCAATGGCAACCAATACTGTTTGGTTACCAACATTCTCCAAAACATCTTTTGTGCTCACACAGGTTTGAAACACCATGCCAGAATGTTCATTGCTGGGTGAACTATGCCTTTAAGCAACTGTAAATGTACATTCTGCAATATAATACTTGTTTAGAATAAATAAACCAGGTTTTATTGTTTACCACAAATAAATTATCCTCGGTTTTAGTGTATTCGCTAATGCTTAACTGCCAGAAAGTACAACACCTCTAGAACCAGATGCACTGATCCGTTTACCTACAGACAAGATATTGACCAACCTGTAGAGAAGATCTCTGCAGCGACAGCCAAAAAGGCATCGGAGACTATACTCTCAGAGGCAATTGTGATGTTGAGCTGTCTTGCTACGTTGCGGTACACATTGGGTCGCAGGTACTCCAGCTCATCACCTAGGAGACAGAGACATAAATGTGGTTATATTATCCCTTGCCTCAAACGATTGGCTTTTCTAGAGCCTTACTGAATAAAACCACTAATATAGAGAAGCCTGTCACAATGACTGTACAAAATTACAGTAATCAAACCTTAAAACCTGCTATTAACCTGCACTGTTTGTAAGCTTTCATCATGTAACTTTAATTCCACTGTTATATTGCAATATCCTACTGAAGAAATTGTCTGTTAGTGTTAGTGAAAATTCGCTGAAAATTACATCATTTGCTCACCAATGGATCCTCTGCAGTGAATGGGTGCCGTCAGAATGAGAGTCACAATAAAGTGTTTGCACTTTTCACGATTAATGCAGCCATATTGGCGATACTCGGATGTAAACAACAGCATGGATGGCACGTTTAATATACTGCCAAATACGTTGTTCTGCTAATTTATGTTGTCTAAGCCATGGAAAAATTGTGTGAAAGCTGCTAAACCATATAGAGAAGGACTTAGGAAGCAGGAAAGGGTCAAATATTTTGACAAACTAACATTAATAGGTGTAAAGATACATACATACATGCAGTATTAAGATATTAGCCTAATATTTCCCCTTCCTGACTGGAAATCAATAGAATAAATGCAAATGTTTTCAAGATTCTTGACCTGGAAATTCTGGTTCAGTTTGGCCAACCACTAACGCACTCTTCTTACATTTACATTTAGACATTAAGCTTTTATCCAAAGTGTCTTACAAAAGAGGACAATGGAAGCAATCAAAATCAACAAAAGAGCAATAACATGCTATGTTAAGTGCTATGACAAGTCTCATTTAGCCTAATGAAGTACACGTTATTTGTTATAACTTTTGGCAGTCTATAGTACTCCAAATGGTTTTCCTGGTCTGACCGATTAGTACAGGCCAAAACATGACAATAATTGATCATTTTCAGCAGCGATAATCAGCAAAATATGCAAGTTTCATTCAGTTCACTGACATTGTTTACATGAAGTGCCGCCAATATGGCAGATTGATGACGTGTTGTGAAAATACTCCATAATCAATCTTTTGTTTTTAAGAAACCAATCCATTGTTAATGAGTTTTAAGTGATATACTACGCACACAAACCAATCTACATCTTGGATGGCCTGAGGGTGACTACATTTTCCTAAATGTTCATTTTTGGGTGAACTATTCCAAAGTCTTCAGCTATGTTTTCAGCTGTCTCACCAACCTGAATCATCCGTCTTTATGTCAGTGATTCAGGTGGGTGAGGTGTGTATGCAAGGAGCACAGGGCTTTCAGGACAATACAGGGTTAATGTGGGTGGGAAACCCTCAATCATTCCTGTGATAATGATCTGCATGTTTGCATGCTTTGTCCATAAAAAGCAGCTCCCCCCAGTTACAGTTGTCTCAAATTAAAATTCTTGTTCTTTTCCCTTTTAGGAGTAAACGTGTTCTTACAGAAATGACAGACGAGAGTCACACAGATGACAGTCATGTGGTATACGTTTGGGCAACTTGTAGTGTGCCTGATCAACAGATGATGTGAGATTAAACATTATCGGTAGTAATTTCATCCAATCTCATGAGTAACGTGAAAGCAAGAATATAAAGGAATGTGGAAGATAGTTCAGCATGGTACAAAAGGCAAAGTACTTTTCAGTGGGTTTGACATAGACCAACCTTGTAAGAGTGTTGTAAAATATTACGCAATTGCATGGTTAGGCTTTGAGGAAGCTGAGAAACACGTGTTTATTTTCAGTTCTGAAAGTTCACAGAACATTCATGAATGCCTCATGTTCTAATTTATTTTGGTATGAACCAAACAAGCACAGTTTAGGAAAGAATGAAAATTGGCAGGAAGTTATAGCTCAGTCTTCCATACACACTACAGTCCATACACCCACAATTCAAACAGATAGAAAAGTACTTGAATATGATCTTGTCCTCTAGTTACTAGCTCTTTTAGAAGATGTTTGTCTAATACATATAATTCACTACTGAGTCTTCATAACACCGTGGCACTTCCCATAATCATAAATGAAGCGTATATACATAAGTGAAGCGATGTCTTACCCAACCACAGAAGAACTGAAGACACCTCAGCCAGTGTTCCTCCGGATCCGTGGTCTGGTTTCGACCACCCGATTCCAGCCCGATGGAGTCTGGAGTGAATATAATCCCTACACAAGACTTTAGCCTGAGAGACGAGCTCCTTATCCGTGGGAGAGCGATCAAACACATCCATGACTTCAGCCGCAAACACTGAGGAGCGGCGCAACATCTCCATGCCCTTCATGAGCGGAGATCAATTACGATCAGCTGACAACCTCCACCTTTATCGCCGTGTATGGAAGTGTTTCTTCTCCACCCTCTTCTGCTTCCAAAGTCTGGTGGCGCCTGAAATGATCTGCATAAAGAAAACTAGCGCTTTATTATATCGATGATAAAAAAGATAAAAAATCGTTCTCTTGGAATTAACCTGATAATGCGCTCAAAATAGCAGAGAATCAATAACCAATTACCTTTGCTGTTTGTCGTAAGTCATTTAAATCCACAAAAAGTCTTGAATATCGACATTTTTAATGACAGCGAACTGTTTCTCTCTACAGATTTGTGAGGTACAGTCTGCGAGGGTAAGATTAAACTGCTGTCAGGAGGCAGAGGCAGTGGTGTCTTCGGTCTGTTTGGATGGGCTGCGCACATGAAGTCTCCTTCTATGGAAAAGCTCTGCGTTAAGGCGGAGATAAGCAGCTTTGTTATGGCTTTGATAGACCGCCCTTCTAGAAGAGCTAGTGTTTAGAGAACAGAAGATTTGATGAATCCAAGAACAAACGTATCTATCTATCATCCCTTTTTCTTTTAAATTGAGAATTATTTGAGCAAAATAAGAGGGGTCATACAAAATGCATGTTATTTTTTATTTAGTACTGACCTGAATAAGATATTTCACATAAAAGACGTTTACATATAGTCCACAAGAAAAAAAAAATAGTTGAATTTATACAAATTTACACAGATTTATACAAATTTATACAGATTCTGTGTTGTAACCTGGATAGTGATAGTTGTTCATGAGTCCCTTGTGCCCTGAACAGTTAAACTGCCTGCTGTTCTTCAGAAAAATCCTTCAGGTCCCACACATTCTTTGGTTTTCCAGCATTTTTTCCTTTCCAGCAATGACTGTATGACTTTGAGATCCATCTTTTCACACTGAGGACAACCGAGGGACTCATATGCAACTATTACAGAAGGTTAAAATGCGCACTGATGCTTCAGAAAGAAAAAACGATGCATTAGGAGGCAGGGTGTAAACTTTTGAACAGAATGAAAATGTGTTGTTGTTTTTTTTTTTTGCCTAAATATTATATATTTTTTTCATTTAGTACTGCACTTCAGAAGCTAAAAGAAAACACTTACATATTTCCCAGAAGACAAAATAAGGTAAATTTACCCTGATTTTAATCTTAATCTCTTAAGCATTGTTTTTCCTTCTGAAGCATCAGTGAGCATTTGAACTTTCTGTAATTGTTGCATATGAGTCCCTCAGTTGTCCTCAGTGTGAAAAGATAGATCTCAAAATCATACACAAAATTCTGAAAAACTAAAGAATTTGTGGAACCCAAAGGATTTTTCTGAAGAACAGCAGGCAGTTCAGGACAAACAAGGGACTCATGAACAACTATCACTAAAAACAAAAACAAAACAAAAAACACAGCTGGTTCATTCGGGTAACAACACAGTATTAAGAATCTAGTGTATGTAAACTTTTGAACAGGGTCAGTTTTATAAATTCAACTATTATTTTCTCTTTTGGACAATACGTAAACATCTTCTGTGTGAAATATCTTATTCAGGTCAGTACTAAAAAAATAACATGCATTTTGTATGATCTCTCTTATTTTGGTCAAATAATTAACATTTATTTGATTCTGCAAAGTGTATGTAAACTTTTGACCTCAACTATATCACAAAATGCAAAATAAAAATTTAAAAATACCTATAAAAACAGTTTTAAGTATAGAAATTTCAAAACATAGCCAACCAAACTCTAATTTAATACAAAATAATGGACTACAGTTTATGCTTTTGCTTATTTTTTTAGTCAAATGTGCCTTTTGTCAGCAACAAATTGACTATTTTCTCTTGTAACAAAAACAGCTTTGTGTATAAAATGTTAGTCAAAGTTATTTTAATGTGTATGTTGAACAAAAAAGGGTCATGTTACAGTCCCTCCCACCATTTTTGATAGAGTTGTTTTACAAGTCCTGACTGCTTTTGCAGTGTGTCAGTTAGAATTCATTAGAGCCACCCACCCCGCTGAAAAAACAGCTTTTCCAAAGAAACATGCATACATTTTAAACCCCAAGATTTGTTTTGACATGTCTAGTAATTCCTTGTAAGCATGAATATGCTACATTTCAAGTTTGGAGTTTCCATTGTTGAATAACTGATTCAGTAATGGAGTACAATTATTTAAAAAAAAAAAAGCTTGTACAAGCACAATACAGTGAACTTCCTCAAAAACAGGAACAGAAATGAACAAGAAGTAAAACCAAGCAGGCTGTTCTGTTTTAACACGGGGACATGATGATTTGAAAGCTTAAGTTTATCTCAGTGGCACACAATGATACAGTTCCTTTTTTCTGACCGCGTTTGAGGCTTCCTCTGTATCCCAATTTAAAAGCTTAAATATTCTATCTGATTAAGGCCTATTAAAATAGCTTGTGACAGTTTATCTTGTTCAAACACAACTGAATATAGACAGATGGAGGCTGCCGCAGTTTACATTATATTCATTTCCAGTGAATAATGAGACACTTTAGAGACGAGTAATCTTTAGGAAGTTGTAACACACCACACCTCTGAGGAATAATGCTTAAGTTTTCTCCAGAACCCTTGCATGCCTCTGCATGCACATCACATGACTTCTCATCACTTTTTTTTTTTTTTAAATATCTGCCTTTTTATAATCAAAATACAGATAGAATACCAAGTAGTCATAGATACAAATAAAATACGGTAAGTTTACAAACCAACAATTACTTTGAATCCTGAAATAAATGTAAATAAACCAATTCATCTTGGCTTTGGACAATATTTTTGTACAATACTGCTCCCTACAGGGAAAAAGAGGAAGCTACGCAATAACCACAAAACATTTCTTTAGTACCAAAACTTACTTCCTTAGTTCAGTTTTTACAATAATGCAGCTGTCAGTTTGACAGGTTGTGAACTAAAAATAAATTAACAGGGGGGAAAAAAACTGTTTTTCTGTCAGAATCATAGAAAAAGATTCCATAATCTTGCTGTGAGGTAAAAATGCCTTCTGTTTGACAGAAATAGAGAATTCTGACTTATATTGGCCATTCAACCAAAAAAAGACATTTAAAAAACATTCAAATCCTAGATGTTTACTAAGATTCTTCTAGTATCTATTGAAACCCACAATAATATTTAAACTATCAGTAAGCTTAATATATATATATATATATATATATATATATATATATATATATATATATATATATATATATATATAAAATCATTGTTTACTGGGTATTTTAAATTGGGAAATGCTCTAACCCCTAAATTTAAATTTCTGAAAACAGATTTTTTTATTATTATTATTTTATTCTATTGTTGTTTTTACAAATATATTTTAGTTTTTTTTTTTAAGTGAAGATAAAATAATATATATAGGCTACTTTTTATATTTTCTTTGTAAATCATTAAACTTTATGTAAAAAAAAAGTGTATGTTTTAGTCCATTGGCTGAGACTGATTTTAACTACACCTCTACATTTATGATAAGGAGATATTCTTGTGTCCCTCTCTTAGCTACAAGGTGTGTAGATAGGCCCCATCATTTTGAGGTAAATTGTTTTCAAAAGTCTAAATATCTGTAACTTAGAAGCGTTATTCGATAATATTTAGTTTTTATGTGTTTTATTTTATTTTAGTTTTAAGTTTAACTGTTTAAAACTGTACTAGCTAATGATGTGCTGATTAGAATCCCTGAGGTAAGCTCAAAAGTATTTAAAATTGTCACGACTGAAACATTTGGCAAAGTTTCGGAAGCGACATCATTGTTTTTTGGGTGTTATCCCTTAAATTTCCTCTACCATTACAGTTACAATCAAAACATGTCATCATTGTTTCGGTAGTGACGAAACGGAACACATAATCCTTTATTTGGAGGAAAGAAACAACGTTTTAGTACAGTTTTTTTTGTATTTTAGTATGCAAGTTAAAATTCTTGTTTATTCTTGCAGTTGCTACCAAAACATTCCTGTCACTACCGAAAATGTGCTGTCATGACTGAAACATGGGATGTTTTGTCAAAAATAAAGTATACTGAATTATCAACTAAGATGGTATGATAGTGTTTGGTTCAAAGTATAATCAAATTAATAAATCCTTAACAAAAATTCCTTCAAACCAAGGCACTCGAAAATCTTCTGGGAAAGTATAAAAAGCCTTCATTCACATGGCGTTACAATTAAAAACATCAAATGTCCACCGACGCGTCGCGGCTAACTTGCCTTCATCAGGACCCTCCCACCAAGATTTTTCGAGTGCCTTGGTTTGAAGAGATTTTGTAAATATGAAAGATTCCCAAGATTTCCACTTCACACCCCAGTAGGATCTTGCATACTTTTGGATTTAATGAATCCTTAACTTTGAAATCAGTATGGTCAACTGCATGCCTTTTACAAAGAAAAATAAGATTCAAAATAGACCAATTCTCATAAATCACACTTGAAAAATTGTTAAAATTGTAACTGTTATTGATTTACCTCTAAAAACGTGTTAATAAAATAGCAAAAATACATATTTAAACAAAATCCTAATAGGTCAATATAGCCCTTCTTTTTTAATAAACTATATATTATTGTGTTTCGGTAGTGACAAATTTGGGGATAGGATGAATATTCCAAAACGTTCTAACATACAATGTGAGATTTAACTGCACAAGTATTAGAAATGTGAATCTTGGATATCATACAATTTGCATACATGCAGAATTTGTGGGAAAAGATGCATTTTTTTCAAGATGTTTCCAACTCTGTCTCTGAACCAATTCTGTGGGATGGCCCATATATAAATATATCGCCACAAGATCCAAAATACAGCCCTGACAGCAGACGTACATCTTTGAGACATCTATTTGACGTCTGCATTTGCATCTGCAAAACGTATTTTTTAGAGTGTTTGCTCATCTGCAATACATATATAAGACATTTCCTATCAGATGTCAAATAGACGTTTATGATTTAGAATGCATTTAAAACTGACATCTTACAGACGTCTATCAGATGTTTGTACACAGCAGATGCTTTCCAGATCAAGTGCTACAAAACGAAGCATGATGGGCTTTTTATATATTGAAAATGTTTCCAAATTATATGAAGCCTAATTTAAATGTCTATGGATATGTGATGTCTAGCCTACAAAGGCATTTTGTCATTTAGGTAACAATTTATGTTATCAACATTAAAAGAAAAAGAAAGGTGTGAAAAGTGATATGAAGCTATTATACAAAATATAATACAGAAAAGAAAAATATTTAAGATGACAAAAACCGAAACTAAACAGGACATATTGGAATGCTAACTGTCCCTAAATAGAGAAGAAATTTTGGCATAATGTCTAACCACCGTGACCACTAAGATAATTCATACAGACTGAGCGATCATAATCTTGGTGTAAAAACAGGCTATAGTCGCACTGACTATCAAAGCAAGGCAGGTCATGCTCTGACTGAACACAAAATAAACTGAAAACAGAAAAAAAACACTCCTTGATCTCATGCCATTATGTCCCTTATAATAATAGTTACATCCTTTCTCCACTTGGCAGGTCATGACAGATTTTCAATAGAGAGAAAACACAATGAAACTAGCTGCATGGAATGTTTTTACTATATAAAAAAGACAACCATTGTGACGTGAAAGTGACCTGCACATATATTGCACAAGAAATAAGTACACAATAACAGAATGCTGAAAATGCCCTCACAATCGCATATACTTACGTTGCAGTTATTTCTCCAACTGATTAAAGAAATTAAATAATGTTTTAAAGTGTTTTGAGAGTGATGTTTAGGGATTTAGGGTAAAGAAACTGCTATGACTTGCTCATACAGGTCTTTCCGATGCTAATACCAGCATGGTATGTTTGTCATCTTAGCTAAACAAAACGACTTAACATAGCTGTGCAACTGTCCGTATTGTTTGATAAACAGGACGTTTTTAAGCTAGAAGATTTACAAATTATATCTACTCACATACCTGAATTGTACATCTCTAAAATATTATTTGTTGCATAACCTCCCAAAAAAAGGCTATAATATCCAGCGTGGTGAGTGGAAAAACTACGATTCCCAGCAGTCTTTGGGCTTTGAAGGAGATTGTCACGCATGCGCTGAACGCAATTCGTCTCTCTTAGTCAAAGTAGCGGGGTTGCATTGATAGAGGGAGCCTCCTGTGCAGAGCATAAACCGTAAACATTCACACCAAAGACTGAATGTCTGCTTTTATGTATGAACAGGGTTACATATTAAAATCTTTGTAAACCATAGAGCTGGTCAGCCTGATCCACTGGAATGATTTAGACAGGCGTGGATTGGGAACAAGCTGTTCCTTTGGTGGGTGACTGACTGCCCAAGAAGGAGAGAAAGAGGAAAAAATCTTAGAACCCCCGAACTGGAGGAGGATTCAGCTGGACATGGCACACCTTCAGAACATTCGGAACCAGGTAATCCAGAAAGATGAAGATGACACCTGAAGCCCTCCAGGCATTGCTTTCATGCTGAGACATAACAGTTACTTATTGTTCTCTTTGGATGATGATTGAACATTACAGTGTCTTTGTAGTAAGCTTTTGTAATGATAAACTATTACGCTTAATAATATAATATGATGAATACACGTAATTACAAATGTGTGGGATTTACATGAACAATTTTCACTCCGAAATTGCTTGTGAATTATGAACAATTAAAAAGAAACGGCAAGTAACACATTAAACGTGAAATTTGACAGTATTTTTTTTTTCATTATTTTAATTTCTTTGTAAAAGATACTCAAGTAAACTTTGTAAGATTCATTTTTAGATTATGTAAATACATTGTACTGTTATGTAAAGTTTGACATTTACCTGATGTGCACTAAAGCTTAGAAAATGCTTATATTATATGTTTCTCTTGGAAAAAATACCAGGTAGGCTTAATAAAAAAAAAATACAGTTTCTTTCTTTAATAATGTTTAGCTTATATGTGACCCTGGACCACAAAACCAGTCATAAGGTTAAATTTTACAAAACTGAGATATATACATCATATGAAATCTCAATAAATAAGCTTTCTATTGATGTATGGTTTGTTAGGATAGGACAATATTTGGCCGAGATACATCTATTTGAAAATCTGGAATCTGAGGGTGCAAAAAAATCTAAATACTGAGAAAATCACCTTTAAAGTTGTCCAAATTAAGTTCTTAGCAATGCATATTACTAATCAAAAATTACATTTTGATAGGTTTACAGTAGGAATTTTACAAAAAATCTTCATGGAACATGATCTTTACTTAATTTCCTAATGATTTTTGACATAAAAGAAAAATCAATAATTGTGACCCATACAATGTATTTTTGCTATTGCTACAAATATACCCCAGCGACTTAAGACTGGTTTTGTGGTCCAGGGTCACATATCACAACTAGAAGTGAATTTTTGGGTATTGTCATTATATACACTCTCAAAAAGGATGTGTTAACTTTTAACACATTGTTTGTGTTACCGGTATGTCTATTTTAGCACATTTTGTGTTATTTTGTGTTAAATGTGTGTTAAAAACGAAAAAGAAAAAGGAAAATATCCAACACAGTGTGTCCAACACAATACGTTTAAATATCAGCCAATCACATTGCTGCTTGCCTCACTTCATGAGCCATTATATTCTACTGAGACAAGCAAATTTCCTCGTGCTTCAAGTTTTCATCGTCAGGACATATCTTTGATGTGTGAAGGTAAGAAATGTTTGTATTTGCCATTATACATTTTTAAAATGTCTTTTGTGGTCGTTTGTAGACGGTCGAGGGGCATTTGGCACATACAGGTCCTTTTCAAAAAATTAGCATATTGTGATAAAGTTCATTATTTTCTGTAATGTACTGATAAACATTAGACTTTCATATATTTTAGATTCATTACACACATTTGAAAGTACTTCTAGCCTTTTATTGTTTTAATATTGATGATTTTGGCATACAGCTCATGAAAACCCAAAATTCCTATCTCAAAAAATTAGCATACTTCATCCGACCAATAAAAGAAAAGTGTTTTTAAAACAAAAAAAGTCAACCTTCAAATAATTATGTTCAGTTATGCACTCAATACTTGGTCGGGAATCCTTTTGCAGAAATGACTGCTTCAATGCGGCGTGGCATGGAGGCAATCAGCCTGTGGCACTGCTGAGGTGTTATGGAGGCCCAGGATGCTTCGATAGCGGCCTTAAGCTCACCCAGAGTGTTGGGTCTTGCGTCTCTCAACTTTCTCTTCACAATATCCCACAGATTCTCTATGGAGTTCAGGTCAGGAGAGTTGGCAGGCCAATTGAGCACAGTAATACCATGGTCAGTAAACCATTTACCAGTGGTTTTGGCACTGTGAGCAGGTGTCAGGTCGTGCTGAAAAATGAAATCTTCATCTCCATAAAGCTTTTCAGCAGATGGAAGCATGAAGTGCTCCAAAATCTCCTGATAGCTAGCTGCATTGACCCTGCCCTTGATAAAACACAGTGGACCAAAGTACTTTTTTCGGATGAAAGCAAATTTTGCATGTCATTCGGAAATCAAGGTGCCAGAGTCTGGAGGAAGACTGGGGAGAGGGAAATGCCAAAATGCCTGAAGTCCAGTGTCAAGTACCCACAGTCAGTGATGGTCTGGGGTGCCATGTCAGCTGCTGGTGTTGGTCCACTGTGTTTTATCAAGGGCAGGGTCAATGCAGCTAGCTATCAGGAGATTTTGGAGCTTCCATCTGCTGAAAAGCTTTAAGGAGATGAAGATTTCATTTTTCAGCACGACCTGGCACCTGCTCACAGTGCCAAAACCACTGGTAAATGGCTTACTGACCATGGTATTACTGTGCTCAATTGGCCTGCCAACTCTCCTGACCTGAACTCCATAGAGAATCTGTGGGATATTGTGAAGAGAAAGTTGAGAGACGCAAGACCCAACACTCTGGATGAGCTTAAGGCCGCTATCGAAGCATCCTGGGCCTCCATAACACCTCAGCAGTGCCACAGGCTGATTGCCTCCAGGTTGACTTGTTTTGTATTAAAAACACTTTTCTTTTATTGGTCGGATGAAATATGCAAATTTTTTGAGATAGGAATTTTGGGTTTTCATGAGCTGTATGCCAAAATCATCAATATTAAAACAATAAAAGGCTAGAACTACTTTCAAATGTGTGTAATGAATCTAAAATATATGAAAGTCTAATGTTTGTACATTACAGAAAATAATGAACTTTATCACAATATGCTAATTTTTTGAAAAGGACCTGTATACGTGGTAGCAGGAAAACTGCCTCACGAATGGCGATGCGAGCTGCGCCCGCGCCCGCTGCATATCTCGGCGGTGGGAGCTTATTTTAACAAGCTTTATAGTTTCTTTTGTTACATTTATTGTGAACAGAATCGCTTTTAATCATTGACACATTGTAGCGCTTCACATGAGGCAATCCATGTCGTTCATCGCGTCTTTCTCTGAAAATGAACAGATTCGTGGTGCCACGTATTGTGCAAATTGCCCTAATACGCTAACATAATCTCTGATGCTTAAGCTTTTCTTGCCTTTTTAGCTATCGCTATTTTACAATATTCGTTATGTGTAGCCTATAAATAACAAAAGTATCTTTATTTTACTCTTGCAGCTTTGAATGGAAGACACTCCTGAAGCACTTGGGGCAGTTACTGACATGACAGGAGACAAACGAGTCTTCATCTCACCGACCCTCACCATCACTTGTATGCAGATGAAAATATGTAAATTAAACGATTAATGCTTAAGAGGTTGTCAAATACCACATTTTTTAAAATTTAAAGTACATGTAATGTAATTGTTTGTAGCAGGTTAAATAAATGGTGTATAAACTATACATTAGTTTGCTGTGTCTTTATTGCATACAAGATTTGTTCAAAAATAGCACATACTTGACACAAATTGTGTATTTATAACACAATAGTGTGTAGAAAAAAATCAACACATTTTCTGTGTTAGCTGGACACACTGGTTGAGTTAAAACTAACACAAAATGTGTTGTCCTTAACTAGACACAAAGGTGTGTTAAGAAACAACACAGGCTGTGTTGTTTTTAACACATCCTTTTTAAGAGTGTATGTACTTATTTTTATTTGAAAGTTGGAAACTGATATGATAGCCACTGTAGTTTATGAAAAGTGTTTAAACTACTTGTCTAATTAAAACTATTGTTAATTTTAAATCATTAACTAATCATTAAACGCTAATGTTACTAATAGGTATTATTTAGCTATTACAACCCTGCTACCACACAATACTCCCTGTAACACCCATGAAATAAGAACATTTGGACCCTGAACAACATGGAGGGAGCACAGATAACGTTTTCTCAATATTTGCACAATTTGAACATATCGACTACATGCATCCTAGCCTTTCAGTCCTGTTACCCTAGTAGAAAAAAAATATCAAACAGATCATTTAAATTACGTCAAATATTATCACTAACCAGAAAACCAAAATATTGTCCTAAAACTAGCTAGTCTCTACAGAGAAACATCATAATTTAGGCTGCATTTTCCAATGGTGTAATCCATTATCCTTTTTTTGTTTTGTCCCAAAACTAGTTAGCCCCTACTGGGAAACATAATAATTTAGGGTAAAATTTGCAACCCTGTTACACACTCTCAGAGCTGGGTAGATTACTCACAAATTGTAGTCTGTTACTGATTCCAAATTAGTAAATAATTCATTATTCTTAACTAGAAAACCAAAATAATAACCTTGTACATATCAATATAAAAATACAGTGCACAAAACGAAGTATGGACTGTATGCATCCAGCTTAGCCTTTCAGCCCTGTTACTCTAGTTATTATAAGGGGAAAAAAAAGATTAAACAGATCCTTTAAATTACATCAGATATTATCACTAACTAGAAAACCAAAATACAGTCCCAAAACTAGTTAGGCCCCTACTTGGAAACATCATAATTTAGGGTAAAATTTACAACCCTGTTATCTACTTACAGAGCTGAGTAGATTACTTACAAATTGTAGTCGGTTACTGATTCCAAATTACATGACAAAACTTGTAGTTAGAAGTATAGACTGTATGCGTCCAGCTTAGCCTTTCAGCTCTGTTACCATAGGTATTATGAGAAAAAAATGATCAAACAGATCACTATCTCTATTATCACTAACTAGGACATCAAAATATTGTCCCAAAACTAGCCCTTACTGAGAAACATCATAATTTAAGATAAAATGTTAGTATGTTACTGATTCCAAGTTACATGACAGAAATTGTAGTTAGTAATGTATTCAATTACATTACATATTTGAGGTAATAAAATCAAACTAGTTTTTGATTACTTTTGATCTAACATGTTTATCACATTGATTTAAATAGGATAATCTTGTACCATATTGATATAACAATACAATGCACAAATTCAAGTATGGACTGTATGCATCCATCTTAGGCTTTCAGCCCTGTTACTCTAGTTATAAGGAAAAAAAAGATTAAACAAATCCTTTAAATTATGATAAATATTATCACTAACTAGAAAACCAAAATACAGTCTTCCAAAACTAGCTAGCCCCTACTGAGAAACATCATAATTTAGGGTAAAATTTGCAACCCTGTTACCCACTCACAGAGCTGGGTAGATTCCTTACAAATTTGTTGTCCATTACTGATTCCAAATAACACGACAAAAATTGTAGTTAGTAATGTAATCCAGTATCCTTAACTAGAAACCCAAAATATTGTCCCAAAACTAGCTAGCCCTTTACTGATAAACATAATTTAGGCTAAAATTTGCAACCCTGTTACCCACTCACAGAGCTGGGTAGATTACTTATAAATTGTAGTCCATTACTGATTCCAAATTATGTAACAAAAATTGGAGTTAGTAATGAAATCCATTACATTACATATTTTAGGTAATATAATCAGACTACTTTTAGATTACTTTTGACCTAACTTGTTTATCACATTGATTTAAATAGGATAATCTTTTACCATATTTATATAAATTACAATGCACAAATTGAAGTATGGACTGTATGCATCCATCTTAGCCTTTCAGCCCTGTTACCGTAGTTATTATAAGAAAAAAAAAAAACATCAAACAGATCCTTTAAATTACATGAAATATTATCACTAACTAGAAAACCAAAATACTGTCCCAAAACTAGTTAGCCTCTACTTGGAAACATCATAATTTAGGGTAACATTTGCAACCCTGTTACCCACTCACAGAGCTGGGTAGATTCCTTACAAATTGTAGTCTGTTACTAATTCCAAATTACATGACAAAAATTGGAGTTTGTAATGTAATCCACACATTTTAGGTAATATAATCAGACTACTTTTAGATTACTTTTGACCTAACTTGTTTAACACATTGATTTAAATAGGATAATCTTCTACCACATTTATATAAATTACAATGCACAAATTTAAGTATGGACTGTATGCATCCATCTTA